>NC_090929.1:163575974-163879004 GCF_040938575.1 Ambystoma mexicanum
TCTTTCTACATTCACGCCCTGTTGTTTCAGCTCTTCCCGATTTGCTCTTACTGGCTCTTTCTCACCATCGTCTTTACCCTTCTCTGCAAATTCTCTTAGTCAATGTTTGTTAAATTCTCCACACAACACCTCCTGATATTCTCTAATCTCCTAATATTCTCCCACCTCCTCCTTCTCATATACGCCAACCTTCTCCTCACTATTAGCAGCCTCCACTATACAATCACTAACTACCAATAATACATCTATTCGGTATTGTCACTACTTTCCAAGATTCACTTCTCTCTCCCAACCTTGTCACCCCTTTAGGTATTTTCTTAGCTGCTCTGTGTGCCACTCTCTCCATTCCCATTCTCAACCTCTATGTCCCTCACCTTCACCTCTTTGGGCTCCTTCTTCGCTACTCTGAGTACCACCCTCTTTCTTACTACATTCAACTTCTAACATCTCCACCCCGTTGCCCTACTCTTGGCTACTTATAATGTCTCCTTCTTCACCCCTTTTGATACCATCTTCCTGCACACTTACATATTCTTTTTTTTTCCGTCGGCAGAGGCATAAAGCATATACATACATCAGAGCAGGTAAAGCATTAGCTACATACATGAGAGTGCAGGGGTATACAGAGACAATGGAGCAACATCGTGGCAGGGATGACACAGAGGGGCAATAAGTTCCCAAGTTCTTCAAGGAGGGGGCTGGGGGGAATCGTCCACTGTGGAAGTATCATCTAAGCCATTCAAGTAGCTATTAAAGGCGGACCATATGTTTCGGGGGTGGGAGCGAGCTGGGATCATTTCAATAAACTCTTCTTCACAGTTTCGGGACCATGTGAGCAGATTTAACCATTTCTGGAACGAAGGGGGGGGTGGGACTCTTCCAGTTTTGCAACACACATTGTTTAGCCACTATACAGCCAATATTCAGAAACGTAGCCATGCTCCTGGCTCCCTCAGCCTGCTATATCCCAAACAGAACACCCAGCGGATCGGCGTCAACCACAGAGTCAGTAATTTCAGTGTTTCCAAAACCCTGCCCCAGGACGCAGTCAGGCCCGGACAGTTCCAGAACATGTGTAGATGGTCAGCCCCCTCCGCACCGCAGCGGGGGCTAGGTCGTGGGTCAGCGTGCGCAAAGCTGGAGATCCTGCGCGAGGTATAGTACAGCCTATTTAACAACTTATACTGTATGGTTCGGTAACGGAAGTTTAGGGAGACCCTATTGGTATGAGAACACATCTTCTCCCATAGGTTGTCGGTGAGCTCCAACTCCAGTTCAGACGCCCAGTCATCTCGGGCCTTGGAGGGCTGGGGGAAGAGGGGGACAGTGGTCAGTAAGAGCTTGTACAGTGTGGATACCACCCCACAAGCGCCTCCCGAGTTGGCAATGTAGGCAACCCCAGGGGAATCCAGAGGTTCATTGGGGAAGTCAGGCCACACATCTCTGAAAGCAGCGCAGAGTCTATAGAACTACAAGGTTTCCAGTGCAGAACCCGAGTGGTCTGGTCTCCAAGTTTGTGGCGTTATGAACTGTCCTTCAGGGTAGAAGTCAGTTAGGGCGTGATATCCCAGGTCTTCGCAGTGTCGTGCCAATGCTGTGTCGAATGTGGGTTCCAGCTCGGGGAATCGCCAGACAGGAAGCCATTTGTAGTATGGGTGTTCGGTGCAGGTCTCGAATATTCGGCCCCATGCCCGCACCGTGGTATAGACCCGGTCGACGGCTGAATCAGGTTCGTAGTGTTGATGTAGGATTAAGGACATTATGTTGGTGCCTATTGCTGCCAGTGTTTCCAACTTGACACGAGGACGAGGTGGGGGCCCGGGGTACCAGTAGGAGGCGAACTGCGCCTGTGCTGCGATCCAGTATCGCAGCATGTCAGGGGCGATGAATCCCCCTCTGTCATAGGGGGAGTGTCATGTCCGACCATATTTTACGTACGGCGCCAGAGTGCCATAGGAATTGGGCATATAGCTTGTGTAAGTTTACGAAGTATCTTTTTCCTGGCCAGATAGGGACATTGCCAAATATGTACAATAATTTGGGGAGCAAAATCATTTTCACCAGCGAGAGCCTCCCGGCCAGTGAAAGTGGAAGGGTGCGCCAGAGCGCTATCTTGGCTTCCGCTTGCTCAGCTGCAGCCAGGTAGTTGTCTGCCAGCAATGTGTCTTTGGTCAGACACACCTGGACTCCCAGATATTTGATCCCACCTGGGGACCAGCAGAGCGGGTACTCAGTGGCAGGTTGTAGCGTGGAGCTGGTGAGGGGGAAGATTTCGGATTTAGTGTAGTTTATAGTGAACCCAGAATATGTGCCTATACGGGTAATATCGCGCAGGATTGGGTCAAGGTGAACAGCCGGGTCTCTTACAAACAACAGTACGTCGTCAGCATAAAGCGAGATAATTTCAGGGGAGTCTTTCAGCCGTATGCCTTTGCGTGAATGTCGCTCCCTTACGTAGTCCGCCATTGGCTCTATTGCCAGGGCGAACAGGATCCGGGAGAACGGGCAGCCCTGTCGGCTACCTCTACAAAAGGGGATCAGCCCCGACTTCTGGGAGTTGACACGGACCCTGGCCACCAGGGAGGTATAGAGTAACTTAATGTATGCCATCAAGTTGGGCCCTACGCCCATAGTTTCCAACACCAACCACATGTATTTCCAGGATGCCATGTCAAATGCCTTCTGGGCATCTAGTGTAACTGCGACTGCACTCACCCCTTGGTCAATACGGGACATAACATTGAACAACCTCTTAATGCTATGGGATGTGGACCTCCCAGGCACAAAGCCTGCTGGGTCATCATGGACCATATATGGCATGACTGGGAGGAAGCGATTGGCAATCACTTTAGCAAACATTTTGGTGTCTAAGTTCATTAACGAGAGGGGTCTGTACGATCCGCACTCATCTTTGGGCTTACTGGATTTAAGTAAAACCGTTATAACGGCCTCACGTAACGTTGGGGGAAGGGAACCCAGCCGGAGTGACTCATTCCATACTTCGAGTAGTTTGGGGGCTAGTATGGCCACGTGCTCTTGATAAAATTCTGCGGTCAGCCCATCAGGGCCCGGTGCCTTACCCTTAGGGCACTTAGATATGGCTTCAACTATTTCATCTAGTTGGAAGGGGGAGTCTAGCTGGTCCCTGGTTGCGGGGGAGATACAGGTTGTGGGAATCTGCTTGAGGAGGTCTCGCATAAAGGATTCGTTGTGTTCAGGGGGTTGAGAGTATAGGTCTGTATAGAAGTCCGTAAAGACTTCAAGGACCTGTTGGTCGGACCAGTGAGCTGTCCCCTGGTTGTCCTTTACACAATTGACCCGAGTTTGGCCCCACTCGCCCCTGCCAACGGTGGGCAATGTTTTCCCGGTTCTATCGCCCTCCCCATATTTCCGCGCAGCCTGCGGGCGGCTAATGTATTGCACCTCTCTAGTGGCCTGCTCGTTAAAGAATTGGAGTTCTTTACTGATTTGGAGTAGAGTGGCAGGGTCAACTGACGACGGGTGATCCCTCTCCAGTTCGCGCAATTTGGTTTTGGAGCGGCCAAGGGCTGCTCTTATAGTCTTAAGGACTCCCGCCTCCCTGGATATAGACATTCCTCCGATAAAGGCTTTGAAAACGTCTCATCGGACTACCAAGGGGGTGGGCTGGGGTGCGCTGAACTCAAAGTAGGTCTGAATATCGACAAGAATGTCCGCCTTGAACACAATGTCCTGCAATGCAGAAGACTTGAACCTCCAAGTATTGACGGTGGGAGAAGGCACTCCCAGTTCCAGGGACATCAAGATTGGTGAGTGGTCCGACAGGGTGCGGGCCAAAATTTGTGTTTCCACCACCCTCCCCAGCATTTTGCTTGACAGAAGGAACATGTCAATTCTGGACGAGCTATCGTGCACCGAGGAGTAGTGGGTGTATTTGCGTGTTTGCAATTAGGAAAAGGTGGATGGTCAAAGGATCAAAGCGATAGCAGACGTCAAGCACTGCACTTGTGGCGGTGGTATGGGCAGGTTATGGCAGCAGTCAAGGCAGGGAGGCAGCAACAAAGTAGAGAGCGTGGAACCATTCAGGGGCCAATGGGGGAAGGCTGCCAGCCCACAAAAGCGAGTAGCCTGACAGAAAGATGCAGCAGTTGCTGCGTAAGAGTTCACTCCTCTATTGGGTCAGAGGCCTCCGTGTAGATTTAGTTTGTCGGGTGCCCCCAATGGAATGGGGGTGAAGGTGAAGGCCAAGCACCCCGCTAGTCCAAGGGTTCCGCGGCCTCAGGCCACTCGCGCAAGGGGGTGTCCCCGGTGCAGTCCGGGGCGCCAGTGACAATAGGTGGTGGGGTGCCCAGTGTACAGAGCCCCCGGAGGCCCCCACAGGGGCAGGCAGTCAGAGTATGGCATCCCCCTCTAGGGTGCAGCAAGAGGCTCCAGGCTCTCAGAGGCAGCGAGATGAGGGCCAGCCCCGGGGCACCGCCAACACCACAGCGCGGGTACCCCCCACCCGCTCCTCACCTGGGTGCGACTGTCCGGATTGTGGACCACAAATTTCGGGGGACAGCTAGGCTCCAGCCCAGATGCCCCATGCTGCGGCGAGCCGAGCGCTCCGGCGCTGATGGCAGGGAAAGGAGTCGGGGCGCGCTCCAGCGCAGGCCCCCGCTGCACCCGCCCACGCAATGGTGCACTCCAAGGGGGGGGCGCCGCAGCCGATGGCAGAGTCCCTTCTCCAGGTGGTCGGCCGCGCAGTGGGGGCCCCCAGAAGGGGGACAGGACACGCGGCCACCGCGCTCACCGCCCGCTGTAGTTGAGAGCAGGCAGGGAGGAGGGAGCGGGACCCGGCAGCGCGCGGAGGCCCCCTCAGGCCGACAGCCAGCTGGTCAAAAAGTCCCGTTCACTGGTTTCCCGGTACCGATTGAAGTGGAGCAGGCAGGAGGAGGAGCAGGCAGGAGGAAGAGTACCGCAGCTGAGGGTGGATTTTCAGCCGGAGCCACACGGAGCTATAGGACTAAGCTATAGGACTAAGCAGCCATCTTGGGCTGCTCAACAGCACCACCCACACTTACATATTCAAGGATTTGTAGCTCTGCTTCAGCTTCTTGGACTTTCTGGGCACCTTCTTCGTGCCTTTGGGAACCACACTGTTCCCTCCACTTTCTAGCTCAATGGTCTTATCTGTCTTCCAGCCACCTGGATCTTTATCAATAATATCCTGGCACAGCCTCACCCAGCCCCTGGGTCTCCCTTGCAGCTTACAAGGTCCCTCCTGGCATGGGCTTCACCCAGAACCCAGAGTCCTCCTTGCAGCCTTCTGGGTCTTTCTCCAGATTGAGCTCTCTCGGGGTCTGGCTTCATCAAGGACCTCATCATTGGGTCCTCATACAGGACCCAAGGCTCCTGTGTCTTTATCCACCTGCAGTTCCCCCTTGCGTTGCCTAACCTGCACTCCTGGACCGCTCCTCTTTTATCCCGGCTCTTGCCAAATCCTTTGCTCCCACAGCCAACCTTCTCCACATGAACTTCTATCCCCACTCTCCAACTCTTACTCCAAACACACTGCCAGACTGAACATCTGTGCTTTTATAGGACTTTGACAACACATTCCATCTTCTATCTGGTGAAAGAGGACCCTGGTATGTTAGCTGGGATGGTGATTGGGTTGTCGGCTCAACCCATGGGGATGGCTTACAACCCTGATGTGTGACAAGAGATGGGTTTGTCTTTCCCCTTGGACACCCTCTCTCTCCCTGCCTTCCAGCCTCTCTCTGGAGTAGAGGAACCGAGGGGTGTTTTTTCAGGAAGCTGGTGCAAAGATTGACTTATGGACTCAACCCCAGAGGATGGCTTCTATATGGGACTTGGGGCTCGGTGGTCCTTTTTTCGGTTGTCCCTACCCCTGACCCTGGGTGGACTCCCTTAACCTATCTGTTCGTAGCCTTATGAGGGTGGATCCTTGTGCAATGAATGGCTGGCCATTAGCTCATCCTAATTTGTGTCTACATCTTTCCCTCTATAGATTTAAATCATATTCCAGCCCTCACACAAGGGGAGCAGAGTTTATAGGTACTGGTGGTTCTACAGTACCATCGTTCTTCGATTCCTTTAAATGGGCAGGGGTGTCTATTGTAGCAATGTGACTGTCCCCAGCTCTGGGACGGGAACAAAGTGGGGGAGACCAGGGGATCCTCATCATAGTCCCTCAAGCATATGCTACCTTGAGAAGGCACCCTGCACCCCTTGGTTAGCTCACTGGAGGTCCCCAGAGTGAGGTTGGGACTTTGTCACAGTTGCTGGAAAGAGGTGGTCCTGTATCGAGAGTTCTGAGTTCCTGGCCTCGTCATCTTCTGTAGCCCATCACAGGAGACCTGAAATAATGGGAACCCGACCTAATCCCGACAGCAGAATCTACCTCTGCACCTGGGTCCTTGGGTCTACCTTGAGTAGCAGTCTGTCAGTTGGGTCTGTGGAATTTGCTTGCATACCCCTTTTGTTGGCCCCATCGGCTGTGAAGTTCTTACAAATGACTTGAGTCCTTGGTTTGCAGCATCAGTCCTCTTGCCTTCGGTTGTGGAACCTGGGCATGAGAATCATCTCTGCAGTACCCTCGACTGCCCAGTCTCTCTGGCAGCTCTTCTCTTGCCTTGGAGAGCTACAAGTACATACTTACCTATGGTGACATCCTATCCATGCCTTCCGGTTGTCTTTGTCCTGTGGTTGCCAATGGGAGGAAGGTTGACGCAGTCTAAACCCTGTAAAGTAACTTGAAACATTACTCACCTTCACACTGTGAGACCATACAAAAAGGGGATTCGGTTGGACAGTCAAAGACATTTGTTGGATTTTTAAACGTTTGCTTTACATTTTTAAAGAAGTGTTTTGTGTTTAACCAGTCTGTATTTCACTCTTTAAATTGTAACCGTGTATAATTCTGTTTGAAGAATGAAACTGTTTGTTTTTTAGTTCTGTTTTGGGCCCTTTTACTGTTCTTTAAAATTGGATTGGCTCTTTGCAGTGCTTGCTTACCTTTTGTATATATTAATGTTCTATGCCCATACATAAATAGAGTATATTTTTATATTTTGTTCAGTATAACTTGTGTGGACAATCTTTTACTTGGTGTTTGTTTATATAATGTGTGCCTTATACCAGCCTCCACCTCCGCCAAAGAGTGAAGACATACTACTGCTTTGTCACATTTATAAGGTCTGTCTTTGTCGACGCCCTGTACTCTACTGCTGGTTGGCCTTTCTGAAACCATGTCAAAACATGGTTTCAAAAAAAGGCATATGAGCATTAGGTGTTATTTTAATAATTTATTTTATGCCACTAGATCAACTTTTCCAGGCATTTGTGTGAGTACCTGAAGCTTGCCATGTTTATCTCTCATTTTAATTTCATACCAGTTTGACAGCTGTGACCAAACCTTTCCTGGATTTTGAAAATGCACTCAAGGCTAATTTCTGTCTGGCAGAGATACACACGTACATATCAGCTCAATGTATTTGCAACTACTAAATATATCAGTGCGTCGATGGACACTTCTTGTACTGAAATCACATTCATACTTTGGAATAGAGCTCAACGTGCAAGATCACAGATACACGATATGCGTCCTGCAGGATTGATGATGACTCAGGTGGAACTAGTAAAGATAAGACGATTGCCAGATTTTTAAGGGAAAAATGCTTAAAAGAGTTTAAATTGGTAGGAAGGGCACATCAGTATCTTCTAATTTCTAATTTCATTATGAAAGAGACAATTCCTTTGTTACTTGTGCAAATACATAAATGAATGCTGCCACATTTCAAACCACTGAGGCATCCTAAATATCTTTTTTTTTTAAATAATGTTTTATTGCTTAATTAACTTTCAACCTTTAACATAAATCTTTAGCATACCATAAATTATTTCCATACAGTGTCTATACCAGGTCCATTTCCTAATTAATTTCCAACACAACTCCTGTTTCCAAAATTAGTCCTGGGTCTCTGAGCTCGTCAGTAGTATGTCCACCAGTTTTAAAGCTTTAATCGTACATCCAAAAGCTCTTGTCGTTTGAATACTTTGCCACGTCTTCTCTTCCTCATTGGAGCTTGCTTCCAGACCCTCGACCCCCATTACTTTCTCCCTTTGCTCATTTATAGCGGGGCACGATAGCGTCAAATGTCTAACTGTTACTAAGACGTCCACCTCTGCAGAAGCGACAGATTGTATCTTGTGGGAGTATTTGCTTCCTTCGCAGCAGTACTTCTCTCGAGGCCAGTATGTCAAGTCTGCATCGTAGTAGCTCTCTGTAATGGGTCGATGAGAACTTAGTATAGGGGAAGCTCGTTTATTTTCTTGCACTCCCATACAATGTTAACATAATTTGTTTATTCTCTTCATTTCAACTGTTTCGACCCAATCTTTTTCCTGCAAGATTTTTTAACTTTATTTGGATTTCCTTTCGGAGTATCCAAGTCAATATTTGAACTATTTAGAAATTCTCTGCAGCGTTCCTTCCATCTCTCAAGGTTCTTATCTTTTGTTGTTGCTGATCCCATTAGTATCTCAAAAGATTCAGGTGGATTATCGAGGACACATTTCCGATAGAGGGAGATTGTCTTCCACATAACTATGGATGTTAGTGATTGCAATCTTAAATCAAACCTAATTGTTGCAACTGATAGTGAATTAGGTAGTCTGAGAATTTTTCACCAGAAATAGGTTTCACATAAATCCCATATTTTCCATGAGAGGTTCATCAGTGACTCTGTTCCGTATGTTATTACTGCTAAAACCTTCTGCTTGTAAAAGATGACAATAGGTAACTAAGAAAATGTTCCATAACGGTGATGAAATGCTCTACCTTGGTTTGTTAGCTTCAATAACTTTTCACTGATCAGCAGGTAGTGGCCTGACTCATCAATGTGCTTGTTAATTCGAATCCCAAGGTAAATTATTGATTCCACAACTTCTAGAGATTGATTATCAATGGTCCAATTGAAATCTTTTCGTTTCCTTGATTTACTGCATGCTGATTTCATGATTAAGATCTTTGACTTATCGATGTTTATTGTCATTTGATTACTCTCCAAGTAGATTTTAAAGGCTTCTAATCGCCTCTGGTCAATGAAGACCAGGTCATCTGTGTAGATGATCCAGAGGATTTCGCCTTTTTCAATCTTAGGGGGAAAGGCCCCGATTTCTTTTTGAGAGTTTTTCAGATCTGCTAAATATAGTGCAAATACAAATGGTGCCAGTGCACAGCCCTACTTAATCCCTTGGAAGGTGAAAATCTTCCTCGTTATGGATCCATCTCTGGATAATTGGACCTGTACTATCGTATCCGTGTATAGTGCTTGGATTGCCTCTATAAGATCTTCCAGGCAGTTCCAGAGCTTTAACTTGGCCCATAACAATTTGCGGCTAATACAATCAAAGGCTTGCTCTAGATCAACAAACCCTAGATAAACTCTTATCTTAATATCATATCATAAAGAGCCACTCAATGTAGGAACAGCCAGTGTTGGAAAAGTGTAAAATAGGTGGAAAAGAAGTAAGCATTCCACGGAACAGGCGCAAGCGACAGTAGAAAGATGAAGACAAATGTACCAACCATTACAAAGTAACATTCTGTTTTTTCTTGGTTCTAAAGCCTTTTAGCCAGTGTGCCCTTTTTTGCTGGACGCTAATATGGGTTCTGAGGAACGCAGAGAAAATATGTAAATTAACTCCCCTGATACCTTTTGGAATTTTTACTAAGCTCAACTTCGGCTTTTCATTCAGGGGTGCAATGGCTCAGATGATTTCATACTATAAATGGGAACAGGAGAGGAGGGAGGACTATCGGTTAAAGTGTAAATTAAAGTCAGACACCTTTGGAGTAAGATGATAAATGGATCACAAATCAACCTGAGGGGCAAGACGGATGAATAATAGACTGTGAATCAATAATAAAATAGCGCGTAAAATAGGCATTTCAGTTAACAAGCCACAGCAACAACCAGAAGCCTTAACTGAAGGTTCACAGTGCACTATGGGTATGTTTATTAACTGAACAGCTTACATTTTGTATTCCATGTGAGATAATGGTTTGTTCTTATAAGGCAGCAATATTTAGACATAGCTTTTTCTGCACAAGACAACACCGCGTAAGGATGCAACAACCAACTTGCTATGACTTCACCCTAATTGGGAATACCAGTGTGGTCCAGGTTGACATTGTTGTGCATGGAGCATTGGGATGTGTTAACCAAACACCATTAATATTATTGTGGGTTTACAAATGCAAGAAAAAAAACACTTCTACCTGTAATGCGAGAGTGGAGTAGGCCATTTCAGTTATTAGGCCATAGCGTAGCCTACCAGCGTCCACTAGAAGTGGACCACCAGATCAGAGCCACAAAGGAGTGCATTAGGGGTATGCAAAGTAAATGAAACAATCATTTCTCTTTTAAAAATGACTTTCACTGTGTTCCAAAACAGTCTGATAACGAACACAAGTAGTGTGAAGCATGTTTAAAAACATGAATGGACTAAAGGATATAGAAATGGCGGGGGAATCCCCATAAAATCATAGCATTTACAAATTAAATGCTAGTCGCCCTTTCAAACCCGGAACAAGCACTACCGGTCCTAATACAAGAATTAGAAGACTTCGGGAAGATCTCTGGACTGAAAATAAACAAACAAAAATTGGAAATGTTGCAGACCTGGAAATAATAAATGGTCTGGAGAGGAAGACAACTAAAACAGGCTAAAGAAGGTATAAAATACTTAGACTTAACCCTCACAAAAAAAAGTAGACCAACTATACGGGGTAAATTATCCCCAATTATTATTATTGAGTAACATCAGAACAGACTTGACAAAATGGACCTGTTAATGGTCACATGGTGGGGCTGCATGACGACAATAAAAATGGTGACCCCTGCCAAGGGTAATGTACTACTTCCAAGCGATACCAATTATAGTCCCAAAATCCTTCTTTAGCTCCTTGAATAAGGCCATAAACGCATATATATGGAAGAAGAAAAAAACGGGGTAGCATAGACAACACTTACGGCCCCAAGAAACAAAGGGGGGCGGGGGTGGCATTCCCACACTTCCTCAGATACTACGATGCAGCACAACCCAGGGTCATTAGAGAGTGGCCAGGCTATTATGCAAGTCTATGCAAAAAAGACAAGCATGTTCGTCCTTGGCACTTAATGGGTTCAATTATTATATTTTCTTATTTAAAAAATTGTTTTAGTTGAAATTTCAACTTTTCAATTGGACATTACAGTTTGATACAGAATCAAAAGTATGAAAAATTGCGAATTACAGAACACAACTGAAATCAGTGGTAAAGCAAAAACAAAATGATGGCCTTTTACAATTATTGAATTACAATCGAATCAAGTAACATAGGCAACATGAAGCACAAATGACCAAATATTCACATACATTTCAAATATATTAAAATTATGTAGCCAGTTCCAAGGAGTCGACACCAAATGGACTAGCAATTAAGATGTTAAAATCATCGCACTTTAGAAAATCCGAACTAAAAATATAACAACCAATTCTTTAAACCAAATTATAAATAGGCTGGCAGTTCAAATCTTGAAACCATCAAATGAGACCACTTGGTATAATAAAATTACGTAGGCAGTTCCAAGGAGTCGACAGCCAATGGTCTAGCAATTAAGATGTTAAAATCATCGCACTTTAGAAAATCTGAACTAGAAATATAGCAACCAATTATTTAAAACACTTTTAAAACAACTATAAAAAGACTGGCAGTTAGAATCGCAAAACCATCAGATGGGGCCACTTGGTAATGAATCAAATGTGACAAGTGAGGACTGGGTGACAAACATATGGGCTATCTTTAAAGCAGAACGTTTTTTCAACCAACTTAAGTGACCCATCATTACGAATCACTTCACAGGAATGAGGTGGCACTTGAGAGCTGGATAAAATTGATAAAACTAAACAGTCTAAGAGCGGAGGTCCTACAAGCATCACATATAGCAACAATGGAGAGCAGTGGAAAAGTTGCATACAGAGCCTCACTACAGACTCATAAGTCTCTTTCATTAGTGCAGAAGATTGACTTAAAAAACAGTAGAGCAGTTAAGTGTCTAAAATCCTAAACCATCACATATGGTAACATTATAGCTTGCAAGAAACTTGCATCCAGAGACTAACTACAGGCTCATTAGTTTCTTTTCATGATACCATGTACTTTAGGGGAAAGGGGATACTCAGTCTGTGTGAAGCCCATCAAGATTATTCAGTGCAGTGAGATTTAGGGATGTTAAAATATGAACTGTGGCAATATTTAGTGTGATTTTGGCTGCATTAAACACTGCGTTCCAAAACTGTTCCTTTGACAATAGGGATATATGCTTGAGGTGTTTATAGAAAAATGTCTTCCTTAGGTCTGCCATGGCGGAGGATTCAGTTATTAGATGCTGAGTGGTCTCCGGAGAGTCTTCTAATTTACAAAATCTGCAAACTATGTCAGGATTGGCTAGTTGGTGTGGTATGCCAATTTGCCTTTTGTCAGGCAGAGGTTGAAGCGAAAGCGGAGCATTGTGTCGGCATATGACCGATCTGGAAATTTGGCGTGATACTGAGGTGATATGTTCATAGATTTCATTGCAAATGCCCCTTTAATTGCTACATAGGAATTACATTTCTCCCAGGTAGATATCCAGTCCCATTGCCATAGTTACATTTTTGCTCTTTCAGGATTATTTAGAAGTGTTTCCAGTAAAATATCAGCCTTTTGTAAGGAGGGCAGACAAAAGTTCTTCCATGATTGCAGAGGACCAGAAAGTTGGGATTCTAGCAGGGATTTTAGTGACGGGAATAGATTGCGTGAAGGGCTAGTTGACAAAAGGCATTTTCTGTAGTTCGCCAACATTAGCCAAGTCACCGTCGCAGATAAGGATATGGGTCCTAGTTCAAATCTGATGATAGCAATTGACGTATTTTGTGGAAGGTCAAGGATGGTTTTCCAGTAGATAACTTCCAAGGTAACCTACCTGTTAGATTGGGGAAATGCTTTTGTCTGGCTTCCGTAAATTATTATGCGGACGGCTTTTTGCATGTAGAAAATTATAGCCAGAGAGATCGCGAATTTACCATGCTTCCGCTGAATCACTTTCCCTTGCGTTGCTAAAGGTCGCATTCTACTGGAGAGTTCAAATATGTAGGGCTGATCAGTCAGATCGGAGTTAATATTCACTCCATGATATTTACATTGTAAGGTCTGGGATAGCGATCGCTTCGTGAGTTGCAATTCAAATTCATATCCTATTTTAGGGAGACGATGGTGGAAGATATGTATATTAGATCTGGCGGTGTTAATAACGAGGTTGTTTGCTTCAGCATAGCAATTTAGGGCTGTCAAACTTCTTTGCAACCCAATGGTTGTTCTATCTAGAATCACTAGATCATCTGCGTAAAGAAGATAGGGTATCTCAATCGACCCAACTCTCAGAGGGAACGATCGAACAGATTTAAAAACTGCATAGATGTAATTAATAAAGAAATTTTAAAAAATTTACGTGAGGGGGCAACCTTGTTTAAGACCAATATTCATTCGTATGGAATTTGATTATAGACCGCCGGTTGCGAGTTTCACCTTGATGGAAGGGTTGGTAAAAACTTGTGTTTTAAATACATTTTTAAAGGATAATTGGTATTAAAAAATGTGTTCCATAAAATACCGCGAGGAACTGAATCAAAAGCCTGCTTAAAATCTATTAGAGCAATAAAAGCTTGTTGCTTAGTTAAAATGGCTTGATTTTTAATGGCTGATAACAATGTTAAAGTTAAGGCAGTTCCAAAACCTGCAACACAGCCCGATTGGTGTATGTCCAATCGGTTGCTCCACACTAGCCATTTTAAAAAGTCTTGTAATATTAATCTTGCTAGAATCTTACCTGGAGCGTCAAGGAGCGCAATGGGCCTATAGTTCTTTGTATCTGTTCTATCCCCTTTCTTGAATATCGGAATGATTATGGCTTCTTGCCAAGACGGAGGGATGTGACCGGTGCAAATGACTTTTCTAAATATTAATTCAACAACAGAGGCCCAAACCTCGGGATTTGCTTTCAATATTGCATTTGTTAAGTTGTCTGTGCCCGATGCTCTAGACATGCTTAACTTTTTAATTATTATTAGAATGTCTAGTGTGTCGAATTCAAACTGTGAGAGATCTGGAATGACAGAAAAGGAGGGGCTTGCTATAACGTTGGATTTATTGAGAAGATTAGTTTCACTTATTGTGTTTAATTCTAGAGTTGGGGGTAGATTGTTAATTAAGCGCCAAATCTCAACTGCAGATTTGGTCATTAAAGCTTTTAGCATTTTCTCAGCATTAGCTTGCTTTTGGTTAGCTAAAATCTGATTAATTGCATTCTTGTATCTTGTCTTCAATAGAGACCTCTCAATAGAACCAGTTATAGGAGAAAGAGGCTGCAGGGCCTGTCGGAGTTCTCTTTTAAGATCATGAATGGAAGAATTAAAGTAATGCCTATGTTTAAAAAAAGGTTGTGAACTGTATTGAGTCGATTGAATGATCAGATAATCAGTATGTGATCAGTATACAACATTGGCGCAGATTCATCATTGTGTATGCTGGCTTTAGTGAGCTTCCGATTTAGGGTAGCATCAGCTGAGGGTTCCAGCGCAAGCGATGTTTGCCGTTAAGTTCGAGTGGGAAGCTGTGATATTGCACATTTTCAATTGGTGGGGAACCCAGCGTGTTTCGAGCATCATATGATCACTAGCAGTAGTTGGCGAGATTTTGAAGGAAATTATGCTTTTGTTTGCATTGGACGAGACAAAGACATAGTCCAAGATCGATGAACTCAGGCCCCTTGACCACGTGAAAGCAGGGGGACAGTCATCGGCAGTCGTGCCGTTTAGCATGACAAAGTTTCTAATGTTCATAAGAGTAATTCACTTGGCTGCTCGCGACTGGAGTTGGATAGGCCTTGAGGGGAGACAGTTCATATTAAAATCACCTGCAATAATAGTAGTCTGGATGGATGGGTCTAGCAGGGCGAGATCTAAAATCACTTCTATCTTATCCATAAACTGTAATTCGTTGAGGGATAGCGGATTCCAACCGACAAGAACACTGAGATCAAGCACCGACATCCGCCTGGAACCAAAACCCTATAATAGAAGAAAACTTGGAGGATCCTCTTTCTCTCACTAGGCACCGAAAACCTGGAATGACCTACCTAAGAATATACGGAACACAACAAACCACCTAGCATTCAGGAAACTCCTCAAATCATGGCTCTTCACAGCGTAACCACAACAGCGACGCACTAGAATGCCCACCCCATCGGCCACTCTCAAATGGACAAACACTGAACCCAAAGAACCAACCACACGACAGACCATAAGATATCATGGGAAATAGCCACAAAAGGAGGCCTCCAGAGACTGATCACATACTCAGACCCAGACGACAGCCCTAAATGACTCACCCACTCCCCCCGGACGTACCATATCCAAACCGGCAGACGCATTTAGATAGAAAGTTTGAGAGGAGTCTGCCACACCAGTCCAGCACCCAAGGAGGAGAATAGACACCCAACCCACATTAATCAATCCATCGGCATTAGAACACCTACAGAGTTGGCTAGAATAGAACGGCGAGGAGCAATCATAACACTTACAAAGCGCGTTAGAACAGCATAGGGAGCGCCCACACAAACCAAAACCCTGCCAGGCGTAGCCTTTTTGCCCACCCCGATGAAATTGGGAGGATTGGCGGGTGCCACACTCGGACAGATTTCTGAACTTCTGTTAACCTTCATACAACCGACTAACAAAGACTCAGCATTTCTGCAGACTTATCTCACTCAAAATCTCACACAACCATCTCTCGCACAACAACCCGCACGCACTTCACAACACCGCAACAAAACATAAGTAACACCAACAGCACACGAGGACTGACATTGATTCAATACTCGCACCGAAACTCAGCACCCGGTGTATACTGAGTTGAAGCTGCCAACAGAACACCACTCCTCTCACTATCCTACTCACGCTTCACCTACTAACCCATCCCACCTTCTCATTTGCAGATCCGCCAGAGCGCCTGGAGACCAATTCCGTTGGTGACGGTGCGCGGTACAAATATCTTTAACATATTCAATACTACTGTGGTTGGATAGAAGGGATGATGAGTATTAGAAGTTGATAGTTTGACTGCTTGAATCACAGGGTCAGGAGAGAGCCAAGGTTCGAGATGTAGTTGTGAATCAGTCAGACATATCTTGTGGCAATGCCAGATTCAACTCAGGAGGGAGAGCTGGTGTTGGAGACATCCCAGCGCCATCAGTGTTTTGCCCATCGAGTTTGATTTCGTAAACATCCTGAGATGACGCAGGGCGAACAGGTTTGGAGATTTTTGAAATTAAAGCTTTTATTTTAGATTTTTTTCTTTTTATTGGCGGAATCACTGGAGGTGCGTTTCCTATTCCTCTTTTTTCCTCTTTTTACCTGGGGCAACAGGACAGAAGACATCAAAGAGCGGAGTTGCATTGGAAGAAACTTCTAGGAGTTCTCCTGGACTAGTTTCTGGATCAATGTTTTCTGGTGCTTGTGGATCCTAGGAGTTTGTTCTAGGGATAGGTTCCGCAGGTGGTGCCACAGCAATGATGGAGCTCTCCGTCCTGGTTTCTGGCATTGCCAGTAAAGATTGGTCAAGCTGAGCTAAGTCGAGTTCATTGGATTTGTTGTTCTCAAAGGCAGATGAGAACAAGACCGGTAAGTTCCATACTAACCAGTCTACTTTATTGGTGAGAACGTGTAACAAAGAAACCTGGGAGTTATCTTTTTGATCAATACCTCATACAGATTTGTCAGTGTGTATATACTCGCATTGACAGCTGCGAAAGCTGAGTCCATAGAGTTGGAAGTAGATGGAAAACGAAAGGAGACACGAGGAATGGGTTTGGAAAAGGAGGCCACCATGGAGGATTTGGAAGCAGATGAGGAGGAATTGCGGATTGGACAATCATTGGAATATAGAGGTGGGGAATTGGAGTCTTGTTGAGGCAACAGAAGGGATAGTATGATGATTCAGGTCAAAAACACTTGAATTGGGGGATGAAGATTCCATGGAGTGTGCTTGAGCAAGAAGCGATGCGCATGGGAGAGCGCATGACATAGGTTTCAAAGGACATGGATGAATTTGAACCGAGTTTGAGGGCGGATGTTGCTGCACAACTTGGGAGTATAGTAAGGGGATGGCAGAGGAGTCAATTGTATGCATGGACACAGGGAGAAGGGAGTCTAGGGGTGGGCGGGGTTTCCGTCATGCAAAAAGGAGTGTGGAAGGATTCAGAGGCGTCACCAGGCGTTGAAGGCGAGACACATATTTACACTGTCATGTCAGACAATAGCGGGTTGGCGTCACTTTCGGCTCGAGGGAGTGTAGTCGGTCCAAAAGAAACCGTGGGCTGATCTTTACTCACATGAACAATGGAATTCGTGAATAGAGATCCGAAGAGTTCCTCATTAGGCAGGGGAACGTTTCTGATGTCGCCTTGATATTAGGAGGGCGTGGAAGCGCTGGGGCATGCGAGAGAGAGAGCTCTGTGCATAGGTTTTGGCAAAGGCATTAAGAAGTATGCCAAGAGGTGGGTGTTTCGGCATACCTGTCGTTAGTCAATAAGGCGACATGGAATGCGTGACTAGGGGTGAAAAGGAGCCAATTATTAGAAAGCTGTAACACTCAGAATGAAAGAAAAAAACTTATATTTGAACAGTAGGAAAATTGCAGAATAGCTAGAACTAAAAGTGAAAAGCAATAGATACTAGATCAGAGAGCGGGGCACTGCACTGCACCGCCGCGGTCAGCAGTCAGTACTCGGTGGTACTCGGGTTGGTGTGCGGCTGATTTTATAGAAATCACGTAGTTGTGGGCGTGGTTACATGCAAGAAGAGACAGATATAATATATTAGCGTATTAAACTTTATTAGGAGATCCAACAATGAAAGTGAGGTTTCCGTAGCTTGGCAGGCAGAGTTCTGTAGCAGTACAGCAGTCAGTAGCCGGTACAAATTCCATGGTATAAGATGCGCCTTTTCCTTATTGCCAACCTTTTTCCTATACCATCCTTTCATAGGGTAGAATCAAGGGGCTTTCACAAATGCCAGGATCTTTGCTTTTCCTAGACACGACCACTCTGACCATTCTGCCCCTCTGTCTTCCTGTTTAATTTCTTTATACCTTTTGTTTCTCTTTAGATGCTTCCTGCACCCCTTTACTTCTTTCCTTTCAGTGCACACTTTCCCTCTTTTTTCCTTTCCATGCACACTTGCATCTGCTTTTCTGTTTCCTTCTCATCGGGCCCCTGGCACCTATCCTTGCCTCTTCTCATGCCCCCCTCTCTTTTCGGTACGGGCCACTCGCACCATTGTGTTTCTTTCCACTTTCTTTCACTTTCTATTTGGATTGAGTATTCTATTTGGATCCCGGGAGGATAGCTCAGGGGAAACGTGCTTGCCTTAGAAGCAAGATGACAGGGAGCACCACAGGTTCGATCCCTGGGTCAGCGCTTAGAAACCTCTGGGTATTAAGCACTCTATAAATAACCTATCATATCACATCATAGGTCTTTTGCTCGCTTTCCACTCTGATCTGCTTTTCTTGCTTTCTGCTTTATTTGTGCTTGCAGTTATGCCTTTAGCATTCACGCTTTCTGCCTTTATGCTAATGCTTTCAGCTATGCTTTCTGCTTGGCTCTGGCTTTCTGCTTCTGGCTTTCTGCTTTGCCCTCAGCCTTTCCGCTATCAGCCTCGCTCTGGCTTTCTGCTAGACATTCCGCTTTTATGCTTTCCTTTCTTTGCAATTCTGTGCCGCTTTTACAATCCGTGCCCTTCTCCCGCTCCGCTCTCATCCGAACACACTCTGACAAGTTTCTCTCACGTTCCCCATGAAACTCACTGGGCAGCGTCGCGGAGAGCGGCGGTTCCTCCTGGAAGCGCGGGGTTGAGGTCAGTGTCTCACCACCTGCACCTCAGGCCCCCTTGGGGTCGGCACTGGCCCCAAGGGAACAAGCACTCTTCCGGACCTGGCATGAAGAATGCAGGCAGTGCTTCTCAGGCTCCCTGGAGGCACATATCCCTCGCCACGCTACAGCCCACAGCACTGGGCTAGCATCTTTGCACGCCGTCCTCCTCCAGCCTGCAGCTCCTTCTTCTCTCCGCTACTGGGCTCCAACGGTCCAGACTGCATCTCCAGCTCGCTCATTCTTGTGTGTATGACCACACCTTTTATAGTGAACGAAACTGTCAAGGAGTCAAGTGTGAGTATTTACTATATTGTGACTATTAGTGGGACAACCGGAATTCTTTCTAGGGTAGGTTTCCATTAGTTTTCCCCATTTTATTCCTATGGATAATCTTTACTAATCTTAGTTGCCTCCTCCTTGTCTCAGTATTTGTTGGGAATGGGGAGGGGGAGATTGTAAACACCCCAAAAAAGCTGAGCGAGAGTAGGTTAAGGTGTTTTCAGGACTGGGGAAATACCATGTCTCGCCCTCGGGAATCCTCCTCCCAATCCCCTGTGACCCAACACTCAGGTGATCCTCCCTTGCTTGTCCACCTGAATGGAAGATCCTCGGTGGGTGGGAGAATACTGTCAGGTTTACTACATTTGTTGATAGCATACAATGGTGGGATACATTTTTACTTCTATACCAGAGTGAAGGAAAAACACTGCCAAACATAAAAAGAATATGGCATGCACATAACTATGCAGGTGAGGAGGGAGGGTAGAAAACGTTTTCCACGCATCAACATGGCAGAGGACCACTTGGTGCCCAGGGAATATTCTTTTGGATTTCAATTCCCCCTCAAGACCTTGTTCAGGTGGGTAATCCCCTCAAAAATATCAAAGCCCTCCAAAAGCACGTACCTATATTTGCAAGGTAGACATCATCTACATACAAGATAGGATTGAACTAATTTTGTCATTTCATATTTTATTCACATTTTAGATTTTCTTTCCAACTACTGCATGAAATAGGATACCTACGTATTTACTGGGGAAAACAACTTATCAGAGAAAAAAAAAAACCTAGGAAATACTGCCGGTATTAAACTTTCTAATCAGCCATAGGATTGTTGTACAAGGTACCCACTGATTAATCCGGAGTGCTTTCATAGCTCTGCTCTCAGGAAACCCCATTTCGGTCAACTGTCGTAGTGCCGTTTCATCAACTCTATCATCCTCGTCTTCGTCCAACATGGCTGTAGTAAAAAGGGAAGAAAGAGAGGGAGTTAGCAAAAGAATTAGCAAAGGGGAATTTGGTAAATTCTTTACATGTATAGGTTTTCCATCTCGGTTGCCAATGCTATCATGGCCCTGATTGATTAACGCTGAATGTAGTGTACTTCTTTCCCAAGAGATTGAAAGACTGTTCTAGCTCTAGGATGGATCCCTTAATTTAAGGACTAATTGAACTTAGAAAAAAATGCAATCCCACTCAATTGTAGAATGCAAATACATTGATAGTGCTAGGGGAACATTTTTCATTAGATGATAAAACTATACTACGGAGCGTACAGGCACCCCACCCACTAGTGACATCCTGAAGCTCTATGAATGCCACACAACCAGATCACCTCTAGAAATGCCACACACAGGAAAAGGCGCTGCCTAAAGACATTCCTCCAAGTGGCATTACCACCATTATTCCATTAATCACTCATCTATTCTGACCACCAGTTGATTCTAATCAAGCAGTTTCTTTCCTTCCACATATCCTCCCTCCCTCCCTCCTCCTAGATACGGTTAAGTTTCACTCCAATAAAAAAAGCTTCCGTCTGCCAGCTTCAACCAACTGTTAATTTCAGGCTTCCAAAGGAATTCATTGCCCTGCAATACTACTGAACAATGTCAGAGACACTCAACTCCACCATTATAATTATGCCTGGCCCCTTTAAAAAGGGAGTGCTAAACGACTACATGAAAGCCGGTTGTAGATTCCCTAATACAGCTCAACAAAAAAACCTGAAAAATGCAATCAGCCGCCCACAATAGCTCAGGCTCCGCTTGCATTCTGAGCAAGCCAGAACCTCACACCACCACAAGGCCAGTTTAAGAGCTAAACAGGTCCAGTTTTCCTCTGAAGTCAGTAGTGAACAAGCTCCTAAAGCTGGTTAACATGATGTAGAGTTTCATAGTACCGACGGTTCTGCTTTAATAATCTCTCAAACACATAAATGCTTGACAGACTTTTTAGTTTTAGAAAATAAATGGCTAGGATCAAATAGGTCATAGCTCATTACCACAAGGGCTGGCCCTTGGATTTGCAGGGACCTGGGGGCAAATGGTGTGTCCCCCAAACCCCTTTATTTGCATAAATAGTGACATCAGTGATATTACAGAAAATGATAATATAGAATGAATCTCCAGTATGCAAATCATAGAAAGTTACATTAAAAACATGTTGCCGTGAGTAAGGTGGGAGAGCAATAAACTGACGTCTAGTATATGAAGTGCTGCGGGTCAGAAAAAGGAGGTAGATACTTTAAGGGCATTCTACAGATTTTTTATGAAATCTTATAGATACAGCCTAACTTTTGCTATCGCTAAAGGGTTCACTCTACCAATCTGAAACACCTAAGGGTCCTTGTCAGTCACCAGGAAGTCATCAAATAAAAATGTCCTCGGTCCACACCGAACTCTACCTGAACGTACCACTAAGATAAATTTAGACTTATCCAAGAGAAGATCCTTATTCTTTTGGGTTGCGGAATTCTTCAAAAGTCTGGATGAAATGTCTCGGTTTGATCTTTTTATAATAAAAAATGGCTATCTCCTCCATGAGTTCTTAATTCTTGGACAACATTCCTGGGGTGTGTGCTTTCTTTAAGGATACGTTATGGCCAATGAGTCTTTACATACTTTTGCAAATCTTGTCTCTTGTTTTATAGTCTCTCAATTTGCCCTTGATTAGATTACCTGGGACTTGATGCCCTTGTATGTTGTCTCCTGGGATCTTTCTTTAGTGTTTTCTCTTTTATTCTCATACTTTATTGGTACTAGGATACCGTATTTCTTAAGACCCGGCTTTGGGTCGTGTTTTCTCCAATCTTCCTCTCTTGGTTTATGAGACTATATGCCTTCCTCACAGTGTATTTGTCTCCAGTCTCTCTCTATTATCCTTTTGGTATTCACTCTACAAGCTCTCCACATTGCCAGTTAAACTTTAGTCCGTGTGTCTCTTCTTTGGAATTATGGCCAGTTACATTCTTCAAGAACATTATTCTCCTCACAGGGTTGCTGTTTCTGGTTATCGACTCTAGACACCTTTCACATTGGTAACTTAACAATTGCGTTCTTTGACTTTATGACTGGGGTGAGATGTTTCTTCCCCGGTACCCTCCCGCTTTTCCATCCTCCCCGTCGGCTTTAGTCAGCATCCCAATCTCAGCTTCCCCTTAGGCTGCTGCCTTCTTCGGACGCAAGCAACAGGGGGGCTCTGCTCACTCTCAGCAGTGATGTAGGCGTGCAGTCACTTTGCTCACCACAATCTGCTTGTAGTCATGCGACCGCCAGGTCATGGACACTTCTCTCTCAGGAAGCTGTTTGCCCAGTGCTTTGCTCGCCAGTCTCTCACTTTCTTGATACTTGCCTGTGCGAAAGTCACTCCCAGTGAGGTCCCATTTGCCCAGACCCCTAAGGAGGATCTTGCAGAGCGGGATCACCTCCCTAGCCTCAAAGGGGGTGGCTCTCCCTTGGGGAGAAGAGACTAATACTGTTGATAAGTCATGTGGAAATATCAGGAGTGAGACTTTTTTAATGTAGAAGACTGTCATGACCCCTGCCCCTGGCCCTCACTGGCAAGTCAGCCTTCCAGTTAGGGCCAGGTCAAAGGCATTAAAACCTCAGCCAAGACTCTCTTGGAGGCAGTCCTGGCGCCTTTGGCCTTTGGTGCCAGGCTCATAACCATCATGAAGAACAACATTAGAATGGGACTATTTACTTGGGACTATTTAACTTGGGGGTTGAGGGGGGGGGTTCAGCCAACATGGAGGCACACACATGGCTCAGTTAAAAGGAACTGAGCTATGCGGTCTAGTCTTTTGGGTGTGGCAGGCCTGGGACTATGTTACCTGGACTACTTTGGGTGTGGCAGGCCTGGAACTATTTTACCTGGACTACTTTACCTGAGACTATTTAAACCACACCCAAACAGCAGACCATGCTTTGCGTTATTCTGCTGTGGGCAGCGTAACGCTCAGTGTGTCCAGTTCTTGGATTCCAGCTTACCTGAAACCAAGGACCTGCAGAGAGAGAAAGGACACTACGAAACTTACCTGGAACAGTATCCTGTCTTCAATCCATCGCGGACTTCAGTTCCACTCACCTGAAGGTACGAACTCCATCATCCGGCACTACATGCATCCTGGAATGCCATAACCTGGAAAGAGGAGAAAGAAAGACAGCATTTACTCACGTTTCCTCCTGAATTAAAAAAGCCACACAATTCTTACCTGGGTAGTCATCTCCTGGTCAGTGTCATTGCTGGAACATTATGGCGATCGGCGAGGAACATCGCAACCTGCAAGGAGAGAAAAGACACAGGTTAGCAATATAAAAGGCGAAACAGAGCCGCGCATCGCGCATAACTCCCCGGACAGCATCGCGCACACCGCGCTTTCGCCTACCGGTCCATGCTCATCTTCAAACTGCATGACAACACCAAAATACCTTTCCATACCTAAAAGGAAAGAAGCAAGACATTATTATTCTAACTGAACGGAACATAAGAACTGCATATAAAGACTGTAAAGCAGCAAACCTACGGAGTCGCAGCAGGCCTGGATTCCCACAGGGGGGCTTGCACCAGTGAAGTAACTTGGTCGCTGCTCGCCCCCACATCTATGCGCCCCTGCCACGAGGAGCAGGACGGAGAATCCACCTTTTACAATATTAAGGTGAGGAGAAGGCCCAAGGGGGAGGAAGGAGTTGAGGCCAAGGGAGGTGGGAAAACAAGGACAATCTGGTACTGAATCCAGCTCTCCTATATTGCAGACCCATCTTTAACCAGAGGCATTACCAAGGGACCGGGAGAGGGTTCGAGAGTGCAAATCATCCAACCAGGGCTGGGTGGCGTCCCTGTGGATACCAGGTGAGCGTAACAGAGACAGTGTGAGCTAAATACCTAAAAAAGACTTTATTTTGGCAGATAAGTCATAGTGAGATAAAAGGATTTGGTCGGGATCACACACTTTGGTTAAGTGGAGAAGCAGTCTGCAATTCAGGAACCTGAAGACATCTCATCTAAGATTTAAGTGGTAGAAGAAAAATGTACTTACCCCTGCTAATGTTCTTTCGACTAGATGTCCCTCCCACGTATTCCTCATTGTAGATTTATTCGCAAGTCTGCTTGCAGCTTCGGAAACTTTTTTCATAGTAATGGGTGCTGTGCATCGTCGAGTCGAGGCCCTCAACGGCCTTTGTCCTGTCCTCTGCCACGACATTGATGCTGGTATAAGTAGCTTGTGCAGAGCCCATTGCCTTAGTTTTAGTTTTTCCTCCCTATGCTCAGCCGTCTTAATGAAATGATCCAGATGTTGAAACAGAGGAAGGTGTAAAAACACTGAAATTATTGGCAAGATAGAGGAGAAGGATGGGAGGGCGATGAGGAATATTTGGGAGAACATCCAGTTAAAAAGAACATTACCTTGTGTAAGTATTTGTTATTCCAATGGAATATGTCCTCCCACTTATTCCTCACCTTAGATAGAGGACCTAACCTCAAAACCACCTTTTCCTTAAAAAAAGGTAGTAAAGGGTGGTTTAGAAGAAAGCTTGAAGCTCAATCGCTTTCAGAAAAATTGTTAAGTGTTAACATTCTGATCAGACAAGAGTGTGAGGGTTCAAATGGTGCCTCCATTAGGTACCTCACCACCAAATTTAAGTCCCAAACCAGTACAATAAATGGAAGCGGGGGAACAATGTTTGTTAATCCCTTTAAGAATGGAATTACAATAGGGACCTTCAAATTGGAACCCTCATTCAGCGAACACATAAAAATGGAAAGCGCTATTAAATAACCCTTTACCATGAATACCTGAAGCCCCTGATGGGCCAGATGTAGCAAAAAAGATAATACAGTAGACAGTAGAGGTTTTGCATGTAAAAAGGATCAATACCTTTATCTCGGCAGCGATACAGAAATTAGGTTGCTGGTCTTCTGGCCTAGAGCAATACTTCTGTTACATCTTCCGTAAGATACCAATCTTTGTATCTTATCCTCTCAGAAACCAGGTGTGAAGGTTCAAAGTAATGATTTTAAGATGAAGGAGACCCCCCCCTCTTGTGAGAATAAGTCCTCTCTTTGGGGAAGATGAATTGGAGGGCATATGGCCATCTCTAGAAGTTCTGGGAAACACGTTCTCCTGGCCCAATCAGGATCATGGATTTCTGAACTGCCTCAACCTCCTGATGACATGAGTAATAACGGGGACTGGTAGAAAGGCGTACAGAAGTGCTAATTCCCAGTCCACTGCAAACATCTCCTAGAGCTCTTCTCTGACGAAATTCCCTGGAGCAGAATAGATCACACATCCTGTTGACACTGGATGCCAACAGATCCACCTGAGGGTTTCCTGAAAGGGCAAAGATCTCTAGAAGGACTTCCTGAGTTCATGGGAGATAGTGATCTACCTGCTCAGAGCGTCTGACGATTTGCTTTCTTCTCCAGCTAGGTGAACTACCAGTAGAGGGATTCCTTCGCTTACTGACCAAAATCAGAGCTGCATTGCTTCTCTGCACAGAGGTAGTGACCCTACACCCCCTCTCCGGTTGAGGTAGTAGATGGCCAATGTGTTGTCGGTCATTATCAGGACAGTTTTCCCCTGCACAGAAGGCAAAAAAGCCATCAGCGACGGTCCGATTGATCTCAGCACTAAAAGGTTGATGTGAAGTTTGGACTCCGACAGACCAATGATTGAAAGGTCGTTCATTTGGGCTCCCCACCCTGTGAGGGAGGCATCAGTCACAATTGTCATCTCTGGCCATGGTTGCCAAAAATGTTCTCCTTTCATCATGTTCTCCCAACAGGCGCAGCAGAGGAGATCCTGTGCGACCTTGTTTGGGACCTGAAGAAGGTCAGTCATTCTGCCAGAGAAATGTGACCACTGGGATCAGAGGGCCCACTGAAGGGACCTCATTATCAAACGGGATTCTGGCACCAGAAGAACGCAGGATGCCATGAGGCCGAGCAAGAATGTCGAAGGCCGGAAGAGACTGGGCAACTCAAACATTTGTACCATCTGCGAAAGATGTTGAGCCCTCAGCTCGGGGGGCGAGGCTTTCCCAGAAGAAGAGTCACAGACCACTCCAATAAACTGAAGCTTCTGAAATGGTGTCAATTGAGACTTCTTGAAATTGAGGGTGAAGCCAAGCCTGTGGAGGAAGTGGCAAGTATGACTGAGGTGATCCAAAGTCTTTTCGGGAGAACAAGCTCTGATCAGCTAATCGTTCAGGTAAGGGTAGATGTGAATCTCATCCCTCCTTACACTTTCTGCCACCACTGCCATGAGCTTGGTGAAGACCCTAAGAGTAGAGGTGAGTCCGAATGGCAGGACCAGAAGTTGATAATGAGAAACGCAAAATTAGAACTTCAGGTTCTTTCTGGGTTTGTGATGAATTGGCACATGAAAGTAAGCATGCTGGACATCCAATGACACCAAGGAATCCTGAAGCCCAAGGGCCTGAAGGTACTGCGAAAGAGTTAACATCTTGAACTTGTCCTTCCTGAGGAACTTGTTCAAGTGTCTCAAGTCGAAGATGGGTCGCAGTCCTCCGTCCTTCTTGGGGATTAGATCTCCTGTAGGAGGAGCGCATCCAGATCTTTCAAGGCTTGGCTCCGGAGTACAATCTGGGGGTCTGCTTAAAAAGGGGAGGCAGTAGCCGTGAGGGGCCTGCAGTGCCCAGGCCCCAGAGGTTATACCCCACCAATTCTCCAAATGCTGATTCAGCCTGCCCCCCACCACAGGCCTGTGAACCAAGGACTCAAAGAGGTTTTGGGGTTGTTGCTGAAGCAGAGGACAAAGAAGCAGAGGCTGAGAGAGTAGTTTTTCCTGCTAGTCCTCTAGGACCACGGGGAGATCTTCTTTGTCCCCTCTGTGCAAACTGGCCTCTTCCTCTAGCAATTGAGGAGTAGAAATGAAAAGGCAGACCCCTCTAGCCATGGAGAAGACCCTTGTGATTGTTGAGGCTGGAGTTTTGCTGCTCCCAGAGACTTTGCTGCAGCCTCCGATGCCTGTACTTTTTCTAGGCTCTCATCAGCTTTGGAGCCGAAAAGGTGTGAGCCATCAAATGGCTTGTCCAGTAATCTTGACTGGACGCCGGGTGCAAAACCTGATTTCCTTAGCCAAGCAAATCTTCTGGTGACAGTACTCGCTGCCATAGCCCTGCTAACTGAGTCTGCAGAATCCAGACCAAACTGGAGAGATTGACACATGGCATCACTGCTCTACGTGAGGTGTAAGGATGACCTGAAGAGTCAGGAGTGGGGAAATCTGTGTCAGGTGAGGTGTCTAAGCCACTACCATCTTTCAGAGTGTCCACAAGATTTTGAATTCTGGACTCCTCCGAGATCATTTCATCAGGCAATTTGGGAGTAGCATACTCAAAGCCAAAAGGCACATTCTCATCCTCTTCCGCCTCAACCCCATGCTCTTAAAGAAATCAGCCTTAGTTAAAGGTTTAAAAGACTGACACTTTGACAGAAGGTCTTGAAGTCTTTGAAGACGCTGATGGTGTCAAAGGCGCCAATGGCTTAAAAGGGTTTGGTGGTGGCACTGGCTTCCATGGGCCAGGTACCTGCTCCTTTATAGGAGTCAAGGAGGAAGGCTTAGATTTTAACTTCTGTCGAGACGAAGACTGCTTCGACGAATGTAGAGGAGACTTGCTCCCCGTCTCTGTAACACAAGAGTAGTGATCTCAGAAGATATCGTGCCAGTCTTAAAAGGCGCAGTGGGATCTGAAGCCTTCTTGGGCTCTTGATGGGGCGCTTGGAGCCGTCTACTGAAAAACTTCCAGCATTTGGAGACAAAATTTCGCATAGCCAGCAGAAGACGCCGACTTGCTAGGAAAGTTACCCAGTTTGTCAGGAGAGGGGCCAGACTAAGAAGGCCATGACCAAAGGAGTCACTTCTTCGTCTTTTTGTGAGAAGAGAACGAATGTCGAGATCTGGGGACCGAGCGCTTAGAATATTTGGAGTGCTTTTTCACAGGGGAAACCTCCTAGGAGTCGTCCAACGACTTCTTCTTTGAAGGGGTAGTAGAAGGGGCCTACCTGCCACGGGTTTCCCCTTCCTCTCCCTTAAGGCCTTCACCGTCTTTGACTGACAGGAATTGCAGTCGTCGACTCTGTGGTCCACATCCAGACACCACAGGCAGATCCGATTTGGGTCCGTAATGGACATTTTAGCGCCACAATCGGAACACTGTTTGAAGCCGGTCTTCGGTGTAGATATTTTCGGCGAACTTCGAAAATGTT
Organism: Ambystoma mexicanum; assembly: GCF_040938575.1. Taxonomy (NCBI): domain Eukaryota; kingdom Metazoa; phylum Chordata; class Amphibia; order Caudata; family Ambystomatidae; genus Ambystoma; species Ambystoma mexicanum. The sequence continues at coordinate 163,604,489 of NC_090929.1, forward strand.
GAAAATACGCAGTGAGAAAACACTGAGGCGATGAACCATCTGAAGTGTGACAAACGGAATTGAAGCAATGGGCGCAGCGTGGGCTACTTATACCAGCGTCAATATCATGGCCGAGAACAGGACAGAGGCCGTCATGGACCATGACTCGACGTCGCCCTTTAATATGAACAAAGTTTCCAAAGCTGCAAGCAGACTTACGAACATATCCAAGATAAAGAATATGTGGTAGGACACAACCCTTTCGAAATATTTGTATTTTATTTATTTGTAAAGCGCAACCTAGCCCTGGGGCAACTGGGCGGTGGTCTTACAAGTTACACAGGCATGAAATATACAGGCAATACATAAGCCATAGATATGGCACACAGTATGCATGATTTACAGGTAATCTTACAAGTTACACAGGCATGACATATACAGGCAGTACATAAGCCATAGATATGGCACACAATTTACATGAATAACAGGCAAGAATTTGCAGGTTGTATAGGCAGGAGTAAGCGAGCAATACATATGGGCATCGGTAAGGCAAGGAGTATGTAGCAGATATATTGTATATAATTCAATACAGTATATAGTATAGAGCAGTTCTTTAAGAGGTGTTGAGTGAGCATGGGATGTTGAGAGGATTATTTTAGGAGAGCGGACTGGTTGATGTCCTGCTCACACAACCAATTTTTTACCTTCAAGTGGAATTGCGCGAAGGATGGTTCTTCTCTAATGGAGATAGGGAGAGCATTCCATTTCTTTGCCACAAGAACTGGGAAGCAGACTCCACCTGCACGTTGTTGGTTAAATCATGGGACGGAGACACAATGCGTTTGTGCGGTTCTGGTAGGTCAAGTCGAGGTGTGGCGTGAGAAAGTGTCAGAAAGGTAGTGGGTGCCTGGTTGTAGAGACACTTGTGAGTGAGGGAGAGTGACTTCAAATATATCCTTTGCTTGATATTAAGCCACTTTATAGACTGTCTGGTAGTTGTGATATGTTGTTTTCTAGGAATGTTGCATGCCGATCTGACGGCATTATTTTGCATGACTTGCATTTTGTTGATATTCTGTTGAGATGTGCATAGGTAGAGCGCATTGCAATTGTCAAGTTTTGATAAGACTAATGCTCTTGCTACTGAAGTGCAGTTAGTCGATGTTAGGTAGGGGCGATAGGTCGTGATAAGCTTACAAGTATAAGCCGTGGAAGAGTCTAAGGCGTTAATTTGTCTCGTAAGTGAGAGTGCAGAGTCAATGTAGATTCCTAGCGTTTTTACACCCTTTGCGACTAATGATATTGCCGTCTATGTTAAAGGAGGTGAATATGGTCCCTATCTTGTTCAGTTTGGTTGGAGAGCCGAGAAGGAGTAGTTCGGTCTTTTCATCGTTCAAACAAATACCGTGCTTTAGATAAGTCCCAAGTTAGAAACGAGACATTCTTTGCTACTCTCTTGTCGACTTGAAATCACTCCTGTTTACATTATGAACTGTCAGAGTATCCTAAAAAATGTTGCTGACACCTTTGAGCTGAAAGAAATCCGATCTGATGATTAAGATCAAATTGAATTTCCTAACCAAAATAACCTGGGTTCTGCTCTAATATGGACTCGTTCCTTAATAATACGTAATATCATCTGCGCAGCAAGGGATGCTCTGTTCAACCTGGGCTTTTTGATCTCATCTAACACTGATAGGAAAAGTCCTTTAAAACCTTGTCTCAAGACTACTCAGAATTCCGTTTCTCACTCTGTTAGACAAAATGCTCCTGAATACAAAGAATATAGTCATATAACAAGAGTACAACTAGAACCTGAGAATGCTAAAGTGACTATCAGTTATCAGCTGGAACACTCGAGGATTTAGCCATCTTATTAATAACCCTCGGAGCATTCTGGGAGAATATGATCTTATTTTTCTCCAAGAAACTTGGCTGTCCAGCCCCCCGGTTTGGAATATCTATGACATTCATTTGGAACCTGCAATACGTGCAGCTAAGGGTAGACCAATGTCAGGTTTGCTAACTGCCACTAATATCACAACTAACATGCATTTGTATACTCTGCCTGCTGTCAACCCTTTCATTCAATGCTCTTATTTTTCTGTTAGTTCCATTAAAATAGCATGTATCAATACCTATTGGAACCCCATGGGCATTTCAACTTACCTGTTCCTTAAAAACATGACAACTTCAATGGAGAAAATTATCCTGGAAAATGGTATCACTCATGTCATTATTACAGGTGATTTGAATGCACATCTTGTAAATGAGAACTTGTCTAGAAATCAGGAGCGAGTAAAATTGTAGAACACTTTTGCGAAAGCATGAAATTTGGTGATGTTGAATGGCACAAGCATGGCTGACTCTCCTCCTAAGCCAACTTGGTCTAGATGAAACCAGAGCGCGATCATTGATTACATCTTTGTAACTAGAAATCTATTTGATCACACATCAGAATTTGCAGTGAAAACATCTGAATACAGTGATCCTAGACCGCTGACCTTTAATCTGACCATGACATCCTCCCCATGTCCACAGAGACAATGGCATCAAGGTTCGGTGGAAATAAACAACTCCTTGAATCGATTAAAATGGTCAGAAAAATCACTTGTCCGATACAGAAATCATCTAAAAAGCTATGATCAAGCAGGCGTGAGCACTATACATGCAAACAATGTAGCGCCCTATGACCTAATGCAGCTGTATGCCACTTGTAAGAATTCCAAACCAAAAATCCATCTTGATGCTGATAACACTGTTTGTCTAAGAAAAGCATTGTTCAGGAAACAGAAACGACAAGCCCGGACAGTACCATCGGCTCTAAAAGATGCATCCTTGAAATCTATTAAAACAGTTTACAGAAATTGGATGAATGAATACAGATTATTCAGACAACAAAAAGAGGGAGAAAGCATGTTAATGCATTTCCAAAGTAAAAACACTGCTCAAATTTGGCAAATGCTCAATACGAACCGCAAGGCTCCACAATTAACTTCACAGCTAAACGGTGTAACGGAAAATGACTGGATAACCCATTTTTCGGCTATCTATGCTGCTCCAAAGCAACAGGATGCTTTAAGTCTTGAGCCAGTCATTTTCGATGTAAAATTAGACAAAGATGACATTCGTTATTACATCAACACAGCTAGCATGTCTCGAGCCCCTGGTCCGGATGGGCTTTTGAATGCAATATTAAAAAATAATGTTGATCTTTGGGGTTCAATCCTGTACACTTTATTCAGCCTAATCTTACGTAATCAAGAGCTGCCGAAATCCTGGACCCATTCAATCATTGTGCCCATCCACAAAAAAGTTGATCGACAAAACCCCTTGAGCTATCGGCCCATTGCACTCTTAGATGTGCCAGGGAAAATTTTCTGTAGATTGGTCCTGCGTGACTTGAATGCCTGGTCACTAGCAACTCATCGAAGAGATCCCTTTCAAACGGGATTTGTTTCTGGTTTGGGCACTTCAATAAAATGTAACATTACTTAACACCATCAAGTCTTCATGTACCATGCGGAAGCATCCCCTTTACATGGCCTTTGTGTACTTCCGCATGGCTTTCGACTCAGTTGACCGAAAGCTCCTTGTGAGAAAGTTGATGAATTATGAATGCCTAGAATCACTGATAAAAATTGTGAGCCTTCTGCATACAAATACGTCTATCCAAATAAAGTTGAACATGGAAGGCCTCCTTTCTAACATCATTGTAACCGCTACAGGCCTGAAGAAAGGATGTATCCTTGCTTCGACACTGTTCAATCTTTTCCTTTTGGACATTGCAGGCGTCTTTGCATCAGTCATATCAGACTCACCAAAGATAGAAAACCAAACAATATCTTGGCTACTTTATGCAGATGATTTGGTTTTAATTTCTCAAACTCCGGCAGGGCTACAAACTCTACTTGATGTACTTGATCATTATGTGTGCTCAAACAATTTAACGGTGAATAAAGACAAAACCCAAGTAATGATACTAAATAAACCGAAATCAAATAAGTATCATTGGTCTATTGCTGGTCACAATCTACAGATAGTCTCAGAATACAAATACTTAGGGATGATGTTCAATAATCTGAAATCAGACAAATCGGTTGAAATAACAATATTAGCAAAACTCACTATGCTAACATCTCAAGCAAAAATAATTCTGGCTAAACTCTGCAAGTTTACATGCATCCCCATTATGTCCTTTTACCAACAGAAGGTTTTACCTGTGATTACCTATGGGATGGAATCTGTGCTGCCTAGAACGCAGGTATTTTGGAATCAACTAGAGGCAACATTTTGGAAATCCATATTCAATCTACCAAAAAGCACCCCCACCATGCTACCAAGGTTTGAATTGGGGCTTCTGTCCATACATACTCAAGTCACCTGGAAAATTTGCACTTTGTTTAGAAAATGTCTTTTGGGTGTTTCTAACCCAAATAGCTTAGCCATTCTAGCGAACCATCTGTTGACTTCAAACCAGGTATTTCCATCAAACTGGCGTAATCATGTGGTGAATGCCCTTGTCAATGCAGAAATTTCAATTGATCTATTGCTGACGAATCCATCCAGAGCAAAGATCAAGCTATATCAGTCTGATTGGATACTCACTCAAGAGAAATGCACGAAAACAAAAGATTTTGATAGGAATCTCTTTGGTCACAAGAGATTCCGCACAATGGCTGATTATCTTGTGAAATGTCCATCCTCTTCCCTAAGACAGAAAATTCAGAGATTCCGGCTTAACTTATGGCCGGTAAATGAGATTCTGATCAGAAGAGGCATAGTGAAAAAAGATCTAATGTATTGTCGCTTTTGTAAAGACGCATCTTATACAGAAACTCTTCGCCATATTATTACACAATGTGAGACCTTTGTGTTAAACCATTTGAAACTGGCTAAATGTATGAAATATAAGTACAATATAAGATCTGATAATGAAATGTGAGCTGAAATCTTTAGCACCAAAAAAATGTCAGTTAGAATTGCAACCATTAACATGCTTGATGTTGCTTTACCGTATGAACGAAAAGGTCATTTAACTGCCAAGTGAAAATGAAGTTGTAATTATGTTTCTGTTGCTTGCCCTTTTTTTTGTTCTCCCTCTTCTAATTCACAGAGGATTGTAAAGAAACACTTCCCTTTTAAACTCTCTATTGAGATCTATGCTTGTTCATTATGTTTTATATATGTAAAGGATGTGAAAAGATCGATTGTATTGTACTAATGATGATTTTTATATATATTTGTAAAGTTGAATTTTCAACTAAACCAAATAAAAATAAATAAAAAAATTAAAAAATACTGTGCTTTGCCATCCAAATTTGTATAGTGCTGTAGACATTGTTGAGTGTCTTACTGTCTACAATGTGGTCACCAGTGATAGGTACGAGTATCTGGGTATCATTCGCATAATTGGTGTACGTGATACCCAGGTAATCAAGTATATCGAAAAGAGGCTTGGCCTATTGTTTGTAAAAGGTCTTTTTATGTATTGTTATTTATTTTATGCATTTATAAAGCGTGCAACAGCCCAGGGGCATTGCATCGCTGTTACAGTGATCACATACATTTGTTACAGGAAGATGGAATATACATTCAGTTAAATTTGATGTTAGTTTTTGAAAACAACATCTGAATGGAAGGCACTGCAAAAATATGGTGATTGTATCTTGATAACTTTTTAAAATTATATATAGATTTGGCCATATTGTTGAAATTAGCGATACACTTCTTTCCGAAGCTACAGATAACACAGAAGAGGATTATTTTGGCTGTCAAAAGAAAAATTCCAAGCAAGTTCCAAGGATGTCATGTCAGAGCAGGGATTGGCACATGGGCAGTCAGGCAGGTTGCACCTACTGCAAGATTGCCTTATAGTGTAATAGAGCCTATATATAAGTAAGAAAAGTTCCAGGTCTTCAAAAACACAATTAACAGGACTCCACAGTCGTAAAAAATAAAAAAAAATAAAAAAGGAGGTGTGGGATAGAGGGGACCTATATAATAACTGCAAAGTGACTGCCTACCTGGGGGAAGAGCACATTGTTGCACCCGTTCGCCTTGCCATGCTCATCTAAATCACTGGTTGTGGCAAGGTTTCCGTCTCCTCTCCTACTGGGCTCAGGCTTGATAATGTGCATCTTGCAAAATTAGCAAGTGCTGCTAACTTCAGAATTGGAAGGAGCCTCATTAATGGACCACCTGAATCTTGGATGGGGTGGGCAGGCCAAATCTATTTTGGGGAGTAGCAGAGGATCCTACAACAGAATCCTGCAAAGACAACTCGGATAGATGTTTAGACCGTCGTGTAACTCATATGGCTTTTTTCCTATTCCTCCTGCAAAATGTGTTGTTTCGACCTGGGGATGGTATGGGTACAGCTCCCTCACGTTACTCAGTGTGGGAATAGCTGCCCCTGCAGCGAAAATCAAAAGCTGACACCCATTCATATATGCACAGTAACTGCACATATCTGAAAGTGAAATATACACATTTAGTTCAAATCGACCTTTTCTCTTAGGAGAAGGTGCACAAGACAAATGAGCATTTGCCTTTCAAAATAAATAATCAACTTGGAAAAAGAATCCAAGAGAGGAGAATTTCCAATCGCACATGGCTTTGTGGCACCTTATGTGGATTACACATGTCAATTATCTGTTAATATTTATCACTCAGAATGTAATCAACGATATATCATGTATATACAATGATCCTTTATTAAATTACTTTTAAAAAGGAATGTTTTTATTGAGTTGAGCATTGGTGGCCTCACCTTAATCTAGGAGAGCCCTGATCTGATCAAAGTAAATAAAAGTAGCCCAACAATGTACAATTAAATATTCTGAGGAAACCAACATCCAAACAGGAGACATGTGCTTTAATGACATTTTATGTGGTATTGTGGGTGAATGGCTGCACTGGAAACATGACAACCTCAGATGAAATCTTAGGAGCCTAACACTTGAGTAAGCAAACTTTTCATGATGGCCTCAAACACCCAAACAAGGGTTTCATCCGAACCTCTGAAAAAAGTGAGTGGACGCTGTCCACTCAGATGCATCCTCGACTTGTGCCTTGAAAATCAGCACATGGCGAGACCCAAAGAAAATAACCCCTTCAGTCTCCAGGACGGTAATCTCTCCTGCCACATCCTGGACAACTAAGTATGACTCCCTTTCTCCTGTAACCCTCAGGTATGGCTCAACAATTCTCTATTTTATGAAGATAACTTGAAAAGTGCACACACCAAAGTAAAGTACTCACACAAATATCTAAATTCTTATAGAAATATGCTAGGCAAAAAGTATACAATTGTGGCCTTATTCCCGCCACCTTGAATGTAAGACTACAAATAACCAGAATACAATTCAACAGAAGGCAAAAATGCCTTTGGATTTTGAAAATCTACTTAAAGACTCATAATAAAAGAAAATGTGTGAAAAGGTAACCAGTATGAGTTTTAATGTTTGACAAACTCATGCTTCATATCTTAAGTGAGAAAAATGTAACATTCTACCCAAAATAAACGCTTTTTGGTGCGTTAAATAAGATCAGGGGAAAATAAGGCAGATTTTTTTAAAAGTGTTAATGTTTTTATTTTTCTGTAGGTCATGGATTTAGGCAGCAAATTGGTGCTTTTATTTTCCTGTAGGTCATGGATTTAGGCAGCAAATTGGTGCTTTTATTTTCCTGTAGGTCATGGATTTAGGCAGAAAATTGGTGCTTTGTGTGGGCATTCAGAATAAAAATGTCCCTTTGCAAATTTTTTGATAAAACATGTTTTATTATTATCAATTGGTTATATAACATAGACAAAACAACCAAAACCAAAGGGGAGGAAAAAAAGAGGGACGAGGCAGCTACATTTAATGGGGCCGACACGGCCCGTCTTACAGTAGTAGTATGTCTTGCATCACCATTCTCATGGAATATGGTTAGAGTTCCCAGTGTAAGTGTTCAGAGTAACATCCCCTGAGTCCATATACATCAGGGCCCTCCCTCCTCCCATGCCGCCCATATTTTAGAGGCTTTGTTGGGACAGCCTCTTGCGTTATAGATCCTTCTTTCGATCATAGCACATGTTTCCATGTCCAGTGCCCATTGCTCCAGTGTCGGAGAGTCCGGGTCTCCCCATTTTTGTGCAATATTGCGCTTGATTAGGGCGGCCGCCGTATGCAGTAACAGTTCTTCCCATTTATTCAATTCGTGCTCCCCCGGTACTCCCAGGATTAGGATCTTCGGGTCCATTTCTATTGTTTTGGAGAATATCTGGGCCAGCTCCCGACAACAGGCCTCCCAGAAAATTCGGATGCGGGGACAGGACTACAGAATGTGAAAGAAGGTCCCCTCCTCATCCCCACATCTGAGACAGTTCGGGTTCGTTGCTTTTTTACACCCAAACAGTGCAGTTCTAGGATAGTACACTCTATGCAGTATTTTAAGTTGCACCAGTCTGAGTATCGAGGAGATGGCGGCTTCCCGTGGGTGCATTAGTACCCAGATCCAGTCCTCAGGGTCGACATCCCCTACATCTATTTCCCACTTGGCCTTTAGACCGGTCAGCTCAGGAGTCGCGAAGGATGTGATGGCATTATAAAGTATGGATGTGCATTTGTAGGGGTTATATTCAGGCAAAATGTTGCGATCAATAGGTGAGCATTCCGGGATATTGTCCTCCGTCGATATGTGGACTCTTAGGGCGTGGGACATTTGTATGTGATGGTATCTCTCAGTGTCTGGGAGCTGGAATCTGCGTTGTAGGTCTGCAAATGGGGCAAGATTCCCATCTTTCAAGACATCCCCCACTTTCTGAATCCCAGCCCTCACCCTGCACGGCCAAGGCTTGAGTTTTGCAATTTCCCTCAGATTGGCGTTTCGCCATAGGGATTGCGCCGGTTAAATTTTGTTCCCCCACCCCACAAACATGTGTACGTTCCTCCAAGTGGTAATAATCTGTGTCTTCATGGTTAGTGGGGGGAGGGGTTTGGTACAATAGTTGCAATGGATCGGTGTCATGCATAGCTCCCACATCGGCTTTGATATGGGGAAGTTCCCGGTCTCCGTGCAGTAGGTCATTGACAACCACCAGTTGGGAGGCCCACTAGTAGGTCTGAAGGCGGGGCACTCCGATCCCACCCTCCCAGACCGACCTCTGAAGTGTGGCCAGGGCTATACGCGCTTGTCCTCCGCCCCATATGAGCTCCCTAAAGAGGGTTTCCACCCGGCCAATTTCAGCCCCCAGGATCTGCAACGTGGCGTTTTAAAGGACATAAAGGAATCGCGGGAGAGCTAACATTTTAAAAAGGGCGGCCCTACCCATGAGGGTCAGGGGGAGAAGCTTCCAATGTTGTACATCATTAGAGAATCGGTCCATGATCGGTTTAAGATTGTGCATGCTATAACTGGTAAGATCTGTTGTTATCCAGATCCCAAGGTATCGGAAGCCAAACTGTTCTATGTGGTATGAGCAGTCAGATGGGTCGGGCTGATCCCCCCCCCCTCCTTTCACCGGGAAGAAAACAGATTTCTTCCAATTGATCTTTAGACCGCTAAATTCCCCGTATTGGACAAACATCTGGGTCACTATGGGGCAGGTTCGGACAGGCTCTCCCAGGTATATAAGGAGGTCGTCCGCGTATAGGGATATCCAGTCTTCGTGTCCCTCTGGCCACCTGAATCCCATCCAGGATGTGCTCTCACGAAGCCATATGGCCAATGGCTCTATCGCAAGAGCGAAGAGAAGGGGGAGAGGGGGCACCCCTGCCGTGTACCCCTGCCCAATCGGAAAGAGCAAGAGGTCCACCCATTCACCTTGACCTCCGCCCGGATATTTGTGTACAGCAGCTTCACCCATCCCAGGAACCCCTCCCCGAAGCCCTTGCGTTCCATGATCTCCCAGAGGCCATCCCATCGGACCGAATCAAAAGCCTTCTCAAAGTCGATTGCTAGAAGAGCAAGCGGGTTGTTAATGGTGGGAGCCCTCTCTAGCGCCAAGTGAAGTCGACGCAGATTCATTCGGGTCGATTTGTGTGGCATAAAGCCACATTGATCCGGGTGTATTAGGGCATCAGCTACCGGTTGTAACCTGTTGGCTAGGAGTTTGGCAAGGACCTTAGCCTCGCCATTGATTAGCGAGATTGGCCTGTAGGAGGCACACTGCTCCTGGGGCTTATCAGATTTAGGGATGACCACAATGGTGGCCTTACAGAGGTCCTGCGGGAGGGTGCCCTGTTCCCCGGCAGTCAAGAACATTTTATGGAGAGACGATGTAATGTTGCCCCCCTCTAGCCCCCCAGCTTGTGCCAGGTTTCAACTGGGAACCCATTCGGGCCCGGTGTTTTCCCGGTCTGCAGTTGGGCTAGTGCTTCGGCCACCTCGGTCTCCGAGAGGGCAGAGTCCAGACTCGCCTTTTGCTGTACTGAGATAGTCGGGAATAATATGTCATTAAGGAGGGTTGTGTCCGGCCGCGAGGTCGGGGCCCGATAAAGTTTTTCATAGAATTGGGCAAAGGCCTTGGCTATCTCTGCATCCGATGTGCACCTTTCACCTCATGAGGTGACAATCTCGCGAACGCAGCGTTGTCCCTCATCCCTTTTCTCCAGCCAAGCTAGCATTCTGCCGGCTTTGTCCCCATGCTCATAGATTCTGGCTCGAGAGTCCCAATGGGCTTGTTTAGCGTTGTCCAATAAGAGGTTTCGGAGCCGCTCAGTGGCTCGTTTAAGGGAGAGGTGGGTCTGTGGGGATGGGTCAAGGATGTGTTCGTTCTCGCATTGGGTCAGTTCACCCTCCGCCTTCGCTATGTCTTGGAGTCTCTCTCGCCTCCTGTTCGCCACCCAAGAGATTAAAGCGCCCCGCAAGACTGTCTTATAGGCCTCCAAGACCACCACCGGGTCCTGTTCTCCGTTATCATTAATTTCGAAGTATTCGGTGGAGACTTCCGTAAGGTGGTCAATGAGCTCCGGAAAAACCCAGATAGTAATTGTTTAGTCTCCATGTTCTAGGGGGGGGGGTAAGAACCCTGTGTGCGAATCTCCACAAGTAGGGGTGAGTGGTCTGAGATGCCCCGGGGAAGGAAATGGCCCGCCCGTGTTCTGTAGAGATCTGTGTGTGGGACAAAGAGTTAGTCAATCCTGGATAGGAAGCCGTGGGCTCCAGAGTGGAAGGAGTACCCCTTGATGTCCAGGTGTAACTCTCGCCATACATCACCCAAACCCAAGGTGGACACAAAGTTAAACAGCTTCGTAGGGGTGTCCGGGTTGCGTTGTCTGACATGTGTACGGTCAGTGGCATTGCACATGACATCATAAAAGTCTCCCCCCAGAAACAACTTATCAGGTTGGTGTTTACCTATGAGGGTAGTCAATTCTTCCAGTAGCTCCTGCCCCAGTCTGGGTGGGGAGTACACTGAAGCAAAAGCGACCCTCTCGTTCCAAAGCGTTCCCAGGATCAACGCATAGCGGCCCCTAGGGTCTTGTTCCAGGCTTTGAATGGCAAAAGGGATGCGTTTGTGTATAAGAATGAGAGTACCCCTGGATCTCATTGTGTATCCCGCATGGAAGGCAGCCCTGTAGTTTGTGCGTTGGAAAGGAGCACAGTTCGATCCCGCTAGGTGTGTTTCGGATAGCAGGGCCACGTCGGGGCAGTGTCTACTGAGTATTTGCTTAATCAAGCGCCTTTTAAATCGCTGAGCCCATCCCATTTACATTCCAGGTAAGCACCTTGAAAGACTTGGGGCGTTCAGTCGGGATCGACTGGAGTTGTATGGATGCCATCCATAAATCGGGATAAAGGGTTGGGCGGGTGTTTCATGAGGAGGGTATCCCCGCTAATGGTGATGTATTGTGGTGCGTGCCTGGAGTAGTGAATATTGTACTGTCTGGACCATTGGTAGCCTCGTTTTACCATGAACCTCAACAGACCTTGGAGCTTGCAATGGCGCATTGCTCCCAGGGTAACAAAAAACTCATAACTTTCCCTTCCCTCCCCCTCCCCATACTCCACCCCAACACGAAGTACCTGCAGCCCCAACATCGCTGACACTCAAAAAAAAGTAGGGTGTCAACCTTGCGAACCCTTGTACAAGTTAGGGGGGGGCCCGTAGCCTTTTCCCAGGTGTGATGGAGGTACGCCACCGCTAGCCACATTATTAATGACGTAAACGACTTACAACAGTTTTTTGGCACCACCCAGCATAGTCTGTAGTATCAATTCGGTCCTACACCCGCTTGTGGGATCAGACCCCCCTGCGGGGAACCCGCCAGAGTCAGTCCCCAGCTTCCGCCGGTTGGTTCGGTGAGGGTGGCTGGTCCAGCTCTGGATGGTGGCCCGCTGGTGGTCTGGGATTTCTGTCTCTGTTGGTTCGAAGTGCCGACCAGTCTCCCTCGATATGCTGCTCTGCCCATCGCCAGGCCTCCTTTGGGTCGTTGAAGTGGACCGTTGTGCCCTTATGATAGATTTTCAGCTGAGCCGGGAAGAGCAGGCCATATTTGACTCCCATCGCTTGCAACTGTCTTAAGTTTTTCAAAGGCTTGCCTTGCCTTCTGGACCTCCCGCGTGTAGTCTGGGAAGAAGGCTATCTTGGAGCTGTTAAAGGTGATTGTGCCTTTGGTTCGTGCAAGGTGCAGCAGCGCGTCTCGATCCCGATAGTTCAATAGTCTTGCTATCAGCGTTCGCGGTGGAGCACCAGGCACTGGTCTACCAGTGGACATTCGGTGTGCCCTCTCTATAGAAAAGAATTGCTGGTCAAACAGGTCCATCAGCCACTGCTCCAAGAAAAGCTCCATACCGGGGCCTTCAGCCTTCCCGGGAATACCTAGGATTCGAATGTTGTTGCGCCTGGACCTGCCCTCCCCTTCTTCGACTCTGGCTTCCAGAGTTCTAAGTTTGGCGGAGACTCCTTGAAGCTGTTGTTGCACCGCGTGCAACCCGTCCTCCGTGTTGGAAATGCGCTGTTCCGCCTCACCCGTTCGTGCTGACAATTTCTGCAAGTCGTGTCGGAGGAGGGAGACATCCAGGCTGATTCCGTCCATCTTCTGCTCCATTGATGTGCGGGAGTCTGCTACAGCTGCCATGACGTCTCTCAAGGAGAGTCCGGATGCAGAGTCCTCATCTACCGACGGCAGCGGTTGAGAATCAGGGGGTTGCGATGGAGGAATTGTGTACTGGTCGATTCTGTTTTGCATGGTGGGCAGTCTAGTTTTGTCTTTCCCCATGTCCGTTGCCGGGCCCCTTGGGCTTCTTCCTGTGTCCAGATTATGGTCCCGCCACACTCTGACCCAGCCCCACAAGGGTACTTCACTGGTTGATAAACAAAGCCCGCACCTTGTCTGGGTATAGATTGCCCCCCTCAACCGAGGCAGGTGGGGGGAAGGAGGGCACGAACCGAACAGCGATTCCCTGACGCAGACCGCTAGGCGGTGGTGGAGCCGGGTGGTGAGCTCGTGTTAGCGGCTGTGTTGTCCTGGCCACAGGGTGCTGGAGATTTTGCGGTTTTGCTGCTCTCTCCCCCTTCAGATGGTTCCAGACGACAGGGGGCCCCCCGCTGCAGGCACTCACCGGCGGGGCTGCCTCCGCCGTGTGCGAGTCTCCGCCGCGGCGACCAACTGGTCCGGCACACTGATACCTCCAGTCGGGGTCCCACGGGGCCTCGCCTCCGCTACCGGCCCCCACCAGTTTTACAGAGCTCCGTCCCCGATGCAAGCTGGCAACCACCGCAGGGTGTGGGGGTGGTCCGGTCCCCACTCAAAGCGCGCCCAGTGCTCCGGCGGCCACCTTGGTTCGTCGTCGGGCCGCACCGGCGTCTCCTTCCCCCGCTCCCACCTCTGCAGCCCCGGCGCGTTTCAGGCTGGAATTCACCCGAGATGTGCCCTGGGGTATCACGCACCGGAGAGCGTATTTTGGGGGGTCACCAGATATCCTTACATAGTCGTTTATAACAGGATGTTAAGCCGCGGCAGCGGGAGCTCCAGAGGCACACGTCTACTGCATTGCGCAGTTGGCCACACCCCCCCCTTTGCAATTCTTAACACCGAAACGTTAAGAACGTCTTGTCAAAAACAATGGTCTCTTAAATGGGCCATCACTTGTAAATCACTCCCACTTTAAATGCTCTGATTGAAGAAGGAGATGAGCAGTACCTACGGCCCCACAGCGTTGGTGGGTTGCTGGGAGGGGGGGGCATTTGTCTCAAAAGCATTGCAGCAGGGGGTTGAGAAGTGACACGCTGCTTCACTCAGACAAAAAGAAAATCAGCCTTGTACATAGAAGCAGCACGGCCCCTTTTGAAAACAATATTCCTTTATGCTTTAGGCAGGCAGCTGGTGCCTGCAGGGCCCCTAGGACCGTGGGGCCTTGGTCAGCCGCACAGACTGCCCATGCCTCTTGCCGGCAGCGATTAGCACACCACCTTTATTCTAAAAGACGCTGCCCAATTTACCCCAGACCAAGATTCCATAATACTCTCCCTGTTGAAAGTCCTCAGACCAGCCACAAATCTGGGGGCCGTTTGGGAAAGATGTTCCTTTTTCCTGCCTTCAAGACTCACTATGAGACCCTCAGTAATCTGCTGACTATTTTGTGTTGCTAGCTTGTGATTGGCTAAATGAGGCTCAATTTCAGCCTTGCTTACCACTTCAACTTTCTTTTGGGGAGTAGTGACCACTTCCTATCTCTGTCAGTGCATGTGAATCCTTTTGGGTAGTGCTGCTAATTCCGATGGCTACCAGTGCCAGGCGACGCTCACTGTTCCCCAGTTTTGTTTTCCATACAGGGGGTGTGTTCAGAGGGACTGGTGGGAGTGTTAGCTCTTTTTGGGAACATCTGTTCACCTTTTTGGGTTTGCCTACAAGGTTGCCATTAGTGGCTGCTTAGTGGCCAGAATGGTGACCTCGTTTTAAGACCGGGAATTGTGAACCACTGGCTTTGTTGACCTTTTTACTCCACTGGCAATATATGGTCATGCCCTTTCGCAGGCTCTGGACAACATCCACAAATTGGTAGGAACCAGCGGTGGCTATGATTAGGCATCACAGACATGCCAATCCAAAACAAACTGAGTGATAGCATGAGTGGAGTTTGTCCGGCGACCCAGGTATTGATCCCCACCAAAATATTTAATGTTGCAAATCCTCCAATAGATGGGTTAGGATAACCTCTAGCCCAGCATTTTGTATATCCGAGAAGATGTTGGCGCTCATCAACCACTGGGTCCTGAAGCCAATGCACTAAATGGACCCATAGGAACAGTAGCAGCTCAGTTCATAAAGCCAACACCTCATCAATGCCAAAGCCAGCTCCTATAAGACTGACTTCTGCTTCTCTTAACCGGGGGGAAATTTGTCCAGTTGATTCCCTTCTTTGAACCACTGGAGACAACTGGTCCACCATCCTGCATATTGTTTGGCTCCCTCCTGAATCTCGTAGGTCTCAGAGGACTGCAACATTCCAGAAGGTCTGTGTATCCTGATAGAGGGGTTCCTCTAGCACTGGAATGACGAGCTGCCTTCATTGCTGCTTATCGTTTTGTGCAACACTGTTGTGGGACATCTATCCTTGAGGCTCGGCGGCTGCTGCTATTGGCCATTGGGCTGAGCTAGCCTGCAGCAGCGGAGCCCTTTGACCCTGTATTGTTGCCTTCAGACACGTGCTGGGTCATTCTGATACAGTCTCACCGCCTGCAGAATTTAGTGTCCAGTGATAAAGTGACCTGGGAAATGGCTGCCATGTGGCGGCATTTCCCCAAAAATGCACCCTCATTAAAATCAAACACTTTCCCCAAATATTCTACGGTGGGAGTATATAATATAAAATTATAACCCTCCTAGAAAATTTAGGGAACGTATTATTTTTTTTTTTGTGTATGGTTACAAGAACCTTTTACAAAGAAAGATACATAAAAATGAAAGTTGATAGCAAACACATATTCTTAGCAAACGTACATTAAAAGAAAAAGAAACAGGGACATTTGACTTACATTGTGACCACAAACATTCACAATACATTACTTGACAATAAAATAGGTAATTAATTCATAGTACTTCTCTTTTGTAGTTCCGAAACTCAGAAGCCTGATTTTAGGCCACCCAATTTCTTTCAAGCCAAAAAGATAAGCAATCCACCACTATCTACAAATTTAAATGGGGAATAGTTTCAGAGAACACTGTTATTTCTTTCTAAAAATTAACAGTTACTCACCGTAGTGACTAACGTACTCTTAGTCCATAGTCCCCTTTCCTCCATACTGTATGGGCTGCCCTCGCGATGAACGGGAGACGGAACCTTTTTCACCAGAAAAAAATATTCTTCCCCTTTAAATTTAGAGGCGCACGGGGCACGGCCCCGGCAGCATGAGCTCGCCCAACTCCACCCCCCAGGGCACTCCTCAGTCCCCATTGACGCGTTGACAATGATAGCCATTGCCTAACGACAGCAGTATTATTGGGGGGGATGGTGGGACGTATGGAGGAAAGGGGACTAAGAGTACGTTAGTCACTACGGCGAGTAACTGGTAATAACTCATACATCCCGTCCCCTTTCCTCCATACTGTATGGGCGATTACAACTGAATGTAGCCCCAAGGTGGAGAGGAGCCCCTCCTTAAGAACACAGGTTTCTTAGACCCGCGTGACCGAACGCCACGTCTGACTTAGAGGCGGGGTCAAAACAGTAGGGCTTACAGAAAGCTGAAGGAGAGGCCCCGGAAGCCGCCCTGCAGATGACCTGCCACGGCACATGCCGTTGGAACGCGATGGCCGTGACCCTGGCCCTAACCGCATGGGCATGTAAGTTGGCTGGCACTGGTTTGAGCTGCGCCTCATCGGCCTCCCTGATGGCCGCAATCATCCGCTTGCTATGGAGGCTTTGGATAACCGGGTCTTGACCCACCGAAAGTGACAAACAAGGCATCCTCTATTTCCTTGGGTAGGAAAGCAGGGTGTCCCTGTAAAAAGTGGTGTAGCGTTCTGATGCCACCAGAGCCTGGATCTCGATGACTCTGCAAGCTGAGGAGAGGCTCACGAGCAGAGCAGAGCTATCTTTACGGTGACCAAACTGATATCCGCAGATGTAGGCTCCAGAGGTTTGTGCGTCGAGGCACCCAACACAACATTAAGATCTCACACCTGGTGTGGCTTCCTAATAGGCGTGTACAGCCTGTGGAGGCCTGCCAGAGGTCGCCTGACCATTTACTCTTATATTGGCTCCCTGTAGCCTTACTCCTAGCGCCCTGGATGACCCGTACATTAGCCTGAGATAGGCTTGAGTGTTTCAGCGTGAGCTGCTCAGGAGCCACGCTGCGTGGGCTAGCTTGTGAAGAGCAGGGTGGAGTACCCTGCCCCCCTGCTGGGCCAGACGAGGAGCTGGACCTAGAAGTAGGTGAATAGGTGGTCTGTCCGTATGACTGAGGAGCCAGGAGAGCCAACGTCTGACCGGCCACCAGGGAGCTATCACAATGATGCTGTGGTGCTGAGATTCCTTTATCTTGCAGATCACCCTATGGACGAGGGGGTGTGGGCGGGAAGGCAGATGCCGTCCTGTCATTCCATTGGATCTGTAATGCGTCGCCCAGGGAGCCGGAGCTGTGCCCCTGCCAGTAAGTGCACTGTTGGCATTTCCTGTTGTCCCAGGAGGCAAACAGATCCACCTGGGGATGCCCCCATCTGAGGAAGATCTCCCTTAGTACCAGGTCCTTCAATTGCAACTCGTAATTGTAAGCCCCCAGTCTGCTCAGCCTGTCTGCTTCCAGGTTGGATTCCCCCAGGAGGTGGACAGCCCTGAGGTAATTGTCATTCTCCAGATCCCATTCCCACCTGCCGACTGCTAAGCTGCACAGCGGAAGGGGTCTGGTGCCCCCCTGCTTGTTGACAGAGTACATGCTGGTGGCGTTGTCTGTCTGGATAAGAACTGACTTGCCCTCAATAAAAGGCAGAAAGGCCTCGAGAGCCAACCACATGGCCCTCAAGTCTGCAGAAAATGGGACCTGAGGGACCGGCTGCCGGAAGGGCTTGCCCTGCCTCAGGTTGAAGTCTGCAGACCACCAGTGGAGGTCCGAGGGGATAAAGGGCGGAATGTTGACTGGCTCCTCTTGGGAGGCCTTCTCCTGATTCCATGAGGCTGCAAAGTGCATATGTAATCTCCGCATCCTGAGTCTTGTGCGGGGCACGGCCAGAAGAACCGCTGACGTAAGCCCCAGTCGGTGTTGGTACCACCAGGCCGAGGTCATGGGCCTGGAGAGGAAGTGAGCTGTAGCTCTCTTGATGGTTGCAATCTTGTCCTCTGAGCGAATGACTCTCACAGAGCTTGTGTCCCAGAAGGTCAGGCTCTGCGTGGGCTGCTGCCGAGACTTCTTGAGATTGGTCATGGAGTGTGTTCATCAGTGTGGAGGCAGTATGCTGAACCGCTTCCGGAGAGGTGGGCCAGATGAGCCAGTCGTCCAGGTATGGCCACTGCATTTATCAACCTGGTAAATACCCTTGGAGCCCAGTTGAGGCCGAAGGGTAGCACCTTGCATTGGAAATGGAAGCCCATGCTCCTGAAGCACTGCAAGGAACGATGCGCCTGCCAAATCGGGACGGG
The DNA here is from genome assembly GCF_040938575.1 of Ambystoma mexicanum. NCBI lineage: Eukaryota > Metazoa > Chordata > Amphibia > Caudata > Ambystomatidae > Ambystoma > Ambystoma mexicanum. Next base: position 163,623,038 of record NC_090929.1, read on the forward strand.
TAGGTAAGTGTCCTTCAGATCCAGGAAGCACATCCAGGGTCCCCTGTCCAATGTGCTCTAAGAGCTGGCGTAACCATCTTGAATTTTTGCAGAGGGAGGGAGAGATTGAGGGTGGAAAGGTTCAACACAACTCTCAGGCAAGCCTGGTTCTTCTTCAGTATGGCGTAAATCCTGGAATAAAAGCCCAAGCCTCGCTGGGAGGTCAGGACTTCTTCCACAGCCTGGCTCCCGATGAGCAACCTAATCTCTGCCAGCAGAGTTGCTGTCCCCATCTGGAATCCCTGTCGACGCAGTATAATCTCGTGAAGGTGTGCATGAACCTCCACGTAGCAGCCCTGCAGATGTCCAGCAGGGGCACACCAGACAGGAAAGCCATTGTCGCAGCGATCGCTCAGGTGGAATGGGCTCTCGAACGGCCAGGCAGCAGTCGGTTCTACAACCGATGGCAGTGCATGATGCAGCCAGAGAGCCACCTGGAGATGGAAGCTTGGACAAGGCCTTCCCATGGTTCACAGGACCAAAGTTCACGAACAGCTGAGACGTCTTCCGAAAACTCTCTTCGTGGGTGCCATGTAGAACCTCAGAGCAAGAGCAGCGTCCAGCAAGTTCAAAGTCCTCTCTGCCGGTGACGAAGGTTTCGGAAAGAACACAGGCAACACCAAAGGCTTGTTGAAGTGGAATTCCAACGGAGCCTTTGGCATGAAGGAGTGGTGTGTCTGCAGCACCCCCCTCGATTTGTGAAAAGTCAGATATGGCTATTTGCAGGATAGGGCCTTGATCTCACCCACCCTCCTGGCAGAGATGATGACCACAAAGAAAGCCGTTTTCCATGAGAGAACTTGAGAGGGGCCTGATGCATAGGCTCGAAGGCCCCCCCCGCCACGAGCCGCGTCAGCACCACATTGAGTTCCCACACCGGGGCAGAAGCCTTCACCGGTGGGAAAGATCAAAACAATCATTTGAGGAATTCCTTGACCAGATGATGGGACGAAAGAGAAGATCGTCCTGGGACCTGGAGTAGCGGGAGATAGCAGCCAGATGCACCTTGATAGAGGCGTGCGCCAGCCCCGCTTTGGCCAAGGACAACAAGTATGGAAGAATCTGTGGGGCCGTGGTCCTCAAAGGGTTGATCTTCTGCGGCCGGACCACGTAGCGAAACGCTCCACTTGTGCCCGTAGCACTGAAGAGTCGACGACACCCTGGCCTTGGCAAGGACCTCGCTGCAGTCCTGCCGGCAACTCGTATCCTCCAAACTCTAGGGCTGCAGGAGCCAAGCCCTCAGGATCAGCAATCCTGGGTCGTGATGCAGGATTGCGCCTCATTTTCTGTTGAGCAGATCTGCGACCACTGGCAGCTTGACCGGAGGCGATGTTGACAGGCTGATAAGGTGCGGGTACCAAATCTGCTTCGGCCCCGCCGGGGCAACTGGTAACATCCTGCATAGACACTGTTTGAGTTGATTGATGACTCGCAGCAGGAGAGGCAACAGAGGAACGCGTATAGGAACAGGCCTTCCCACGGGAAGGAGACAGCGTCCCCCATGCTCCTCAGCTGGTGGAACCTGCTGGCGAATTTCTGGCATTTGGAGTTCACTGCCGTGACAAGCAGATCGATCTGGGGTCTGCCCCACCTGAGGAAGATGCGGCCCACCTGATACTGCCGAAGTTCCCACTCATGGCAGGAGCGCAGCTCCCTGCTGAGGGAATCGGCGATGGTGTTCTTGACTCCCGCCAGGTAAACATCTCCTGGCCGACGGCCCAGTGCCACAAGTCTTGGGCCTCTCTGGAAAGCGTTGGGGATCGGGTGCCCTCCTGCTTCCTGATGTAGAACATTGTGGTGGTGTTGTCAGAGAAGATCCTCACCACTCTGCCCTTCAGGAACAGAAGTAATGATTTGAGGGTCCAGAAAACTGCCCTTAGCTCCAGGATATTGATGTGGAGATCCTTCTCCTCAGGCAGCCACAGTCCTCTGGCGTGCAGACGTCCGGTGTGGGTTCCTCAGCCCTCCAGGAAAGCATCCGTGGTGACCGTCTCCTGGTATGGGGGGTTGTGAAACCCTGTGCAATGTTGGAGTGGATGCTCCACCATCTTATCGCCCGATTGAACTCATTAAGAGGGATCTTGTCTGCAAAGCTTCCCAGACACTTGTATCCAGCGAGCGTCCAGGAGCTCCTGAAGATGTCGCATTCGTAACCTGCAGAGGCGGATAAGGTGGCTGCACAACGACATCATGCCGAGCAGCGACTTGATGGTCTGCACAGTGGTGGTCTCCAGTGACAACAGCCGTTACACCTTCCGCAGTATGACTGCTACACTCTCCTCTGAGGGGGGCGCCAGGCAGGAGACCGTGTTGAGCTTGGCTCTCATGAACAGTGCAATCTGCGATGGTGTCAAGCAGGACTTTGGATAATTGATGGAGAACCCCAGATGCATAAGCAGCCGGACAGTCCTCTCTGTGTGTTCAATGGCTACTTCCCTTGACGTGGCACCGATGAGCCAGTCGTCAAAGTAGGGGTACACGTGAATCCCCTGTAGACAGATGGGCCGCCACTGGTGCCAGGCACTTCATAAAACACCCTGAGTCCCGACCTCAGGCCGAAAGGGAGGGCCTTCAATTGGTAGTGTCTTCCCTGCACTACGAAGCGCAGGAACTTCTGATGCTTCCTGTGAATGGGAACGTGGAAGTATGCGTCCTCCAGATCCAGCGACATCACGAAGTCTCCTTCCTCCAGTTGGCCGAGCACATGCTGCAAAGTGACCATCCTGCATTTTTGGGATTCAAGGTACCTGGAGACTCTGCAGGTCTAGAATGGGCCTCCAGCCCCTGGTCTTTTTTTACTAAGGAGGAAGAGCTGGATTGATGGCTGGAGATGGAAGGCAGATGGTGAGGTTGATCGCACCCTGCCCATCGCAGGACTCGCTTGCGAGGTGACCCTAACAGAAACAGACTTGCAGTGCTTGGCTTTGTCTTCGGCCCCCACAAAGGACGTCGAAGCCCGCACCTCCGACCGGCCAGTTCTGGGTGAGGAATGCCCTTGCTTGGGGCACGGGGTAGAGGCTTTGGCGCTGAGCCATGCCGCCAGTCTAGTGTGACGATCCTTCATGGTTCTCTTGGTGAATCCGAGGCAGATCTTGCAATCTCCTTGGTTGTCCGGATGGAGACAGTAGAGGCACTGAATGGGTTTGTCATCCGCAAACACGTTCCGCAGTCCGCAACAGGAACAGAGCTTGAAAAGACTTTCCCTCATATTTCTCTTCCGACATGGTCCGGATTGCGCAGCAGGCCCGAGCCTTCTGGAACTTTCCATGAAAACTCAACGATCCTTGCCCTTGAGGGGCGCTGAAATTCACTGATAAACGGATCAGCACTGGTCGGCCGATTGGGAGAAAGAATACACAAATAGGACGTTTTCTTGAAAAAAGCCAGAAAAATGTAGAATAGCTCATGGAGCAAACCACAAGGACTCCCAACACTTGAACATGCGGTAAACATCGGGAGATGGCTGCCAGAGAAGGGGCTTAGGCAGAGGGCGATCATTGGCTTGAGGCAGTATGACCCAGAGTGCAGGGATTGGTTTAGAGGAGAAATACAGTTTGTAAGTGAAAGTGAAACTGCTCTGTCTTTTACTGAGGATTTCTGGCTTGGCGACAGGGAATATTCATGAGCATGCAAATCCATGCCAGACCCATGCTGGAGAAGGGAACTTATTCATGAAATCGACAAAAGATGAAACCTTATCCATGTTTTCTTCTAAGCTCTTTGGTGCATCAGCCAAAGGGAACACGACTGCGTCTGGGTCTACTCTAGGATTATCTACTGGGCTCTCCATTGGATGTTTTCTCTACAGAGATGATAAAAAGAGGAGAATGGGCTTCTTTATAGTCTTCAGAGGCACCAGGTGTCTGTCTCTTATGAGCAGAAGGCTTCTTATGGTCCTTTTCCACCAGAAAGAGTTTGTTTTGTGTTTGACTGCTGTTTCGGCATCTTCACCTGATCCGTCGAGTGTGGTTTGTGCATGCCTATTGCTGGTATTTTGTCCTTATCGCCTTGCGGTAAACGCGGTTGCAGAACCATAGTGGGCTACTTCGGCGTTGAATCGGTAGGGTAAGATTCCCCTACCGCCGGCGTGCTCCCTTCCTGCAATGCTTCAGTCGAGCAGCGACCTTGCGCTATGTGCTTGGGTGTAGGCGTGCATGTGTGTGCACCATTGTCACCAGAGGCTCTCCGCATAGCAGCACGCTGCGACTGCCTTTTAGGGCTGGAGACAGGCGCATGAGAGTTGGATGGATTCCTCATGGTGTCTTCGGGCTCCGAATCGGAGCCTCCGCTGCCCTGGTCTTTCGGATCCGACTCAGTCCTGCAGCGGTTTCCGAATTCGCCATCATGGCGTGTGCCGCCCACCGCTTTATTCAGCGCTCTTTAAGGGTTTTGGGTCTAAAGAGCTTGTAATATGCGCAACAGGACTCTAGGTGATCGCAGGGAAGGCAGTGGCTGCACACTCTTATGGGTGTCTTTCCACCGAAACCTTTGATGGCATAACGTAAACGAGTGCGCTCCATGGTGTAAAGTGGAAAAAAGGGCAGCAAGAGAAGAGCAGCAGAAACAGGGAATTGAGGTAGGCATTCTCTAGATAGAAAGGATCAGTCCCCCACACTCTCTAGGAAGGATCAGTCCCCCACACTCTCCCTATGATAGGCTCAAGCCAGGTGTTGGCCGAAACCCATTGTTGGAACAAACGTCTGTTTCGGTTTTTGAGGGTCAGCCGTCAGGATGTCACGTCGAATGGTAGCCGCCGAGTTAGAATAAAGAGGTATAACTCCAAAGTAGCTTTGCTATGGGACTCTGCGATAAGGAACAAGTTACTTACCTGTAACTGTTGTTCTCCAGCATTGGTCTGGCATGGATTCACATGCTCATGAATATTCCCCGTCATCAGGCTGGGAATCCTCGGTAAAGAAAGAAAATCAGTTTCAGTTTAGTTTCTGAACTGTCTTTCTACCAATAACCAATCACTGGTCTCTGGGTCATACTTTTTTTTTTTTTTTTTTAACTTTTATTTATTCAGCTTGGCAGCATAACACAGGCGAACACACAAGGCAGGTACAATATAATTACAGTTGTAAACAATATAGGCATACAGTGACTGCTTCTCATACGGACATGACCATGCAGTACATATGTAAAATAAGCAAGCCGTATAAGGGCTATGATTCAGGGGTATACACGCATTTCACAGCAGTATTTTTCATCGCAAGTTTTTTCATTGCCGGTTTTTTTTGTTGGGGGGGGGTTAAAAAAATTAAATATATGGTTGTGGGTGTAAGGGAATAAAAAAAAAATTAAAAAGTGGGGCTTGGGGGCGAGGGGGGTTACACACCCAGAAAAAAAAAAAAAAGAAAAAAAATGAGTTTTTCGAGAGAAAAAAACGGCGATGAAAAAACCTGCGATGAAAAATACCGCGGCGAAACAACGTACAACCGATTCAGGAGGGGGACCCTAGTTGGGAAGGGGTAACAGCTGGAGAGGGTGCATCCGGCCTTGCACTCAAATCGGACATATAGGACCGGAATTTAAGCCAGATATTTCTGGGTCTTGAGTGAGTGGGCTGTAGGTAAGACCGGGTTTCCTCAGTGTCCGATGCCCACGTGACTGCCCTTGGCCATTGAGCGTGAGTGGGAGGTATGGGGCGTAGCCAACAGAGTAGGATGGATCGTACTGCAAGGAGCATGCAAAGGCCAGCCAGTTTTTTGGAGTCCCAGGAAAGTCCAGAGAAGTCGTGGAAGGAACAAGTTACTTACCTGTAACTGTTGTTCTCCAGCATGGGTCTGGCATGGATTTACATGCTCATGAATATTCCCCGTCGTCAGGCTGGGAATCCTCGGAAAAGAAAAAATCAGTATCAGTTTCGTTTCTGATCTGTCTTTCTTAGTAGTAACCAATCACTGATCTCTGGGTCATACTGCCCCCATCCAATGACTGCCCTCTCCCTAAGCCCCGCCTCTGGCAGCCATCCTCAGATTTGGTAGCACGCCAAGCGGCAGTATGACCAAGTGAAGAGCCGCAGAGGGGTAGGTGGGAGGGTTCGCATGTGAATCCATGCCAGACCCATGCTGGAGAACAACAGTTACAGGTAAGTAACTTGTTCCTTCTCCAGCATGGGGTCTGGCATGGAGATTCACATGCTCATGAATAAAAGAATACATAGCAGTATACACATGCACAACCACGGGAGGTGACAACAGGCTCAACATTAAGCAATACAACAACTCAACATTAAGCATCTCTTACCTCCTCACCAGGCTCACCTTAAGCGAACAGGTTGCGCAGCACTGCTTGGCCGACCCTGGACTCCTCCCTTGAGATCCCCAATAGACACAGTAGAATCTTGTGAAGGTGTGCGTCGACCTCCACATAGCAGCCCTGCAGATGTCCAGCAGGGGCACACCAGACAGGAACGCCGTGGTAGCAACAATCGCTTTGTTCGAATGGGCTCTCGGACGGCCGGGCAGCGGTCGGTTTGCCAACCGGTGACAATGCATGATGCAGCCGGAGAGCCATCTGGAAATGGAAGTCTTCGAGAGAGCCTTCCCTTGATTCACAGACCCAAAGTTCACAAACAGTTGTGACGTCTTCCGAAAACTCTTTGTGCGGTCCACGTAGAACTTCAGCGCTCTAGCTAGATCCAGCGAGTGCAAAGTCCTCTCGGCCGGCGTCGAAGGCGACGGGAAGAAAACTGGTAACACCAAGGGCTCATTGAGGTGCAAGTCCGACGGCACCTTGGGCATGAATGAGGGGTGCGTCCTCAGCACTACCATTGTTTCATGAAAAGTCAAGTATGGAGGCTTGCAAGATGGGGCCTGAATCTCTCCCACTCGTCGTGCAGAGGTGATGGCCACGAGGAGCGCTGTCTTCCATGACAGGAACTTCAAAGGCACTGAATGCATAGTCTCGAATGGGGCTCCCATGAGCCTGGTCAGCACCACATTAAGCTCCCACGCCGGGGCAGGGGCCTTCACCGGCGGGAATGGTCGGAACAGTAGTCCCTTCATGAATTCCTTTACCAGGCGATGAGACCACAAGGACGCCCGTCCCGTAGTCCTGGTGTATCGGGAGATGGCAGCCTGATGTATTTTTATGGAGGTGTGAACCAGTCCAGCTTTGGCCAGCGACAGTAGTTACGGCAGCACTTGAAGGGCGGTAATCCGCAGAGGGTTAATCTTCTGTGCACGGCACCAGACAGAGAACCTCTTCCACTTATGACCATACCACTTGAGAGTCGAGGACGCCCTGGCCTTTGCAAGAACCTCTCTGCAATCAGCCGGGATATCCTACCCTCCAAACTCTAGTGCTGCAGGAGCCAAGCCTGCAAGTTCAGCGACTGTGGGTCGTGATGGATAATGGCACCTACTTCTCTGGAGAGAAGATCCGCGTCCGCCGGCAGCTTGACTGGTGGGGACGTTGACAAGTCCAGAAGGTCCGGGAACCAGATCTGCCGCGGCCACGCTGGTGCGACGAAGATCATCCTGCACCTGGACTTCTTGAGCTGGTTGATGAGGCGGAGCGGCAACGGAGGGAACGCGTATAGAAACATGCCGTCCCAAGGGAACGAGAAAGCATTGCCCATTCTCCTCGGCTGTGGGAACCTGCTGGCGAACCTCTGGCACTTGGAGTTCGTCGCCGTCGCGAACAGGTCGATCTGGGGGTTTGCCCCATCGTTGGACGAGTCGATCCACTTGGTCCTGGCGCAGTTCCCACTCGTGGCACGAGCGCAGCTCCCTGCTGACTGAGTCCGCTATGGTGTTTTTTTTATTCCTGCCAGGTGGAAGGGAACCAGAAATATCCCCTGGGAGACGGCCCAGTGCCACAGATCATGGGCCTCCTTGGATAGGGCTGGGTATCTGGTGCCCCCTTGCTTCCGTATGTAGAACATCGTGGTGGTGTTGTCGGTGAAGATCCTCACCACTTTGCGATTGAGGGACGGAAGGAACGACTTGAGGGCCCAGAACACTGCTCAACATTCTGGAGCTCCGATGGGAAGAGCCCTCTCCTCCGGGAGCCAAAGGACTCTTGAGTGGAGGTCTCTGGTGTGGGCCCCCCAACCCTCCAGAGAGGCGTCCGTTGTCACCTTCTCCTGAAACGCCGGGATTTGTAATTCCGTGCCTGTCTTGAGGTGAGCACGGATGCCCCACCATAAGATCGCCCGACGGAACTCCTCGCCGAGAGGGATCCTGTCCTCGAAACAGCCCCTCGCTTGGAGCCAGTGGGCGTCGAGAAACTCCTGTAGCGGACGCATTCGAAGTCTGCAAAGGGGTACAAGGTAGATGCATGAGGACATCATCCCGAGGAGGGACTTCATGGACCTCACCCTGGCCACGTCCGTGGCTACCAGGCGCCGCACCTTGCCCAGGATGGTCTTGGTCCTCTCCTCTGAAGGGGAGGCCAATTGCCCCACTGTATCGAGCTTCGCTCCCAGAAACAGTGCTAGCTGCGATGGAACCAGGTGGGATTTGGGGTAGTTGATGGCGAACCCCAGCTCCGTGAGCAACCGGACGGTCCTCGCCGTGTGTTCGACAGCGAGGTCCCTTGTCCTTGCCCGGATTAGCCAGTCGTCCAGGTAGGGGTAAACGTGGATCCCCTGCAGACGCAGCCGCGCCGCCACTGGTGCCAGGCACTTGGTGAAAACCCTGGGTGCCGACTTTAATCGAAACGGTAGGGCCCTGAATTGGTAGTGGCGTCCCTGAACCATGAACCCGAGGAACTTCCTGTGCCTTTTTAGAATAGGGATGTGGAAGTAAGCATCCACCAGGTCCAAAGATGATAGGAAGTCCCCTTCCTCCAGCTGTCCCAGCACGTGCTGGAGGGTGACCATCCTGAATTTCTGCGCCTTGATGTACTTGTTTAAGCGACGCAGGTCAAGGATGGGGCGCCAACCGCCTGTCTTCTTCTTGACAAGGAAGTACCTCGAGTACACTCCGGAGCCCTCTGGGGACGAGCTCGATGGCACCTTTCTTGAGCATCGCCTTTACCTCCAACAGTCGTTGAGGGACGTGATTCTCCATCCTGGCCACGGAGGAATGCGAGGGCACTTCTTTTGGAATTACAGCGAATGCCCGTTGGCCAGGGTGTCCAACACCCAACGGTCGGTGGAGATGGACTTCCAGACGCTGACGAACTTCGTCTGCCGGCCTCCCACAGGGGTGCTTTGGTGGGGGCCCGACAACCTGGCCGGGTCAGTCTTGCTTGGAGGCGGCCTTGCCGCCTTGGCCTCCTTGGCGACGGGAACCCCCTTGCTTGCCGCAACCTCTGTAGGCCTCCTGAGAAGAGGAGCGGGCCGCCTGGTGGTAAGTGGAGGAGCCACCGCTGGATCCTTTAGAGGCACCCTGTCTGCCTCCGGAGCTCCGAAAGGGCCGCCGCTGTTGAAGCACCCCCAGGGCCCGGGCCGTCTCCAAGTCGGTCTTGATGGCCTGTAGGGACTCATCCACCGCCTTACCAAAAAGGTTGTTGCCGTCGAACGGCATGTCCAACACCCTGGTCTGGACGTCCTGGCGAAAGTCTGTCACCTTGAGCCATCCTCGTCGTCGGAGGCAAACTCTGTTGCCCAGTTGGTGAAATCCGGTATCAGCAATGTCCGTTGCCACCGTTATGGCGTGATCCGACGCCACCTCACCTTCCTGCAGAATTTCTAGGGCCTCCGCCCTTTTGTCATCAGGCAGGAAGTCTAGCAGGGGAGCTATCTTGAACCAGAGCTCCCTGTCGTAGCGGGCCACGATCGCTAAGGCATTGGCCGCCTTAATCGTCGTCGCCGCCGACGAGATGACTCATCGTCCCATAGAGTCCAACTTCTTGCCCTCGCTGTCCGGCGGGGAGGTGGAAGTTGAAGCCGCCGCACCCGCTGCCTTCTTCTTAGCCGCTGCCGAGATGAAGGAGTCTGGCGTGGGCTGGGCCCTGAGGCACAAGGGGGCGGCATCGGTGACTCGGTACTTCTTCTCGTACCTGTCCCTCTTGGCTGGTGTCGTGGAAGGGTTCTTGAGGACAGCAAGCCCCTCCTCCCAGATGTCGTTGAGTAAAGGCCTGTCTTCCTCTTGGCCTCTCGTCGTAGGTACAGAAACCCCTCCTTTTTCTGTTCTTCAGGGCAGAGCTGGAAGAGCTCGGATGCCCTGGTTATCATGGCGTGGAAAGAGCCAATTTCGTCGGCTGGAGACGCCCGCGAGGGGCGGGGGGTTGACGACGGGATGTCAGCTGCGTCATCACCGCTGTCATCGTCCGTCCCCGTCGCTGTATCCGTCTCCGTATCCTCTCTATGGTCCGGCGAGCGGGATGAGAGGTCCACCGGTCTTGCAGGCACGAAGGGCGGAGCGGGGTGGACTCTCCTCCGCTTGTTCGGAGGGCTTCCCGACGGGCCTGGTTCTGGATCCTCCGTCGGGGTCTGTGGTAATCTCGTCCTTATCTCGGTGCATAAGGATTGGATTGCCAACAAAATGGCCACCAAGCTATCCTGGGGCTCGGGCAATGGCTGCGACGGATGGGATGGCCATCCGGATGGGATGGCCATTCCACTGGACCCCGTTCGTCGTCGCCATCTTCGATCACATCAGCAGCGACCGCCCCCTGGGACCGAACCTTCTCGAACCTCTCATTGAGGCCTATGAACCTCTCGTTGAGGCCTATGGACCTTTCGTTGAGGCCCTTCTCAGTTTCCACCAGTTCCTCCGCAGAGGCTGATTCCGAGTCTGTAATGTCCACCGCCACCCCCCTCCCTCTTTTTCAGCCGGGGGCTTCACGGGGGTCTTAGCGATGGGCTGGAAAGAGGAATCCCTCCGCGGTGGCAGGGATACTCTGGGCCCAGCGGGCGTTTCCACAGGCGTAGTCTCAGCCGGCTTTGCCAGGGTCGCAGCAACCACTTCGGTAGAGGCCTTTGCTGGGTGGATCAAAGCCCTCACCACCTTAGGTGCGTCCTGGGCCTTCGCCTTGGGGGGAGGGTCAGCGCCTCGCTCCCCCTTCGAGATCGACCGGGTCCACTCCAGCAGTTCTTGGACTTCCTCTTCCCCGAACCAGAGCGCTGGCTCGTGGTCGAACGTGCTGGGGAAGTAGCGCCCTGCTTGGCAACCGAAGAGCCTGAACTTACGGCGCTCCTGGTGCCCGCGGACTTGCGGTGCTTGGCCTTCTGTTGGGCCCCCGTCGCCGGGGCGCCCTCACAGGACTTAGAAGCCCGCTCAGACTTCTTCTTCGCCTTCTCACCTGCTGTGCCCTTCTCCAGCCAGGCGACGAGGCGGAACGACGATCTTGTTTGGTCCGTTCTGAAAGGTTCTTGCAGAACGCACAGTCTTTCTCCACGTGTGTCTTGTCCTCATGGAGGCAGTAGAGACATCATGAATGCTTGTACTCCTTGAAAACGTTCTGTAATCCGCATCCAGGGCAGCACCTGAACAGCTTGGATCCGGGCGTCGAGCTTCCCGCGTCCTGGGCCATGTCCGTTGAGGTAGGCCGCAGATCTTCCGGAATCCTCCAAGAAGTATAAACTCGACGAGGGGCGTAGAAGAATTCCGAAACTGATCCCCGTTATCAGAAGTAGAAACGGTGGTGCTTGAGGCTTGATTAAACCGAAAAAATGAGAAAATCTGAAAAAAAGGATGAAAACGCAGTAAAAAAACTCAAGAGCTAAACACGAGGACTCCCAACACTTGAGCGTGCGGTAAAAATCTGAGGATGGCTGCCAGAGGCGGGGCTTAGGGAGAGGGCAGTCATTGGCTGGGGGCAGTATGACCCAGAGATCAGTGATTGGTTACTAAGAAAGACAGATCAGAAACGAAACTGATACTGATTTTTTCTTTACCAAGGATTCCCAGCCTGACGAGGGGGAATATTCATGAGCATGTGAATACATGCCAGACCCCATGCTGGAGAAGAGGCACCCCATTGGGGAGGGGTCAATAGGGTGGTCGAGCATAGCAGATACGGTTGAGCACACCGTATCCCAGAACTGAGAAAGGCGGGGGCAGGACCAAATCATGTGAATATAATCAGCAGTATCCTGGCCACATCTGGGACAACTTGGGGAGTGGTCGCTAAACATGTGATGTAATCTGTTCGGGGTATAGTGGAACCTATGCAGTACTTTAAACTGAATCAATTTGAAGCAGGAGTTAAAGGATACCAGGTGTATGCGAGCACACATAGGGCCGAGCATTCATCTGACACCTCCATCCCAAGGTCGACCTCCCATGCCCGCCTCAGTTCAGTGAATTTCGGAATGGATCTGGATTGCACCATGGTGTAAAGCCTAGATATTTTACCTCTGGTGGGTGAAGGGGAGGTCAGTTCCTCAATAGCAGGGTCATCTGGTGGTAACGCCGGGAACATCTGGTAGTTTCGTTTGAGGATCTTACGAAGGGAAGAATACTGAAACCATGCACACGGGCCAAGCCTCAGGGGCAATGGGAGGTCAGGCCACTCGTCAAAGCTACCCAGTTCGAAAACATCTCGAAGCAGCTCGTACCCCGCCTCGGCCCAGCGTCGCACCATAGATAGCGGTACTCGCAGAACCCCTGGGACAAAGTTCCAAAGCGGGAGGTTGCCATGGAATGGATAAGCGGTACCAACCAATTTCCATACTTTTGTTAATGCCAAGGATGTACAGGAGACCGGGTCCAGTGAGCCCAGTGCCGGGGGGACGGGTTGCAACACCAGGGAGCGGATGTCCCGGTCACTAACCGCTTGTTTTTCTAGTCTGACATGTTGGGGGGGCAGGGGGGTCCGTTGTGTTAAACCAATACGATGTGGATTGAATTTGGGATACCAGCCAATATTTAAGGAAATCAGGGGCTCCAAAGCCACCATTGGTCATAGGGGTAGACAAGGCACCAAGTTTAAGTCGGACCGCACCCGAGTGCCATAAAAAGGAGTTGATAATGTGAGTTAACACTCGGAAGAAGCCCTCGCCTGGCCATAAGGGGATGGGGATGTTGGTGAACCTGTAGAGTAGTTGGGGTAACACTACCATTTTCAATATCTTTCAATATCCCTATTCTGCCTGCAAGGGAGATTGGTAGCTTATCCCAGGCTAGTGCCTTAGTCAACAGATGCGCAAGATAATTCTGATAGTTCTCCTCGAAGGTCAACTCGTAGTGTCGCGTTATTTCTATTCCCAGATAGGTGATTTTAGACTGAGCCCACGTGAACCCCAGGGTGTCAGGAGGGGGGGGGTGCAATCCGTGAGTGGGAAGAGTGTGGATTTCGAGCAGTTCACCTTGAGGCCCAATATACGGCCAAAGCGGATGAAGTCCTTCAATATCGGGGATAAATTGATGGAGGGGGAACGTATGAAAAGCAGTGCGTCATCAGCATATAAGGACACTATGTCAGCCTGACCCGCAGTGCGGAGCCCTCTATGTGCGTGGGATTGGCAAAGCATGTCAGCAAATGGTTCTATTGCTATAGCGAAGATCAGGGGAGAGAAAGGGCATCCCTGTCTCGTCCCCTTAGCAATCTTGAAGAGAGGGGAACATCGGTCTCCAGTGCGGACCCTAAGCACAGGATTTGAGTAGAGCACTCGGACCCAGGAGAGGAAGTTGGGACCAAATTTGCATTGTTCGAGGACTCGCCAAAGGTACCTCCAAGAGACTGAATCAAACGCTTTTTGCATGTCAAGAGTGGTGGCCACCGCGTGCGCTTTGGGACTTATTCTAATTATATTAAAGAGACGCCTCAGGTTCAAAGAGGTAGAGCGACCCGGGATGAAACCGGCTTGATCTGGGCGGATGATAGATGTCAAAAAGGGGGCAAGCCTGAGCGCCAGCAATTTGGCGTATATTTTGACATCGCAATTTATGAGTGAGAGTGGGCGGTACGAACCGCACTGTGTGGGAGATTTACCAGCTTTAAGTAATACCGTTATTGTGGCTTCTCTGAATGATGGGGGAAATATGCCCGCTTCTACTGATTCCTCCCAGAGAGCTTTATAGCGTTTGTAAAACTCAATTGAGATGCCATCAGAGCCAGGGGAAAGGGAGTCTATGGCGTCTGAGAACCCTTCCAGGGTGAGTGGGGAGTCAAGGGATCCCGTGGTCTCCGGGGAAAGGGCCTATAGGGGGAGGGTATCGAGGTAGGAACTGACTTCTGCCATTGAGTCCTCATCCGAGTTGGAATACAGGGCTTCATAAAATGTGAAAAATTCTGAATTGATGTTTTGTGATGTGACAGCCATAGAGCCGTCGGTCCTTTCAATCCCAGTGATATGTGGAGACCCTAGCTCACGACAGATGAGTCTAGCCTGAAAGCGACCAGGACGCTCCCCCTCTCCATATCTCCTCGCCATGCCAGGGCTAGCTAAGAATTTTTGTTCGCGATCCGCAAGGGACCGGAATGTATCTAGTTCCGCCCCTATAGCTGCTAGAGTCTCCGGGGTAGAGAGCAGTGAGCATTGGGCCTCGAGGAACAATAGTTTGGATTCGCTTTCCGCGATGTCCCTCCGGATTGTTCTGAGAATGCCATTTTCTTTGGACAGCACTATACCCCTAATGTTAACCTTGAAGGACTCCCATAGCATGGCCTGCAATTACACTGAACCTGTGTTTATTTCGAAGAACTCTTCAATAGCCACCTCGAGCTCGGAGCTGAACACGGGGTCAAGGAGAGAATGGGGTGTCATCCTCCAGTGTCGAGTTCGGTCACGATCCGGACCCCAACCCATGGTGATGGTTACAGGAGAGTGGTCAGATAGGGTTCTAGGGAGGATCAACAGTTGTATAACATTTTTTATCAATTCGTTAGAGATCACCCATCTATCAATTCGGGAATAGGAGTCATGCACCGAGGAGTAGAAGGAGTAAGCGCGAGAATCAGGGTGGAGGAGTCTCCATGCATCAACCATGGCGAGGGGGGGCAGGGATGACAGCGCAGTATAGGCTGCCTTGGTAAGTTGGCGGGGTCTGGACCCAGATCTATCGAGGTCCACGTCAAAGATTGTATTGAAGTCGCCCCCCCAAAGAATGGGAACTAGAGGAAAGCCATCGAGAAGGGACGTGAGGTGCACATAAAAATCTGGGTCATCTATGTTAGGGCCATAGATATTCAGTAAGACAACCTCCCTGTTCTGAATTGTGGCATGGAGTAGTACATATCTGCCCTGAGTGTCTATTTGTGAGGAAATAAGAGTACATTTGAGACTCTTATGAATAAGAGTCATGACCCCGCGGCTTTGGGTAGAGAAATTGGTAAAGTAACTTTGGGTACCCCACATTTTAGCAAATCTCATACATTGTTCAGCGCAGGCATGTGTCTCTTGCAAGAAGAGGCTCTTGGTCCCATGACGTTCGGCCTGCAGCTGGAGTTGCCTCATCTTTTTAAAATTGTCCAATCCCCGCACATTCCAGCTCATGAAAGTCAGGTCGCTCTTAGTTGTCAATGCAGTGGTGTTCGTATCGAGAGAGTGTCAATAGCCAATGGACTGATTTTAGCAGCACTGCAGCCCCAGTCATTCCACACCGCCCTGTGATCCGCCTCCGCTGCCAACGCCAAGCTTTTTATAATATAACACCCAACGTATCCCACCCCCACCCACATCCCTCCCCCAACCAGAGGAATGACAATCCCAAAACCCTTTAACCAAATTAACGCCTGGGGGCCTGTAGGCCAGACTGGTGGCGCTGCTCCGGGCCAATGGCAGATCCGAATAAAGCATAGTGCCTATAATGAGGTTTCACACGTAACTTGAAGAGTCTTTGCACATATTAATGTGGCACATATTTGTAGAGATGAAACAAGCTGAACTAATTAAGGAGTAAGAAACCAATATACTCCCCGCGCAGGAGGGCGGCCAGAACCGGTGACACCCCCCACCCCCCACCGGGACAGCCGAACAGTGGCAGAAACATGGTTGGAGGGGAGGATCAGCCTGGAAAATTTTCGTCAATGAATCTGGATGCCTCCTCTGGGATTGTGAAAAAAAACACCTGGTTGGCGTGCTCTATGGCAGTTTTTGCGGGATATAGCATGGAGTATTTAATTCTATGGTCCCGAAGCCTTCTCTTCACCGCTAGGAAAGTCTTGCGCTCTCGCTGGACAGCCACCGAGAAGTCAGGGTAGAGGTGTATCCTTGCGCCACCCAGTAGGAGTACTCCCTTAAGCCTCGCGCCCCTGAGGAGGGCATCAGGGTCTCGAAAATTCAGCACTCGAGCTATGATGGGTCGGGGAGGAGTGCCGGGCTTAGGCTTAGCTGTCAGGGCCCGATGCACACGCTCTATAGCGAACTGCGGGGAGAGCTTCAGTAAGTCAAGGAGTGACAGCAGTGTATGTTCAACAAAGTCCTCCATTGGTTAATTGATATTATTCTCAGGAACACCGATAATGTGGAGGTTGTTACGCCTTGATCGGGATTCCAAGTCCTCATTCTCCTTCTCCACCTCAAGAACTCGGCTGGAAAGAGCGGTGACCTCCGAAAAGTAGGGCACACAGACCATCCTCGGCAGAGCTCACCCTGGCCTCGACCTCCAACACCCGACTGTCCGTCCTTTCGATATGGGCCTTGATGGAGGATATGGTGCCGTTCATGTAATCTAACTTCGAGTGTAGTGTGGTGAAGCCCTCGCAGATGAATTCCATCATGTTCTGGGATTTCGGGGTAACAAGGGATGATGGCTTAGTAGGGGCCTGCTCAGGGACCTCCACCGACGATCTCACCGGAGTCTTCGCAAACATATTGATGCTCTGCTTTTTCTCGGCCCCTTTGGTCCTTATGGCGGTGTTGGGGTTCAAGTGGAGCGAGCAGGGCCGGTGGCGCCTCGGCAGCTCGAGAGGGGGACCAGGTCGCCCACCCACGCCTCGGGTGGTCACTCAGGATGACAATAGAATACTGTATTCGACCCAGGCAGGGGAAGGGGGACCCTCAGACTGTACAGATGAGTTAATTGGTGTGCAGTGAAGAGGATCAGGTAGGTGCTCAGGGGGTCCAGTGACCGTGGTCTCGTCTATACAATGGTTGCGACTACCAATGCAGCCTGTAGGGTCTCAGCCTATAATGGATGAGTTGAGGATACGGACCCAAATCTGCCAGCGTATAATCAATGGCACTTGTCGCAGGTCACCGAAGGGCTGGGCGCGGTGATACCATTAGACCTCCACGGAGGATAGGGGCTCAGGCACCAATGTCCAAATATATTTGCAGGGGGGGTGAGGGTGAATATCTCCCAGCCTTGTAGTATTTTGCCTATAGGACAGACAGGACATGGCATCCAGAGTAAGTGATGTGATTCTCAGGAGGCTCCAGTTTATAAGTGGGACGTGCGGAGAAGGATATTGTAGATCCACACTAATGTAATCAGGGGTTAAGGCCCCTCCGGGTACAGTGTGGGAGTCCAATGTGGCCCAGGACACTCGCAGGCAGAGCAAGAGGATATAGGTGGGCCCCCGCTGCGGGGGACCCACTGGGAAGGATGGCGCGGAGTCAAGACAGGGTCTAGGCCACAGTGTGTCCCCAAGAGCGAGCCACCAGGCCCCATTGTGTTTATATAGCGCCGCTCAGGGAGGCACAGTCCAGCGTTAGTATTGTGCCAATGGCTTGGCACCACCGCAGGGGTTGAGCGAGGCCGCGCCGCTCCCCGGGGGCGCATGGGGCTCCCCCTCCTCATGCACCTTATGGCAACCCGGATCGGGCAGCCCAGTGTGCGTCGTTGGGGGAGCGCCGCACCTGATGTCAGATGGTATCACCGGAGCTCCACCCCGGGCGCCGGAGTCTCGCTGATGGTTGGGGGGAGGGGCCCTCCACCGGGAAGCCCCTCAGGCGAAGCGCGTCTATCGAGGGAGAAGGGACAGGTAGTGCCGGTGTAGGGGGCAGCCGCCTCCCCAAGGCGGCGCCGGATCAGCACGCCTCGGGCCGTACAGTGCTAGCGGCCGCGTCCACTCGAGCCGGCGATACGCGGCTCCAGGGCAGGCACACGGCGCCCACGACTCCACCCCTATCTGGAGCCCTGGAGGAGGGTCAGCTCACGATGGGTCCCCGCAGGAGTAGAGAGACGTTGCGGGAACACTGGGCAGATAAGTCCGTCCCTCCGCCGGGGCTGGGTATTGGCGCGTAGAAGCGCCGCCGATGGGGGATGGTCACAGCAGTGTCCGAATACCAGGGTCCCCGGCACCGTTTCTTGTCAGGATTTGGACCACAGGGTCCACGGATCAGCAGCTACAAAATCGTGCCCGGCAGGGCCGACTACTTGATCGTAAAGGTGCCAAATCAGGATCTTATGATCTGCCTGCCACAGAGCACAAACTTCAGGCGGCTATCTTGTTCGGTGCTCAACAGCGTCCCGTCTCTGGGTCATACTGCCCCCAGCCAATGACTGCCCTCTACCTAAGCCCCTACTCTGGCTTCAAGTCTTCAGATTTGGTAGGACCAAGAGAAGAGCCGCAGAGGGGTTGGAGGGAGGGTTCACAGGTGAATTCATGCCAGACCCATGCTGGAGAACAACAGTTACAGGTAAGTAACTTGTTCCTTCTCCAGCATGGGGTCTGGCATCTATTTACATGCTCATGAATACAAGAATACATAGCAGTACACACATGCACAACCACGTGAGGTGGCATGGCTCAATATTAAGCAATTCAACAACTCAACATTAAGCATCTCTTACCTCCTCACCAGGCTCAACTTCAAGCGAACAGGTTGCGCAGCACTGCCTGGCCAACTCTGGACTTCTCCCTGGAATCCCGGTCGACGCAGTAGAATTTCGTGAAGGTGTGTGTCGGCCTCCATGTAGCAGCCCTGCAGATGTCCAGCAGGGGCACACCAGACAGGAACGCCGTAGTAGCAGCAATCGCTCTGGTTGAATGGGCTCTCGGACGGCTGGGCAACAGTCGGTTTGCCAACCGGTGACAGTGCATGATGCAGCCGGAGAGCCATCTGGAAATGGAAGCCTTCGAGAGGGCCTTCCCTTGGTTCACAGGTCCAAAGTTCACAAACAGCTGTGATGCCTTCCGAAAGATCTTTGTGCGGTCCACGGAGAACTTCAGCGCTCTAGCCACATCCAGTGAGTGCAAAGTCCTCTCAGCCGGCAACGAAGGCGACGGGAAGAAAACAGGTAGCACCAAGGGCTCGTTGAGATGAAAGTACGTCGGCACCTTGGGCATAAAGGAGGATTGCGTCCTCAGCACAACTCACGTCTCTTGGAATGTCAGATATGGAGGCTTACAGGAGAGGGCCTGGATCGCTCCCACTCGTCGTGCGGAAGTGATGGCCACAAGAAAGGCTGTCTTCCACTATAGGAACTTCAGCGGTGCCGAATGCAAGGGCTCGAATTCAGGACCCATGAGCCTGTTGAGCACCACATTGAGCTCCCACGCCGGGGCCGGAGCCTTCACCGGCAGGAACGAGCGGAACAATCCTTTCATGAACTCCTTCACCAGGCGGTGAAACCACATCGACAACCGCCCCGGAGTTCTGGTGTAGCGGGAGATAGCCGCCAGATGGAGGCATGTGCCAGCCCCGCCTTGGCCAGCGACAGCAAGTACGGCAGCACTTGAGGGGCCGTAATCCATAGAGGATTGATCGGTGCATGGCACCAGACAGGGAACCTCTTCCTTTTATGTTCATAGCTCTTAAGAGTCGAGGACACCCTGGCCTTTGCAAGTACCTCCTTGCAGTCCGCCGGGATATCGTAGCCTCCGAACTCTAGTGCTGTAGGAGCCAGGGCTGCAGGTTCAGCGATCCTGGGTCGTGATGTAGGATGGCGCCTCCTTACCTGGCGAGAAGATCCACGTCTGTCGGCAGTTTGACTGGGGGGTGGGGGGTACTGACATGTCCAGAAGGTCCGGGAACCATATCTGCCTCGGCCACGCCAGTACGACGAGGATCATCCTGCACCGGGACCGTCTGAGTTGACTGATGAGTCGCAGAAGCAACAGCAACGGTGGGAACGCATACAGGAACAGGCCGTCCCAGGGGAAGGAGAATGCATCGCCCATGCTCCCCGGCTGTGGAAACCTGCTGGCAAACCTCCGGCACTTGGCGTTCATTGCCGTCGCCAACAGATCGATCTGGGGATTGCCCCATCGTCGAAACAGGAGATCCACTTGATCCTGCCGAAGCTCCCATTCGTGGCAAAAGCTCCTGCCAGATGAAAAGGTACCAGGAACATCCCCTGGGCGACGGCCCAGTGCCCCAGATCCTGCTCTTCCTTGGATAGGGCTGGGGATCTGGTGCCCCCCTGCTTCCGGAGGTAGAGCATTGTGGTGGTGTTGTCGGTGAAGACCCGTACCACTTTGCCCTTGAGGGACGGAAGCAAAGACCTGAGGGCCCAGAACACAGCCCGGTGCTCCAGGACGTTGATGTGCAGGGACCTCTCCTCCGGGATCCAAAGGCCTCTTGCCTGAAGATCTACGGTGTGCGCTCCATATCCCTCCAAGGAGGCGTCCGTCATCACAGTTTCCTGATGCGCTGGGGTCTGGAAGTCCATGCCCGCTGCGAGATTCGCGCGGGTGCCCCAACACCAGATCGCTTGACGGAAAGTCATGTGGAGGGAGATCATGTCTTCGAAGCTTCCCGCCACTTACATCCAACGGGCGTCGAGTAACTCCTGCAGTGGCGGCATCCGCAACCTGCACAGATGCACAAGGTAGATGCATGATGACATCATGCCGAGCAGGGACTTGAGGAACCTCACCCTGGCCACTTCCATGGTCAACAGCCGTTCCACCTTGCCCAGGATGGCCTTTGTCCTCTCCTCCAACAATGAAGCCAACCGCGCCACTGTGCCGAGTCTGGCTCCCAGGAACAGGGCGTCCTGCGACGGTACCAAGCGAGACTTCGCAAAGTTGATCGAGAACCTCAGTTCCGTGAGCAGGTGGACGGTCTTCGATGTGTTGTAGATGGTGAGTTCTCTTGACTTTGCTCAGATTAGCCAATCGTCCAGGTAGGGGTATACGTGGATCCCCTGCAGGCACAGCCGCGCCGCCACCGGTGCCAGGCACTTGGTGAAGACCCTTGCCGCCGACTTCAACCTGAAGGGCAGTGCCTTGAACTGGTAGTGCCGCCCTTGGACCACGAATCTTAGGAATTTTCGATCTCCTTTGTGTATGGGGATGTGGAAGTAGGCATCCTCCAAGTCCAGCGACGACAGGCAGTCGCCTTCCTCCAGTTGTCCCAGCACATGTTGAAGGGTGACCATCCGGAACTTCTGGGATTTGATGCATTTGTTGAATCAGCGAAGGTCTAGGATGGGCCGCCAGCTGCCGGTTTTCTTGCTGACGAGGAAGTACCACGAGTATACTCCGTAGCCCCGGAGCCTTTTGGGGACGAGTTCTATCACGCCCTTTCTCAGCATTGCACGTACCTCCAGAAGCAGCTGTGAAACGTGGTTTTCTTTCCTGGCCACAGGTGGGAAACAAGGGCACTTCCTTTGGAACTCCAGAGTGTGCCCGTGGGCCAGGGCATCCAGCACCCAACAGTCGGTGGAGATGGACTCCCACACGCCGACGAAGTTCACCAGCCAGCCTCCCACCGGGGTGCTCAGGTGGGGACCCGACATCACAGCCGGTTCACTCTCGTTTCCCTGAGGCCTTGCCACCCTGGGCTCCTTGGCGACAACGACGATATCCACCGGCCTTGCTGCAGCCTCTGTAGGCTTCCTGCGACGAGGAGCAGGCTGCCTGGCGGTACGAGGGACAGCCGCCGAATCCTTTGGAGGCACCTTGAGATTTGCCTCCGGAGGTCCGAAAGGACGGCCGTCATTGATGGAGAGTGCCCAAGGCACGGGCCGTCTCGGTGTCTGCCTTGATGGCCTGCAGTGACTCGTCCACTGCCTTGCCGAACAGGATGTTTCCGTCGAAGGGCATGTCCAGTACCCTGGTCTGCACGTCCTGACGGAAGTTGGTGGCCCTGAGCCAACCGTGCCAGCGAAGGCAAACGCTGTTGCCCATCTGATGAAAACCAGTGTCGGCGATATCCGTGGCTACTGTGATGGCGTGATCCGAAGCCACCTCGCCCTCCTGCAAGATTTCAAGGGCTCCCGCCCTCTTGTCGTCTGGGAGGAAGTCTAGGATAGGAGCAATCTTGAACCACAGCTCCCTGTCAAAGCAGCCCACGATCGCGAGGGCGTTGGCTGCCGTGATGGTTGATGACCCGACATCCCATGGCATCAAGCTTCTTCCCCTCACCGTCCGGCGGGGAAGTGGAAGATGACGCCGTCGCCCCTGCCGCTTTCTTCTTGGCTGCTGCGGAGACCGCTGAATCCGGGGTCGGTTGCACCCTGAGGCACATGGGAACGGAGTCCGGGACCCGGTACTTCTTCTCGTACCGGGCTCTCTTTGCATGGGCTGTAGACGGGTTCTTCAGAAGGGACAGAACTTCGTCCCAGATGTCGTCCAACAGTAGGACTGAGAGTACGGTTTTCCTCTTGGCCTCCCTGCGTTGGTAAAGAAATCCCCCTTTCTTCTGCTCCTCAGAGCACAGCTGGAAAAGCTCCGAGGCCCTGGCGATCATGGCGTGAAAGGAGCCAATTTCGTCGGGAGGGGACGCCTGGGCAGGAGGCGAAGGGAGATCCATTCCATCGTCGCCACAGTCATCCGTCCCCGTCCCAGTCATCGCCGTCCCAGTTGCATCCCTCAGCGGAGGGGATGGAGGTGAAGGATGGAAGGGTGGGGGGAGGGTGAACTTGCCTCCACTTGTTTGGAGGACTCCCCGATGGTCCAGGTGCCGCTGGATCGTCAGCTGGAAGTAAGGGCAACCTTGTCCTTATCTCTGTGCACAGGGTCTGCAAAGCGAGCTAGATGTCTTCCGACCTGTCCTTCGGCAGAGGCATCGGTTGCGACGGGAGTGTTGGCAGGGGCGTGGTGTCCTCCGGTTCCTCCTCAGCCTGCCGCTCCTCGTCGGCTCCACCGTTGCCCTTTACGTCTGCTTCGTCAGAATCCTTCCCGTAGGTCCCGACCTCTTCGAACCTCTTGTCCAGGACTGCCTTTATGCCAGACAGCTCATCCTCGGTGGAGGTATCCGAGTTCGTTAAGACTACCGCACCCCCAATCCTTCTCGGCCCGGGCTTCACGGGGGGTCTTCTCGATAGGCTGGAAAGACGATTCCCTCCGGGATGGCAGGGAAACTATGCCTGGGGTTCGTCTCCACTGGGTTCGCCTCTGCAGGCTTCGCCAGGGCCGCCACAACTCCCTCAATCGAGGCCTTAGCCGGTTGAATCTGGGTCTTCACGACCTTAGGCATGTCTGAGGGCTTCACCGTGGGGGGAGGATCACCGCCTCGCTCCCCTTTGGCTTTCTCCGTTGGGTTTGACTGGGGCTTCTCCCGGAGCTTACCCGGGTTCTCCGACTTCCTTTTCATCGAGCCGGAGCATTGGCTCTTGGTTGACGGCGTTGGTGATGTTGCGCCCAGCCTGGCAGCCGAGTAGCCTGAACCAACAGTGCTCCCGGGGCCCGCAGACTCGCAGTGCTTTACCTTCTGTTGGGCCCCCATCGCCAGAGCACCCTCAAAGGTCTTAGAAGACTGCTCCGACTTCTTCTTCTCACCTGCTGCTGGGCTCTTCGCCTCCAGCCAGTTAGCGAGTCGTGAACGACAGTCCTTCATGGTCAGGGCGGACATGTTCTTGCAGAATGCGCAGTCCTCCTCCACGTGCGACTTGTCAAAGTGCAGGCAGTAGAGGCACCAGGAGTGCTCATCTTCCTTCAAGACGTTTTGCAGTCCACATCCTGGGCAGTTCCTAAACAGCTTGGATCCAGCGGGTGTTGAATCTCCTTTGTCCTGGGCCATGTCCGCACGGGGTAGGCCTCAAAGATCTTCCGGAATCCTCCAAGAAGTGAAATTTGACGGAAAATAAATAAATAAATTGCCCTCGAGGGGCGTAGAGATTTCTGAAACGGGTCCCTGTCAATCAGAAGAAGAAATGGTGGAGCTTGAGGCTCAAATTGACCTAAAAAATAAGAGTAAAACCATAGAAAAAACGCAATACGCAGTAAAAGCTCGAGAGCTAAGCAAGAGGACTCCCAACACTGGAACGTGCAGTAAAAATCTGAAGATGGCTGCCAGAGGAGGGGCTTAGGTAGAGGGCAGTCATTGGCTGGGGGCAGTATGACCCAGAGACCAGTGATTGGTTATTGGTAGAAAGACAGTTCAGAAACAAAACGGATTTTTTTCTTTACCGAGGATTCCCAGCCTGACAACGGGAATATTAATGAGCATGTGTATCCATGCCAGACCCCAGGCTGGAGAACACGACTATCCACGATGGCGGAAAAAAATAAACGGAGGAACTTTGCGCTTGAGGAATAATGGGTACAGTGGACGTCACACCAGGGATAGAATTACAAACACGCCCCGTCGACATCCCTTTTCGAACTTGAAAACTTCATGAAAAATACTTTGCAGCTACCACTAAATGTCGGCCTATTCAAAGCATGCGATTCTAAGCAGATCCACAAGCCTCAGAAAAACAAGTTACTTACAGCTGGTAACGTTCTTTCAACTGGATGTTCCTTCCACGTATTACTCATCTTGTTATAGATCTCCTTCCAGATTCAGCTGCTTCCGAAAAAAAATATCAGCAGAGGACGCTGCGCATCGATGCGGTCGACTCAATGTCCGTCGAGGGCTTTCATCTCAGGTTCGACGTCATTGTCGGTATATATAGCATGTGCAGCGCCCAATGGATGCAGTTTTGTTTTTAAGCCTTACTGCAGAAATGCCAGCGAGTCCCAGACAACACTACACTCTGAAGGAATGTGACCAGTGGGTAAGTAACTTGTTTTTTGAAATGGATTGTGTCCTCCCACGAAATCCTCATTTGTTGATAAGACTCCCAAAGCAGTGTTATGTTTTGGAGGAGGGAGTAACAATTTTCAGATTTAAGTTTTGTCATGGATTGAATATAGGTCAGCTTTCCCAAATCCTCCTTCTTGGCTAGAGGATAAATCCAGATTATAATGCTTTATAAATGTGTGAATGGTAGACTGCGCGTGCTATATACACAGACAATGACGTTGACCCTGGGATGGAAGCCCTCGAGGGACAGAGTCAACCGGATCGACACACAGTTTAAAATAAAGTTTAACCTTGTACTTTCATTCTCACTGTATGCCAGCTGTGCAATGCAACTATGTTACATCAGCACTATTCAAACAGACAGGAAATCAAAAATGATCCTCAGCATAGATATGTGGAGTCTAGTAGTAATTAAGGTTGAAGTGTTGCTAAAACAGTCAGACTCTAAATCTTGGCAAAACCAATCCAATGCAACCATGGCACACACGCAAGTCATTAGTGACATGATGGTTGCGTGATGCTAGGCATAAATTAGTTGGAGATGATAAACCACAACTACTCCACAAAACTGCTTCAGGAGCCAGCATTCATAGACAGTATATAGTCACTGAATGATAAAGTCATGTTCACTTCTGATGCCTTGGAATGAAATGTATTCTTCCTTAGACTTCAAAAGTTGACTTACATTTTTTACTATCATTATATTTATTGAGCGGGGACCTAGCTTTGAGAAGCAACAAGTGATTTACAGATATATACACCATTACAGATGCATAGCAGAGTACTTTCATTGGTAACAACAGAACAGATATACAGCGGGGGGTAGGAATCAGAGGGGGACAGAGGAGGGGTACAGCTGTACCAGGTGGCGGGAAGCAGAGGGTGGATGGCGTCTAGTGAGTCAGGTGGCGCGAGGGGTGACGTGATGTCCTAGGTGTGAACTCTGTACCAATGTAAGAGAAGTAGGCACTATATTCAGCACACAGGTCTAATATAGTTAGAGAAGAGTGTTGCGACAAACTCCCAGGTAGGTTTGAGGTCTACTTGACCTCACCGGGCTGGTGGTGGGGTTGCCTTCATCTTCCCTGAGTGAATTCCTTCTTCCATCCTACCCACTCAGCTTTGTTCATCCTTTTAGAACCTGGTATGCAAACTGGTGTATTCTCCCTCCTCCACCCTGGCCATTGCTACCATTTACCGGCCTCCAGGCGCATCCTCTGTTCCTCTCTGAGTGGGCTGATTTCTGTACCTTACTCTCTACCACCTCCAACCTGCTATTCCTGGGTAACTTCAACATCCATTTAGACTGTGTGCACAGCATTCACCCTCTTCATTGACCTCTGCACCTCCCTATCCCTCTCCATTCTTCCATCTGGTCCAACACACTCTGCCGGACACACGCTGGACGCCATCATCCATTCCAACCTCCTCCCTCATCTCCTCTGGTCACCCCTCTCTCTTGGTCGGACTACTCTTCTCTCCTCGCACCTGGGTCCCTATGGCCCTGTGCCAACTCTTCCAAATGCCCTGCCAGCCTCGTTCACGAACATCCATCTGATGAAACTAGTGTCAGCTGCTGCCTTCTCTTCCACCTTCATTCCCTCTTGCCCACCCAACTCAGACTCTACCTCTGATTCCGCAATCAGCAACCTCTATCTTTCCATTACCAACACCCCTGACACCCTTGCCCCAGTCATGAGGATCGGCCTGAAACCTGCCTCCAAGCAGAACACCTGGTACGACTCAGAAATTGCAGACCAAAAACATAAGTGCAGGGCTGCAGAACAGAAGTGGCAAACTTCAGGTTCACGCTCTGACAAACTGGCCTGCCACCTGCTCCGAAAAGGCATTACTGGCTGTCTATCCGTGCAAAAAAAAGGGCCCACATTCAGGAACGAATATCTAGCGCGTCCAACAACACGGCTGAACTCTTAAACATCTGCAGGGAACTTGCCAACCCGTCCGCAGTATCCATTGCCCCTACTCCTCCCTAGGCCCTTTGAAATGCACTCACCACTCAGTTCACCTCCAAAACACAGGACATACTGAACAGCCTTGTCACACACTTTTGCAACCCATCCCTCACCACCTTGTCTCCCCCAACCACTCACCCTCCTCCTTCCTCCTTTGCCTCAACTCCATGAAGGTCTATTTCAAGCAGTTTGCCCCTTGCTCATCCAGAACCATCAAGGACATTTCCTCTCTCGCCCCTGTGCTCGCTTATCTTTGTAACCACTCCTTTGCTAGTGGTTATTTATTATTATTATTATTATTTTTTATTTGTATATTTGTTACACGCCCAAACCCTCAGGTGTCACGGCGAGGTTATAAGATAGCTTAGGAATTAGTCACAATCAAACATTACAGACAGTGCAATACATGACATAGTTTATAACATATTCACAAGAAAATATACAGTGGCCTAAGTATTCACAACAGTGTCCGATGGAGGGGTCCAATCTAAGTGTGCTAATATTGGTTGAATAGCCAGGTTTTTAGCTGTTTCTTAAAGAGCTTGAAGGAGGATGCTTTTTTGATGGTGATGGGTAGGGTGTTCCAGTGTTTGGGGGCTAAAGTGGTGAAGCTGCTGCCCCCTGCTCTAGTGGTTTTGAATCGAGGGGGGTCCAGGAGGAGTTTGTCGTTGGATCTCAGTAATCTTGTGTTAGTTTTAGGATGCAGAGTGTTATTGAGGTAGGTAGGTCCTTTTTTAGTAATGCATTTGTGGGTGATGCATAGTGTTTTGAAAATGATGCAGGCTTTGATGGGGAGCCAGTGGGCATCTTTCCTGGTCTTGGAAATATGGTCTGATTTTTTTATGCCTAGTGCTGCCCTCAGGACTTTGTTTTGCAGAAGTTGCATTTTGGCTAGGTTGGTGTTGGAGGTGCCCAGCAGCAAGACATTGCAGTAGTCCAATTTCGATAGGACCAGTGCTCTGGCCAGGGTGAGGCAGTTTGCTGGGGTCAGGAATTGTCGGCTGAGTGCGATTAATTTGGAAGTGTAGGCCGTGGAGGAGGAAAGTGCATTGATCTGTTTGGTCATGGAAAGGCTAGCACCGAGGTACACGCCCAGTGTTTTTACTTGTTTTGACACTGGGATATTGGTGCCGTCGATGTTGATAGTTGAATATTCTGGCTGAAGGGTTGCTAATTTGGCTGGAGCTCCTACGATGAGGACTTCCGTCTTCTCATCGTTAAGACATAGACTGTTCAAAGCCATCCAGTTTTGTATGATGACGTAAATTTTATTGATAGCTAACGTGTCCTGGTCATAGTTGCCTGTAAGAGGTATAAGGATCTGGTTCTTTTCCATCCTCCCTAAAGCACTCCCTTGTGCGTCCCCCTCCTTAAAAAACCATCAGCAGACCCTTCCTGCCCAGCCAACTATCGCCCCATTTCCATCACCCCTTTCCTGGGGAAACTGTTTGAGAAGTTGGCCCTCCTCCAATTTAACTTCCACACTGAACTTGTTTGCGGTCCTCATGACCATCAGTCTGGATTCCGAGCAGCCAGAGGCACAGAAACTGCTCTACTGAACACCCGTGAAGAACTGCTTGCATCCCTTGATTCCAACTCCCCTGCTGTCCTCATCCTCCTGGATCTCCCTTCTGCATTTGACACAGTGAACCACTCCATCCTCATAAAAAGGCTCCATGACAGCCTTGGTATCTCGGAGCGGGCAATGGACTGGCTTACCTCCTTCCTCACTGACCACTCTTCCAAAGGCACCTTCTCCTCCCCTACTTCCTTCTCCACCTGTGGTGTCCCCAGGGCTCAATTCTTTTGCCTTGGCTCTTTATCTACCTTCCTCTTC
This sequence comes from Ambystoma mexicanum, assembly GCF_040938575.1. Taxonomy (NCBI): domain Eukaryota; kingdom Metazoa; phylum Chordata; class Amphibia; order Caudata; family Ambystomatidae; genus Ambystoma; species Ambystoma mexicanum. Next base: position 163,651,593 of record NC_090929.1, read on the forward strand.
TAGCACGCCTCATTTCCTCCTTCTCCCCCAACTTCCAGTGCTATGCTGACCACACACAACTCTTCTTCAAACTCCCCACAGATGCCCTTGCACCTTCCTTCATCCCTGACTGCCTCTCAGGTCTGGTGTACTTCTAATGATCTTTGCCTCGACGGCAGCAAAACAGGGATCCTCCCTATTGGGACCCCAGCACCCTACTTCCTATCTTCACTCTGGCCTTCTTCCATGGAATCTCCCCCTGCTCGCGCCTGGAAGCCAGAAATATCCAAGTCATCTTGGACTCCTCTCTCCTTCCTCCCTCATACTAAGGACATTGCCAAGAAGTCCCACTTTCAGCTGTTCCTTCTGAAAGGAATTCTTCCTTTCCTCACCTTCCCCCAGAGAATCAATGTTACCCGTGCTCTGGTTCTCTCTAGGCTTGACTATTGCAATAGCTTTCTTCTTAACCTACCTTTGTCTACTATGCAACCCCTCCAGCTAATCCAGAATAGGGCAGCAAGAATTATCCTTGGCCTCAAGCACAGGAACCACATCTCCCCTGCCCTACAAAGTCTCCACTGGCTCCCAATCGCAGCACAGATTAAATCCAAATCCCTCTCCATCATCCACAAGGCTATCTGGGGCCGGGGACCACTCTATCTGCAACACTTTCTGACCAAATACTCCCCATCTAGACACCTGCGTTCTTCTGGCACCAACCCCTTGTGTGTGAAATGGTTTGCTAAACAGAGAGCAGGTAGTTGATCGCTTTTCTCAGCAGTCTCCCTTCTCTAGAACAGCTTCTCCCTCCCACTTAGTCTTGAGCAGGACATCCTTAAGTTCTGGAAAAGCCTCAAGACCTTCCTCTTTACCTCTCCTCCCCCCCCCCCCCAACCTATCCTGCTAATCGCACAGTAGTTTGACTGGTGTGCAGGGCCCTTATGCATCCTCAGGGCCTTGACCTCCTACATCTTATCCCAGCTGCTGTCTATCCTCTGCACTTGTCTCGGTTCACCCTCCACCACTGGAGGTTGCACTCACCTTTGCTCGCCATGAGCACCACAACACCTATCCCATACCCCTCTCCTCTCTGCACTTGCACGTGCTGAACACTCACAAGGCATAGTATGTTCGTCTTCCCCCTCCCCATTTTCTCTTCTTTTTGTTGTATTTATTTAACATTGTGATTACATGGTCTTATCATCCCTTGTCCCCTCCCGGTTGCCGGGTGGGCACTTTGAAACAGTATTTACTTTCTGTATAAGCACCTAACAAGTGAACAATAAATACATTCGAAAAAGGGGGACCAGGTGCTGTGGAATTTACCCATGTTTCCAGGCGTGCTGCTGTGATTTTCTCTGCTACTGCTGTGTCCCAACACTCTTCCCACCACATGGTGATTACCAGCCCCTCAAGGCACTTCTAGAGGCAGGCAATGGTAATCTTTGCTGCCGTGAGGTGTTGACTGATTAGATCGGCCATATAGACCGTTAGTGGAAACACTCTGTTGCCTGTGTCACCCAATAATACTATCCCTGGGTCTCAAGGAATCGTTAGCCCTGTGATGTGTTTAACCTGCGCAAGAACATTCTTCCAGAATTGGACTGATTTTTGGCAGGACCACAGAAGGTGGAAGAGCGACCCTGTGTCGGCCCAAGGTGGGGTAGGGCTGAAAGAGAAACTCTGCTCCATGCCTCCTATATTTATTTCCAATGGGGTGGGTTATCAGTCTTGTGCCATACATACAAAGGCGTGAGATAGTTGCGCTGCTAGGCAGTACCTGAAGATGTTTGGGACACCAGGCGCCCGCTTGAGAACCCCCAGAGCATGACCATCTTGGCTACCAATGGCTTTTTCCAGCCCCATATATATTTCATCATCCCCCTTTGTAGTTTCCCAACCTCCCTCTCCGGGATTGACACGGGTAGAGAAAGGCATTGATAGAGGAACCTCAGTACCAGATTCATCTTGAGAGCGGTGTTCTTCCCAAAACATGATACCTCTTGCTTATGCCAGCAGTCTTGATCATTCAATAGGTCACTGAACAGTTGTAGGAAATTGGCTTGATACACTTTCTCGACTTTATCCGGGATCCGAACCCCCAGGTAGGTAATGTGGGCCTTGTCCCGTGGGATTGGCCCACTGCTTGTCAGTATTTCCCTCCGCGTTTGAGGGATGTTTACCCCCAAAGCTTTTGATTGCGAGTAGTTGACCCTAAAGCCTGACGCCTCACCAAACACAGAGATTTCACGCCAGAGCGTCTCTAGGGATACATCCGGCTGAGTAAGGGAAGAGGAGGACGTCATCAGCATATAAGGAGATTTTGTAGCAGTGGCCAACTACCCGCATTCCATGTGTCCGCGGGTTGGCACGTATCCTGGTAGCAAATGGCTCCATCGATAGTGCACATATTAACAGTGATAAGGGGCAGCCCTGGCAAGTGCCCGGTGAGATGTCCAGCTTTGGGGAATGGACCCTGTTAATTCTCAGGACGTGGTGGGTTGCTGATAGTTAGCTAAGACCCATTTTGTATACTTCGGGCCAAACCCATAATGGGCCAGCGTCTTACCTACGTACCCCCAGTCGAAAAGGTCAACCGCTTTGTGAGCGTCTAGTGAGACCACCACAATTCCACTTCTTATCTTGAAGCGCCCTCAATAAAGTTGAGGATGTACGTGATGTTATCTTGGGTTATACGGCCGAGATAAACCCTGTTTGATCAGGGTTCACCAATTTGGGCAGGACCCTAGCAAGCGTAATTGCCAATATCTTGGAGATTTTTGCATCGTTTTTCATAAGCGTTATGGGTCTGTACAAACTATAGTCCTCTGGGTCTTTCCCGTGATGTGGTATAAGTACTTTTAGAGATTGCTCCACAGATGGTTTAATACATCCTGTGGTTAGGAAGGAATTAAAGAGATCTGTTAACCGAGGGGCTAAGTTAACCTAGGGGCTAATGGGCATTAACTTTTTTTAAATCGAGCAGTAAATCCATCAGGGCCTGGAGCTGTGTTTTTCAGGGCCTTGATTGCCTCGGTTAGCTCATCAAGAGTGAGAGAGAGCTCGAGGGGGCTAGCTGATCCAGTGACACCTCTGCAGGGGATGGGGGGCGTGGTGGCCAAATATGTTTGCAGTGCACTCTCGATTGAGGCCCGGTCATTACATCCCTATGGTGATCCATCATTACGCTTAATTTGGTCCCCCTCCAAGACCAATAGGGAACCATCTGGGTCCCTTAATGTTCGGATATTGTTCCGAGCGTGTATTGTTTTTACAATTTATACACCAGTACACTGTTTAAGTAGAACTGTTTGGTCTATATGCTAGGGTACGGGCGGATTTGTCAGCTAGGTGCATTTCCAGCATGGAATTTGATTTTTTGAGATCCCTCCATGCTTTCACTAATGGATTGATTTGTGTGTCTTTTATAGCTCCGCCACCCTCTCCTCTAGCTGAGCTTGCTGTATCTGCCCTGTTCCCCTGAGTGCCGCAGCGCATGTTATCAGCTACCCCCGTATTACTGCTTTAATGTCATTCCAGACCGTTGATAGGGTGCAGCCCACAGAGGAATTTTCCCTAAAACAACTGGTTAGGGCATTAGATATTCTCCCGCCCTCCAATTGCTGCATCTTGTAATAAGGAGTCCTGCAGCTTCCAAGGCCTTTGTTGCTGGGCTGGGCTGGGAAGCCGATTGCCGAAATACGGGCAAACATCGGGGTGTGGTCCAACATAACACTGGACAAAATACTGACCCCGTCCAGGCAAAGGAAAAGCTTGCTAGACATTAGATCTATTCGTGAGAGGGCCCTTATGGATGCGGGAATAGAACGTGTAATCGTGCATGCCTGCATTGATAGCCGGCAAACATCAACTATCCCCACCTCTCTTAAGAAATTCGTCAAACCCTATAGCTCTCATGTAATCCTCCCTCGTGGGCGGTAGAGTTTTATCGTTCTCTGGGTCAGGGACCAAATGGAACCCCATCAGAATTCATCCCTCTGCAAATGAGATGATGTCTGGGGCGATTGTACGCAGGAACCGGTCTTGTGCACTGTGCGGACAGTAGATTGATGCAAATTAAAGGGTTTGCTCATATAGGCGTACTTTCACTAGTATGTACCTTCCCATTGGGTCCTGCTTCACTGTGACCTCGATTAGTGGTACCTTCCTAGTGAAGAGCAGTGCAACCTCCCCACCCCCTCTTCTTTTCCCCAGAGGTAGCGAAGTAGCCCACAGTTAACCGCCCACATTTTATACACCGCTTGTCAGAGGCTAGGAGATGCATCTCTTGTAGGCAGACTATGTCCGCAGAAAGCTCTGCTAGTTTGCGCGCCACTGGCTTTCGCTTCCCTGGGACCTATGGTATGGTAACCTGCACATTCCAGGTTACCATACCAGGTTACCATACAAAGATCTCTAGCGGAGCTGTCCTCCATGATTTTCTACCAGTATGATGCGCTCCGCCCCTAATGCTAGGAATAAAGTAGTTGGAGATGATAAACCACAACTACACCCTTCACCTGACCGGAGCCCACCCTGGTGATGACGACTGACTCCTCTCTTTCAGGCTGCAGGGTTTTTCTGGAGGGCTATGCAATTCATGGAGCATGGTCCAGGACGTAAGCCCTCCTACATATCAATCTGCTTGAGCTCAGGGCAGTGGGCCTTATCCTCAAGGCGTGTTTGCACCTAATTAGGGACAAGTCGGTTCTGGTCAGGACGGACAATTCTACTACGATGTTTTACCTTAACAAGCAAGGTGGTACCCATTCCCCCCTCCTCTAAATTGAGGCCGTTTCGATCTAGTAATGGGGCCTTACAGAGAGGATTTGGATTTCAGCAGTCCACCTACCGAGGGATAGCAATGCAGAAGCGGATCAGCTGAGTCTCTTGGGGTTCAATACTACAAGTGGGAGTTGCACAATGACTCCTTGATGCCTCAGTTTCAGTGTTGGGGGTTCGCGGACCTGAACTTGCTTGCATCTCCCCTGAATGCCAAGTGCCCCCAGTATGCCTCGTGGGCAGGTCGGGAGTCGCGGGGAGATGCCTTCCAGATCTGCTGGCACGGCGGCAGTTGTTACGTGTTCCAGCCCACCCCTCAGCTCCAGCAGACCCTTTGTAAATAATGGGCTTCTGTGGGCTGCAGCCTCATCCTGGTTGACCCCCACTGGCCATCGAGACCCTGGTTTTCGGATCTGCTGCAGTTATGCTCCCAGGGTCCCGTCCACCTTTCCGATCCCTAGCAGGGGCTTCCTGGCGCAGCAGGGTGTGGTAGTGGTAAATCCAGACCTGGCCAAACTGGCCCTGGGGGCCTGGTTCCTGATCAGCTGAGGATTCAGCATGCTCAATTATTAGATGACAACTGGGACATCATTCAGCAGGCCAGGAGGCCCTCGACTTGGTCCCAGTATAAAAGCAAATGGACAAGGTTCTGTCATTGGACTTGCGACAAGGTTCTGGACCCTGTCACCTGTCCTTTGGATGACATATTGGCTTTTTCAGCAGGCCTGGCTCATTCTGGAGTTCTGGTGGATACTTGCAGCACGTATTTGGCGGCCATAAGGGGCTTCCAGAATTCCCCAGAGCATGTGTTTTTGGCAGACAACCCGGTGGTTAAGGCCCACCTTAAGGGGTTGTCTAGGCTTTTTCCTCCGGTGAATAGGCTGCATCTGGTCTGGGACCTCAATGTGGTTCTTGCAGCTTTGCAACGCAAGCCTTTCGAGCCGATTGCCTCCGTGGACATCCGCTTGGACACACTTCCCTGTTCGCTCTGCAGACAGGACACCGATTGGATAATCGGCTTGCGTCATATCCGCGGACAGGCGATGTGTTGTCTGATTGGCTGGGATGAGGTGCGTCAAATTGTTTCAATGCGCCTGCCATATTGCATGCACGGACATGCGAACGAAGTGAGCATAAATTTAATTTTGGAGAACGTGTTGGTGTGTACGAGTGCTTGGAGAGGGTGGGGGAGTAAGAGATGGGTCAAATGCTGTATTTGTTTAGGTGGCAGAAGGCAGCGATGTGTTCACGATGTCCGCGGACATACTAACACTGGGCGCACTACTGGCTATTTTACTTTAGTATGATGTTGGTTTTGGGTCGTTAGAAGAGCATTGGGTGAAGAGGGTATGTATTGAAGAGTTTGTACGTTGGTTGTAATTATTTTTTAGAATGTTAATTGAAGTAGATAGTTTTGGGGTGGATGCTTTATGTTTTTGGTTTGTGGTCATTTGGTTCGTGTTTGTTTCTATGGGTATGTTATGCTGCAGTCTTTGTGGCCAGGGTCTAGAGTCTTGGGTGCATGGCCGTAGGCCGTTAGCCATGCACCCAAGACTCTAGGCCCTGGCCAAAACACAAAAGCATAACTCTACTATGCTACCAAACATTTTGATTGTGGTATGTGGGCTATTTAGGGGATATGTTTTCAAAAATGTGGGTACTGTTTTTTGTGGTGCTTGGAGATGGGAGAGTCTGAAATAAAGTAAGGGTTGCAAGGAAGGACCTGGTGCTTGTGTTGCAGACTGAAGGGAAGTGGGGGATGCTGTATGTCTTATTTTACAACACTGTACATAGTTGTAGATGATGTGATAGATATGACTGCAACTGTGCATAGCTGAATGCTGTTGTGAAATCTATAATGGAATGGACAGCCAGCTGGAATGAGAGAGCTCTATAGATTGGAAGAACAGTTGTAGAGGCAGTGGTGTTTCAGCTGGGAGCCTTTGAAATTATATTGGCTATCTGTCTGCATAAATAAAGATGCATGTACTCATCCTGGCTGTGTGTAATTTTATAACACTAGAAAGCCTTTTTCCATAATTATACTGATATTTCTCCCATCTTTTAACATGAAATGACACTTTGTTAGATAGCTGTGTGTTTGTGTCTGATTACTAATATAGTCATTTGTAAAGGAAGTTGAAATGATAGAATGTATGTTAAGTATGGAGAATGTATAGAAAGGAAATTGTATGTACATCTTATGCACTATAATGCATTAACTGCTATCATGGTTGTAATGTGCTTAAGCACGTGGCTACAGAAATGATAGAATGAAGAAAATAACAGTTTGCACATTGCAGTTAAAAATATGGCGAAATAAAAATTTGGGGAGCAGATAACTTTGCAAGTGACACTTCATCATAGCAGATGGGATAAATGACAGTAAGCTTGTTTTACAGGTTGCTCAGGGTAAGTAGCAGTTACTTTGTTTATATGCATTTATAGAAGAGATGTACATGTACCATACATGCCAATCCTCCCGATTTCGGCGGGAGACTGATTTTTTTCCTGAAAAAGATTGCTTTTTTTCACGCTCTCCCGCCGAAAATACATATTTGCCCAATGCATTCTTATAACACAAGTGTTGTCTCCCGATTTTTCTGAGGAAATGTCCCTTACTGGTGGGTCAGAAGGTTGACATGTATGATGTACTGTTGAAAAAATATTCATACCTGTACTTTGTGTTCATGCATGTGGATGTGCATGAATCAGCAAGTAGAAATATTGGAGAGTGTACTAGTAGTTGCTGTAGGTGCTTGGCAGTTACAGCGCAATTGTACTCTGAGTGATCAACAGTACATCTAAAGTGCTGAATTGTGATGATGGAGTTAGCTGTAGAGGTATTGCATGTGATTGGTGGATGGTTGTGTGACTGCTTAACAGTAGCCAATGAGGGAATGGTGCAGAGAGTGAAGTGGAAAGGGTAGACGGGCTGCCCCAGTGTTACTTATACGCTCCGTGAACAGCCCGGCAGTTCGCAGACAGGACATGCACATCTGGGGCTTCCGAGCATGAAATGGGAGTGTATTTTGAGGATTAGCCAATCGGGTGTTGAGGTTCTGCTTCGTATTGAGAGGCTGTGTGCAGTGAAGATGGCAGAGGTGGAGAAAGACAGGGTGGTGGTGCTGGGAGATTTGTTTGTGAATGGTTTGGAGCAGTATGCTAAATCTTGGCATGTGGCTAACCATTTTGACACAAAAGGAGTGGAAGTGATGTGGTGTACTGTGCCTGGTTTTAATTTGCAGGCAATGCTAGAAGTTTGTCAGGAAATGGCTAGGTATTATAGTGCACATGTGGTTGTTCTGCACTGTGGTGCTTTGCATTTGGGCTATGTCAGTGCCCCTACTTTGTTGCAAGATCTGCGAAACTTGGTTCAGGCAGTCATGAAAGTGCTTCCAAATGCGAAGGTTATTTTTTATGCTTTGGTACCTAGGACAGTATGGGACAATAGTTCTGTTTTTTGTCCACAGCAAAATGTTGGTAGGTGCTTCATCAACCGAGGCATGTTTGCTTTTATGATTAGAGCTGGCATGTTCTTTTGCAACAATGAGAACATTGACTCTGGTAATGTTGATTACTTTAAAGATGGCATGTCTTTATCTTTTAAGGGAAATGCCATGCTGTTTTGGAACACAAGGGTTACTTTGGAGAAGCTAATGTGGAGATTTCTGGAGGAAAATGAGGAATAAAAAAACCAAAAATACAAAATAAAAAGGTGTTTCTGAAGCATCTGCAGAAAAAGAAAAAGAAGGTTCTTTTCAGAGCCAACCTCAAAGGGGAAATGGGGCACACTAGTTAAATTTTCATTCCCCACGCTCAGATTTTTCGATGTGTCCACGGACACCGCGGTTGTCCGCGGACAGCAAGTATTACATACAGGATTTATGAGGTTGAGGGGGATGCAAATGAGACGTAGCACAGCAAGGGATTGGTCAATAGGCTTTACTGGGTGTGATGTGTGAGCAGAGAGTTTGTTAGAAAGTCTTTTTCCTGAGGGGATAGCTATGGCTGTGTGTTTCAGAAAGCAGATCGTCTGGATTTTGGGAGATTCATGGATAAATTGGTTGGAGGTGCATGCAGATCGCTGCAGAGTGGCTGACAATCTTGGATTCCCTCATGTGGAAGTGCACTGGCATGGAGTGCGTGTAATGAAGTGGCTAGATTTGGTACCTCTTTGTGCTACTTTGGTGACACAGTGTCATCCAGACATTACTATTATTCATTGTGGAGGGAACAGTTTAGGACATCTGTCTGGAATCTCTTTGCAATTTGCAATGAAAGAAGGACTTGGGAAAGTCATGGACATGTATCCAAACTCCAGAGTAATTTTTTCCCGTAATGCGCAGACAAATGGGGCTGCGTTGTTCTTCATTTGGTCCACAAATGGAGAAAGCAAGGCGCAATGTTAACAAGGCTGTCTGTGCCTTTTTGAGAGATGTTGGTATGTCCTCTTTCTACGATGAAAACATTATGTTTCGTACTACACACATTTTTCGCAGAGAGAGTACATCTTACTTATGCCGGCAATCAGATTTTTCTGCGAAATATACAAAATGCATTGCGTCTCAAACCACACCCATCCCCTAACACATCAAAAGAAATCACTACATTGCATCAGCCATTGACCAGCAGACATATCATGTACAGAGTACACCACATCGGCAATGGCAGACAGTGACCCATCACTGATTCATAGAAATCGATTAAATGAACAACACACAAACTTCATCAAAGTGCATCAATAAGGGAGTGAATAAGGTAGAAGAACAGTACATTCCTATATGTCCTTCAAACAGTCCACAGTGTGAGAATGAACTGGAAAAGCAAAGTACAGGACCAATAAGGGAGAGCCTAGGGAGGGAATGTAGGATGACATAACTAGCATCAACATTCCTATGCCTGACAGGAATAGTCGCAGTGCAGGAGTAACATAAGGAGGGGAGTGACGGAAAAGGATGGAAGAAGTGAGGAGAGTAACAAAACAAGTGACAAACTGTGGTAGGTCTACAAATAATCAACATAGTGCTGGGGAGGCGTAGAAGAAAGACAGAAGGGAAAGGGGGAAGAGATGACATGTAATCAGTGGGGGGGGACTAATGATCAAATCAACTGTCAAAATAATACTTAAAATGGTGAAGGTGGGGTGTGGAAGGACGGAGGCAGAAGGGCAAATGTCTGCAAAGAACAAGCGCCTACGTATCACCATGGTCAATGGCAATTGGGCTAGTGGTTGAAAAGGACAGCCAGGGTACAAGGAGGAGGCCAAAGGGGGGTGGAGAGGGAGAGGGAGGAGAGAAGGGAGGAGGGGGCCAAGCACAAAATGACCAATGGGGAAGATGGTGAAAGAAAGCACACACAGGGGGCAGAGGGAAACCTGCCGGTAAGGAGAGTAGGGGATGTGATGATGAAGGGGGGGGTGACACGAGACAGGGGGGTCTTCAAGTGACTGAGAAGACATGTGGACAGGTCTAGACAGGGGATCCTTAGTGGGCATTTGATAGTGGTGCCAGGCTCAAGCATCCTGGTTGGCCGGATTGTCAGAAGGGCCAAGTGCAAACAGTGGGCAGGGGGGGGAGCAGGTCCAGGACACAAACTGAAAATTTAAATGACAAACAATGTAGTCATAACTCAGAAGTCACATCCAAACAAGGGAAATGTCCAGAGTGGAGCTAGCAAGGAATGGGTGGTTGTTGAAATGCGTTGTGACAGGGGTAACTCAGCGTGCAGCCTTCATGTGGCATATCAAAATCACTGTGGGAAAACTGTCCCAATTCCACATTCTCAGCAGATGGACCCCTCCCACCACCAGTGTGCTGTATGCAGCCAGAGGGTGCATGGTACCAGCTACAGCAGGAAGTGCATCAACATAGACATTCAATACATAACAAACATCTCAAGCAACATGATGAAATGCACAGTCAGCTTTATACTCACCAAAGTGAAGTGCAGACATGCATTGGAGAACCCATCTGGAATACCCACTAGGGGTGTACACATAAGTAGAACTGCAGGCTGGCCACAGATATGACAGAAGCCCAATGCCCATGTGTGATATGCTGTTACACCGAGCCATCCTTGCAAGCCCATGGAAAAGGGAAGCAGGAGTAGCATATGTGTCAGGACCCCAAGCAAAACACATACACAAGAGCAGCCTGAACGGGCCAAGCAGGAACATACAGTGGATCTTCCGATGCCACAAAACATCACACTGTCACATGTATGCACAATAGACAAAATAAAATTTGAAAAAAATAGAATTCTAAAGAAAATACAAATAAAATAATCAATTTAAATAAATAAAATGAAAAGAGTAATGAATGAAACAAAATCAAAATCAATAAAATAGAAGAAAACCTGAAAAAAAACATAACAAATAAAAAACGAAGTGAAATCATTCAAAAGGAACAGCAAAATAACGGAAAAATTAAATCAAATGAAACATTTTAATGAAAAGATAACATACTTACCAAAAACCATACAATTTTGATGAAAAATCAGAAATATTTTCAGATTAAATACTGCTGGAAAAATAAAAAAAAATTTGCAGGAAATTTCTTTTAATAAAAAATTGCCATATATGACCCGGGGGGTGTTGGGGCACCCAGGAGGCGGGGAGGTACAGGGTGCACCTCTACACCCACATTTGTAGATGTCGAGGTAAAAACAAAAAAAACTCATTGGGCTCAGCGCCTGCACGGCCCGACCTATGTGGGAGATCACCCTCTGGATCTGAATCAGAAGGTGGAGGTGGTGCAGTTGACTCACCACTCCTAGCCACGCCTTGCCTCTCAACGGCAGCATGTATGCGGGTCTGGTAGGCCAGGTCCTGGCGGGCAATGACACTGAGGTCAGCATGCATTACCTCACGTGTCACACATGCTTCCTCCTGCAGGGACTGACGTGTGAGACGGAGTTCTGCTTGCATGGCCTCACATGACAAACGGAGTGACTCCCGAGTTCAGCCGAGATGGTTCTTTCAAGCTGTTCAAACCTGTCTTCTGTCTGCCTACTCTGATCCATCATGAGGTCAGCTAGAGTAGATCGGAGGGCTTGTTGTTCCACCCTCAGGGCCTCACGGTGGCCTCTGCTTGAGCATTAAGTGTTTCACGCAGCGCCACAATTTCAGCCCGGCGCGCCCAGTCATACGCCACCATGCCCAGCCTGAGTGAGCGGCATGTGGACTGCGTAGCCCGCTGATGGAGCACCATTTGCCTAACACAGGGGAGGATGGAACGGGCCACACTTTCCATACCTTGAGCAATCATCTCAACTGCTCCCCCCTGTTCCTGTGCTATGGCAATCATGGAACGCTCCCACTCAGTTGACCCCGGTGGCACACGGCCACCAAGTTGCCAAACACCACAACTGCTGGGCCCAAGGAGACGTTGTCCTTGCTGGGTTGGAGCCACCTGCGGCTACAGGACTGCATCCCTCAGTCGACCTGATGCCCCAGGAACACGGCCAACTGGTGTCGAGTGTGACCGTGCACCCATAACCACCACAGGTGGACATTCCAACCCTGCCTGGCTCCCTACTGCAGGTGTTGCAGACAGAAGACCATCCGACACAGGATCACCTACCGGCGATGACACGTCATGATGCAGATCCGCCTCAACATAGTGGTCAGAGGATACATCAAAGCCTGACTCAGAGTCAGCTCTGGACACGATGGCCTGGAGCACCTACGGGTTCTCGTGGGCTGCCACCCCACGACCACCATTGGTGCCTGGTTGATCATGTGAACTGACGGCTGTGTCTGGTATGACATCTTCATCCTCTGCCGCCAGTGCGTCATCACCTGCAACATAAAAAAGAAAAACAATAACACGCATGTCAGTAGCACATACCACACACATACAGTTCACAACATTGACAGACAAAAATGTAAACAGCCATGTCACAGGCAAATCAAACCCCAACAAGCATCCAGCAGCATTGCAATGCAGGGCCATCCCAAAAGCAGTAAAGGATGTGTGCAAAATGTGAATGCAACACATGTATTGCATGTCGCACATCACCTGCATCAAACACAACCTCTAGGGGGCATACATGCAATTAAAAAATGAGAGATGGTAACAACTAGTCGGCACCTAGCATAAGCATGTGTTACAACACAGATAGACACAGCTAGAAATGTAACTGAAGACACCATGATACATTTAACATGCATGTTCATGTGCAGCACGCAACTACAATCAACTATGCACAGTACATGTGTCATAGGAGGCATCTACGCTAGTGCATTTCCAAACTGTGATGGGAGGGACATGGGTACATACATGTCAGGTCAACATCACACAGCACCATCATGATTGCACATTGAAGGGCTTAACTTGGCACAGGAGTGGGTGTGTGTGTGTTGCAGTGCATGTGTAGCCCCTCAATTTACAACATCAAGATGTACGTAGTGATGACAATATTCAAACATTATGGCAGTGTAATGGCAATTGCAGCCATCATGTACAAATGGCATGCACCAGGTAGCATGGTTTCCATGAAACACTCGCCCTATGGCCAATAGCAGGGAGGTACTGCATGGCAATGACATGTTCCACGCAGAACTGTCCATTGCCAGACAGTGTAGGCGTGCGTTTATTGCATCTCGTCAGTCAAATGTCTCTACAGCCAATGAGAAGTGGACATGATGGAGGACAGTTGAGGAACCATCCATAGTACATCCATGCATGTAGAAGACAACACCAGTTGAAAAGTGGTCATTGGCGTGTAACTGGGGGGTGCCATGGCCATGATACAGATGTGCACAGCTCAAGACGTGCGTGATGACACACAGACCTACAGTGAGCATGACATGGCTGTCCTAATGAGATGACACTTGGATCATCCTGAAAATATACAACAATGAGCAGATGGTGAAGGACACCTAGGGGCATACATGGAATGCACATGTAATATGATCCTGCACATATGTGCATGCGGAGCCACTGCCATCAGCACACTTAGAGTGAGCCACACTGCACCAAGGACAAAGGATGCGTATAACATGATGTGACATCTCATCAAGATTGCACACGTACACAATTGGCTCAGAGCGCAAACAAGCAAAGGGTGGGGAACAAGGGAGAAAAGGAATTCAAAACAACTATCCTACTGTGCACAGTGATATACAGAACATGCTAGTGCATGGAGAAGGGATAAAGGGTTGAAGACCCAGGAAGGGGGAGAAGCGGAACCTGCCAAACAGAACAGACCAAAGAAGGAAAATGAAGTGCAATGATAGAATGTCCATTCAAATAGCGGTTGTGTAGCCAGCAAGTGGCAAGTGCAAGGTGATTTGGAAAGGGCAAATCTGAGGAGTGCAGACAAAGAGTGCTGGACTGTATGGGGACAAGCACTGGACCCATTGATATGGGAGGCCTGTAGGCAGTGCAGCAGGGAGGCAGGGTGAGCAGGTACCTGATCCGATGTGTGTGTGCAGGGGCACCGTGCCAACAGAGGAAAAGTGTTCAACTGGGTAGGAGAGGGGCTAATGAGGAGCAAGAAGGAAGGTGTTGAGGTGCTACCAGAAGCAGATATATCTCCCCTCAAGATTCAACATGGCCAGTTGGCTGTTCAAAAGTGAGATCGCAGCTGTACTCACAGATCTGCTCCTACCTCATTTATTAAATTAACGACTGAGCTTGAGGGAGTGTGGGGTAGAGGAGCAAAGGACTCAAGGGGGGAGGAATTGGTAGAGGGATCGTCGAAGGTATTTTCTACCCAGTCCCAAAGAAACCTTGTGCACAATGCAGAGAGTCTGAAGTATCATCCTTGCATCCACTGGTAGCCAGTGAAGGGGTCACATAGCTGGAAAGATGGGATACCAGGGCTTGTGGCCAAGGACAAGTCTTGCAGTCCTGTACTGGATTAGTGGTGGAGGGTGGAGGCCGGTCGATTATTGAATAAGACTGTCACAGTACCCCAACCTTGAATGAACCAGAGCTTGACAGACTGAGCATGTAGAAGAATGTTAGGGAGGGCACAATACCCTTGAGGTGGCTGAGCAAGAAGTTAATCCATTCCAAGATACATCACAAATGTGTGTGTAAAAGGGATGTGTTGAGTCAAAGGTGACCCAGTAGTTCATGGCCTTGCAGATGGAGGCAGGAGGAGGGCCAAGTAGGGCTGGCCAGAGATGTTGCAAAGGATGGAAAAGGTGCATCAATGAGGAGGATGTCAGCTGGCATTCAGACAGAGACCGTTGGTAGTACACCAAAAACAAATGGCAATGAGGCTATCGGAAATAAGGGCAGGACAAGAGGTGGCCAAGGGCAGCCAGGAAATGAGTTGGTGGTCATCCGCATAGCACCAGAACTCATACAAAAAAATTATAATGCAGTAGTTAAGAGCTGCCAGGTGCTCTCTGCGAATTGAGGCCAAAAGTTCAGACCCCTGGTGAACAACACAGGTGGAGAGGGATATTGAAGATAGGTAAGAGCCAACTTGTAGCTGGGCGGGTCACACATGCCAAACACACATGTCATTGAGTTACATGCAATACTCACCAGATGATGCATCATAGTCCATCCTCTCTCCCACTCCACGGATTTGTTCCTCCGGGATGAACTCTGAAGCGATCTCCTCATGCTGAGTGAGTTCATCCTCTTCTGGTGGTGGCCCACCACCAGTCACCAGAGACATGGAGTATTTGGAGGCACGCTTTTGCTTAGCACTGCGTTTGAGGTCATTCCAGCGGTTGTAGCAGTCCTGAGCTGTGCGCACCTGGAATCCCATGGATGTCACACCATCCACAACATGCTGCCAGTGGACCCAACGCTGGTGATGTGTTGTATGGAACTGTGGGCCCACAAGCATATCGCGTTGGTGTTCCGACACGTAGCCCACAAGGAAGTCCAGTTCCTGATTGCAGAAAGGCTTCTTCCTGACGTGCCAGAGGCCGGAGCCGTGGCTGGGGTCCCAGCCTCTTGTGCAGGAGCACGCTTCCTCCTTTTGGCCGGTGGTACTGACCCTGAGTGGGCAATGTGGCCCTGATCAGTGGGGGCAGTGGCGCTGGTGGACTGGACAAAGGCAGTTGGTGTTGGTATGAGGACAGAAGGTCTGGCTTGGGTCTGACTCACTGCCGGGGTGGTGTTGGCTGCATCTGCACATGCAGTTACAACCACCGGTGGGCCTGTGACAGCAGATGTAATTTGCTGTTGGGTGATATGGGTGCCAGGTTGTGATGCAACAGTTGCATCACCAGGAACCACAGGGGGTGGTGGCATGTCTGCAACAGCACGTGGCTGGGCATCCTGTCCCAGAGGGGCACCCCTGCCTCTTCCACCCCTGTAGCCACCCTGGACTCCCTGGTCTCTGCGCCCACGTGCCAGACCACGTCCAGCCCTGGGAGGACAGCCAGCTTTTTCACCCTTAGCATTTGGTGGCCTCCCAACCATGGCACCGATGGAAAATGGGCTATTGGAGGTTCACTCAACAATTGTCCTGGGCAATTGGCTAGAAGGGGGCAAGGTACTTGATGGAATAGGTACCCCAGTGCGCCTGCAAGGCTGTCTGTGACCCCTGGGGAGAAATGATGGGTCATGCAATGCTCAGACACCCCTTTAAAAAAAGAATACAAAAATAAATTTAAAAAAAAATAAAAAAATAAAAAATAAAAATGAATTTAAGCTCACGAAATTAGAATAAAAAAAAAAAAAAAAGTGTGCACTCGACCTGGTAGCCCACGTGCGTGAATATTACCTCCAGCAGTACAGTGTGGCACCCAGGAACACAATAAACACGTACGCGTGGAACGCGGTCTACAATGACCTCTAAATGGTACGCATGCACAGGGGGAACCACAGTGGGAAAAAAAGCATATGCAACTCACCGTCTGCCTTGCGTGGAAAAAAAAACAAAAAAAACCATGCGCTTATGCGCGTAGGCTACACCCCACCAAAAGAAGAGGTACGGACTTCAGATGCTGTGAAGTAATCGCGTGTGATTCCAGCAGAGTAAACACACGCGTCTGTCTCCACGAACAGCACGTACAGCGTTTTGCTGGCCCACGCTCACCTTTAACCCGTGCAGAGAGCAACACCTGTGCACGTAACGTCACATACGCGCTTACGCCCTTTCCTCGAATTACACGCATTCACATGCGGATGTGTTTTTTGGCACGTGCGGATGCACCCGTGCTGAGGGGAAAACGTCTGCACGTGTCACTTCTCTTACGCGCTTAGGCCCTTTCCTCGGATTACATGAATTAACACGCGGACGTGCTGTTTTTTACGTGCTGTATCACTATGCACCTGTCACGAGGGAAATGCTCGTGCGCATAACATCACAGACGCGCTTGCGCACCAAGGGCCTTTCCTCGAATTACATGTTGACGTGCAGTTTTTTCACGTGCCAAATCACTCCGTATCAGGCTGGCCATGCGACAACACACGGAAGACCACGCTCCTGCCCAAAAGGCCGAATCACTGCCCCCCAGAACACCGAGCAGCCTCCCACGAGCCATCTGCTGCTGCCTGCCTGCTGCCACTGTGCCCTGCCATTTGGTGCCTGCATATCTGCCATCTGCAGGGGTCCAGTTGCTGTGACCACCCCTGCCGGAACAGAAGACTCCCGACTGGTATTCCATCGCTCCACAGCCCAGCCCCAGGACCCAGTTGCCCACCCACACCTGCCTCGGGGTCGCCATGTCGGGGCAAACACCATCAGAGACCACTGGCGACCCCCAGCCAGAGAAGCAGAGGGCTACCAGTTTCAGTGACAAGAAAGTTGGTATCCTGGTGGAGCAAGTTCTGGGGCATTATGATGCCCTCTTCACACCATCGCGTGCCGACAAGGAAGGACGGGAGAGGATCTGGGAGGACACAGTGGGTGCCATCAACGCTGAGGGGGTGGCACCCCGCGAGATCAAACATGTCCGGAAGCGCTGGGAGGACTTCAAATCCAGGACCCTCAAGAAGGCTCGGTGTCTCTTGGAGGAAGCGAATGCAGTGGGGCACCGGGCCCATCTTACCACCCAGCAGATGAGGGTCCTGGAGCACATTCATCCAGTGCTTCACCACCAGATCCTCAGGATGCAGGCCCGTCTGGAGTCGAGCAATAAGTGGCCATGCATTCCCGTTTGAAACAGTGCATGTTGAAGCATGGTGGTAGTTACCTACTCGGCTGCATGTGTGACATAGGTCATGTATGGATGTGTGTGTGCAGGGAAAGGACGGTGCTGCATGTGAGTCTAGTCAGGCATGACCCATATGGATGGTGTATGTGTTACAATGCAACATGCGGAGCAGCATGCAGAATGCACACATGAATGCATGCCGGTCTCTGTTCTTGGAAATGGTTAGGGTGTGAGGGATGGGTGCTGCTGTCATGGACGTGTATGGTGTATATGTCTGTGTGTCTGAGTGGCGTGTGTGTGACTTGTAAATGCCATGGATCCATGACACATGTCCGTGACAATGTGTAGATTCACTGATGCAGCCTAGTCATCCTTGTATCCACTGTGTCTGTGGTGTACGAGGCCAGATGCATGAACTTCCGGTGATGTGTGTGCATGTGATCAGTATGACCCATGATGCATGCGAATTTCAACCCACCATTGTATGTTAATAGAGTCCCTTGGACATGGATGCAAATGTTGATTGCATGCGCCGTGCCTGTTTCTGCATGTGTGTTGCCTGCATTGACCCATGTGTTGTGGAGGGACATGATGGAAGTGACGTTTGACAGTGCCACTCATGTGCTATTGCTTCCTGTCTAGGGGACTATTGTACAGTACCCTGATGCTTGTGTTCTATGTCTCCCTCTACACAGCGGCGAGTGAAGAAGAGGGCGGAGACAGCGCTGTGGAGCAAAACGGCGGGGATGCCTCCACCGGCCGGCGACGCAAGGCCGAGCCACCCTCCCAGGAATTAACAACATCCGGGAGCGAGGGGACTGGTGCCGCGTCTGCCACTACGGCTGCAGCGGAAGGGGCGGGTGAGCCCCCACAGGGGCTTGAGATGGCGGAAGACGGTGCGGAGCCATCCAGGTTGGTGGTGTGCACAGAGGAGGAGGAGGCCGCTACTGAGCCGCACATGGGGCCTGGTGGGGGTGGTACCACTGGTGCAAGTGGTGCAGTCCAGGGCCAGTGGCAGGAGGAAGCACAAGTCGCTGTGGAGGGGCCGGTGCATGTCACTGTCCCTGACCCTGTGACTGCACCACCATGCTCCAGCAGGGATGCCCCATTCCAGGCCCGTCCGCAGGTGGGGGGGGGGGAGGCCCACATCATCTGGCACTCCACTACCTGCGGACGAGGCAACCCGTGACTGTATGGAGTCCATCGTGATTGGTGTCGCGTTGCGCATACGTGACATTTGTGATGATGTGCGTGCTTCCTGGGGGGACCACGCACGTCATCACAAAGAGCTGCGTGCCAATGTGGCCCAGTTGGGAGGGGCCCTGGTCGGAGGGTTCCTACATGTGTCGGGCACTCTGGCGGCCCTCTCCTTCTCTGTGCACACTATGCGCCAGTCGTTCTCCGTGCCGTCTTCCAGCCCAGATTCCACCAGGGCCCCCTGTGGTCCTGCCCCGACCAACCCAGCCAGCTTGGTGGAGATCCCATCCCTGCCACAGTCGCGAGTCGGAGGTCCAGTAGGGGTGGACACCCCACCAACTGGAGCCCAGCAGATGGAGGATGTGCCGGCATCATCGGGCAGGGCACGTGCACGACGGCGGGGGTGGATTTCATCAGCCCGGATGCCGTCATGCTGGCAGAGGCAGTTGTGTCGGAGGCAGCGGCAGGCTCAGCGTGGGAGGCATCATGGCTCAGGGCCATCAACATCGGAAGGGGCTAGCGGATAGATGCAGAGCGGCGGAGCGGCGGCGGGAGGGAGAGGCACGGCTCACTATGGTCAGGTCGGAGAACTCTATGCACAGGGCATTGAGGCGGGCTGAGTGCCTCGAAGCAACTCGCAGGGAGTTGGAACAGGCCATGACTGCATCCCTGCGAGGCCTCGGGGACAGGGAAGAGGTTCACCTCCGGGACATCGACGTGGTGTTCGATGATGCCCTGGCCCGGAACATCACAGAGTGAGCCGTAGGACTTGCCCGCCGCCATTGGATATAATTGATTAGTGTTAGGTTTCCTTTCTATTTTTCTTTCATTTGGTGTGCATGGACTATGCACCACCTTTTTGTATATAGTTGTTTATTAGATAGTGTTTTTTGTAGGTTTCCTTTGAATTGTTGGGCTCATGGACCCTGGATTTGTACATTGTATATAGTTGAAGACTGGATTTGACCTCATTTTTTGTTTTTCCATGGAGCAATGGATTTCTCTTTTTTTCTCCTTTGGATTTGGTTTGATGGACAAACACATTGGAGCCATTTTCATTTGAATTTATTTGGATTATGCATTGATATATTTTTTTTACATTTTTTTGGACATCCAGCCTTTTGTTTGTTATTATTTTCTCTTGTGTGATTTTCTTTTATTCCATTGATTTTTCATTTAATACATTTTGGTTTCATACTTCAATTGTGTGGTATTCTCTCATTGGTTTCATGCATGTCACGATGTGGGTTTTCTCATTCACTTGCACCCATTGTGTGTGTGTGACGGACATGTATTGATGTGCATACTTGCCATTTGGGATGTGTCATGTAATGGGGATTTCAATGTGGGGTGGATGGAATACTTGGTTGGGTGTTTGGACTGGGGTGGCGTGGGGTAGGATTTGGGTGGCCATAAGGGACTTGATTGTGGATGGTGATGAAGTGTTTGGAGGGCCTGAGTCGGGGCCTGCTGACAGGTGCCCGTCACTGCTGGGTGGGTAGGGGTGCAGTGGGACATGAGTCGGGGCCTGCTGGCAGGTGCTTGTCAATGGTGGGTGGACATGTGTTGGGGCTCACAAGTGCATGGTGCCATGTGGGCTGCCTGCGGGGTATGCCAGGGGTGTGGGCTGCCTGCAGGGCCTGGGGAAGGGGCACACCCGGGAGGACCCACAGTGACAAATCGCATGTAAATGTCCCTGCGCTCCCCTCAGAATACACGTAACCCTCTCGCGCTAGCGATAACGCGCGTATGAGTTCCCGCGCACCCCTGAAATGCACGTACCCCGCTCGCACAGGGCCTATCACGTGTGAAACTCCCCGCATACCCCACAAATACACGTACCACGCTCGCCCAAGGCCTATCACGTGTGATACTTTCCGTGCACCCCCAAAATTCGTGCAGGCTGCCCATCCACCCTCCACATGCCTCACAGGCAGCCCATCCACCCTGGCTATGCCCCATAGGCAGCCCACACCACAGGGGGGACTTTTTTCACGCTATTTACCTGGCGCAAGCGGGGTACGTGTATTCTGAGGGGAGCGCGGGGAGTTTTATACGCGAATTCGCTAGCGCAAGAGGGGTATGTGTATTCTGAGGGGTGTGCAGGGAGTTTTATACGCGATTTCACTAGCGTGAGACGGGTACGTGTATTCTGGGGGGTGCGTGGAGAGTCTTACACGCGATTTCGCTAGCGCGAGATGGGTATGTGTATTCTGAGGGGTGCGCAGGGAGTTTTACATGTGTTTTCGTGGTTGGGGGGCTGTTTGCTGGTCCACTGGCCTTTGCGCCACGTACTGGATTTGTGCGCTGTTCATGCGCACAGGGCGGGGTTGGTGGCGTAACTGGCACTGCTGCAGGGTCGCTGCACCACTCTGCGCCACGGCTGGTTATGGATGTTGAAATCCATGAATACGCTGTGTGCTGAAATGGGTTTTGCCGCACGCGCACACTGTGCGCCAGCCGTGTGGTCCACTTGTGCGCTGATTTCTACGAATTAACCCCTTATTTTATTATTTTATTATTGTATAACCGTATACAAATTACAAAAGAGAGGGGGTAGCAGAAACTGAAACAAATACAGGGGAATTAGGGGTTTGGACATGATGGATGGTAGGGGAGGAAGGGATGGAAGTCTCCTCAAAATGTTTTTCTTGCTGGGGAGGTTTTGGGGATAGTTGGGTGGGACATGGAGAGGGGGGGGAACAGGTACATGTTGGACAGTGATATTTAATTTTGTCTTTTATATGGTCCTCCACAAAGTTTTTTATAAGAAAGAAATTTTTCATTAACAAATCAATTTTTAGCTCCATTCGCTGCAGAGGATTTTCTAACGTCTCCCTTGGTATATTATTTTTGATGTCTGTATGGTCTGTTAAAAAAACATTATAAGTACACAACTGGCTAATATAGAGAAGTCTAGGGTCTACCAGGAGTATCACAGTCTTCACTCATTTCATCCCAAGGAAAGTTTTCTTCCAGCCATTCCAAAGTACAGGACATTTCTGTGTAAAAAAAATAACTATTAGTTTAAGTGTAGCTAATACAGAAAGTTTATAAATATATACAATAAAAGTAGTATACTCACTGGTTTATTGCTAAGTTTTGCTGTTACTGCTGCGTAGGTGTCCGGTTGATTTTTGCTGTGCAATTCCTGTGAGGTAATTCTGTGGGAGGCATATTTATTGTGTTTTGGTATATTCCACTATGTTGCATATGCTATGATGCTATGTAATTGGACTGTTAGTGTCTTACGTACACAGTTTCACCTCTTATTATTGAATGTAATTTATTTATGTGCTGCTTTTTGAACAGGTTCAGTGTTTTTTTGGATGATATAACAATGTAAGATACACCCTGAGTTTTTGGATAGTGTTGATGTTGTCCAAGTCCGTCCGCGAACAAGCGTACGGTCCAAGTATATCAGACCCACTAGCGCATCTAGGGGGTTCAGTATATTCTATGTTATATGTATATAAACTAAGGGCATCCTAGTAAACATTTATTACATTTACATTATCTATATATCTATATTCAGTGAAAAAAACTTTTGTTACAGGAACGTTATGGTTAAGTTGCTCTACTAAAAACCTATCAAATTCAGTGAATACAACTTTGTTACAGGGACTTTATGGTTCCAAGTAAAATCGAAAAACACCTGAAATTCGCTAGTTATGGTAAGCTAAGCAACCATAACTCACACTACCACCATGCACTGCTAAGACTAACACTCAGGAAAGCAAAGATGACATCACAAATGTCATTGATGACATCACTGATGACATCACTGATGACATCACATGTGCATTTACTTTTCATACAAGGGGTTGTGAATGTAATGTTGGCAAAAAGTATTAGGGATTATCGGGAGATACTGCGTAATAAACTACATACTTCATTATGCAATGTAGTGTTCTAAAGAACATTCAATTGCAGTGTTTTTTCTAGTACAGGAACCTACTCCTACAGAAATGTAGGTATTGGCTGCAGCATACACCATAGAGGTGCAATATTTGTAATTTTCCAAAGTTATATAATGAAACGGTGAATGCTTCTGTATCAGACTTTTCCGTACTGTGAAACATGTACTAAGTTGCTAATAATGCATCACTTACTACATATTTCGACTAATACACACAAAACATAAATAGACTACAATGCATACAAATATGGGGCTTATATATGAAGAGTTAAGTAGGCAAACAAGAGGCAGTATCATTAGCAACTGTGCATAACCAACATGATTGTATTCACGCAAAAAAACGATTGCTATGTTTCAGGCCTGCTTCTTCCCCTATAAATGTACATCATAAGATGCGATTAAATTCTAAGGAAAGTAGTGCAAGAACACGTGAGAATAGCAACATCCATAAATGTAATAACTTTTGAATGTTGTTTCTGACTGTCAGTAAATAAAACAACCTGGCCTAGATATGGCAGTGAACAAAAAAGAAGGGGCTAGACTTGTGATGTCATCAGTGATGTCATCAATGACATTTGTGATGTCATCTTTGGTGTCCTGGGTGTTAGTCTTAGCAGTGCATGGTGGTAGCGCAAGTTATGGTTGCTTAGCTTACCATAACTGGCGAATTTCAGGGGTTTTTCGGTTTTACTTGGAACCATATCGTCCCTTTAACAAAGTTTTTTTCACTGAAAATGATACATTACTCACCGTAATCGTATTTCTGATGCTTGTATCTGCTTAGATTCACATGCTGTGCATAGGCCGACATCTAGTGGAAGCTGCAGAGTATTACAGTTTGTTTTTCGAAACTCGAAAATGGGCGTCGACACAGGGTGTGCCAGTAATACTATCCCTAGTGTGACGTCCACTGTACCCATGATCCCTCACGCGTCTTGGACCCTCAGATTGTATTTTGTCTGACATGAGGTAGCATGAGGAGTAGCGCGAGTACAGATAATCCAAGCAGATAGATAGATAAGACTACAAGCATCCATGCGCCTTCTCTCAGAGGTGAAGGGTGGGTCGCATGTGAATCTAAGCAGATACAAGCATCAGAAATACGATTACGGTGAGTAATGTATCCCTTCTGAGGCTTGTGGAATCTGCTTAGATCACATGCTGTGCATATTTTAGCGAGCAGTGTTAGAAGAAGGAGGTGGGATGTGAGAAGGGTCATGAGCAAATAAATGTCTTAGAACCGCTTGTCCCACTTGAGTATCTGTCTTGGAATGGGTGTCAATGCAGTAGTGCTGAGTAAAAGTGTGAATAGAGCTCCAAGTAGCTGCTTTGCAAATGGTGTCAAGGGGTACATTTGCAATGAAAGCCAGAGTGGCCCCAATGCCTCTTGTAGAGTGGGTTCTTGGCGTGAAAGGCAGAGTTTTTTCAGAAAGAGAGTAACACAGCTGGATACAGTTAACAATCCACTTAGAGATGGCACCTTTAGAGACGCGATCTCCCTCTCTGCATGTAGCTACGGAGACAAACAGCTGATCTGTTTTCCTCAGCGGTCTGGTTTTGTTTACATAGTAGAGGACCGCCCTACGCACATCTAGGGTGTGTAGTTTCACCTCAGCCGAGCTTTGTGGGTCTTGGAAGAAGGCCGGAAGCTTGATGGACTGGTTCATGTGGAATTTAGAAATAAACTTAGGTGAGAACCTAGGGTGTGTACGTAAAACTAGTTTATCTTTATGAACTGTAAAGAATGGATCCTGCACTGACAGAGCCTGAATTTCACTGACCCTTCTTATAGATGTTATTGCTACTAAGAAGGCGGTCTTATAAGTCAGGTGTTTGAGACTGCTTTTATGCATGGGTTCGAATGGGGGGCCCATGAGTTTAGATAGCACCACGATAAGGTCCCATCCTGGTGGTGGGTTTGAAATAGGAGGGGGAAGTCTCTTTACTCCTTCCATGAAAGCTTAAACCACTGGTATCTTCCACCACGACACCTTGTTATGGGAGGTGGTGTATGCTGACAGCGCTGCCAGATGTACCTTCAGTGAGTTAAATACCAGTCCTGCATCCAGCAGGTGGAGCATGTATGTGACAATAGTGGAAGAAGTGTAATCAACTGGGTTGACTTGCTTATTCTGGCACCAGATAACAATAGTTTCCATTTGTCAAAGTAGCAGTGCCTCGTGTTTGGCTTCCTAGATTCTTTTAGGATGTCCATACATCTCTGTGGTAATTTGAGATGTCCGAACTCCATGACCTCAGGAGCCATGCTGCTAGGTCCATTGAGTTGGGTTGAGGATGCACTATTTGACCTTGGTGCTGGGACAGTAGGTTGTACCAGCCCGGGAGTTTGATGGGTTCGCACACCGCTTATCTGCGTAGGTGTGGGAACCACGGTTGTCTCGCCCACATGGGAGCAACTAGGACAAGCGTCATTGATTCTCTGTTCATCTTGTTGACCACCTTCCTGATGAGGTGTTGGTGGAAAAGCGTACACAAACATCCCTGACCAGTTCATCCACAGAGCGTTCCCCTGGGAGTCTGGCTGGGGGAACCTGGATGCAAATCCTGGGCACTGCCTGTTTTCGCTTGTGCCGAATAGGTCTATAGTGGGGAAACCCCACTGAGAGAAGCTATCTTCTATGATTTCTCTGTGTAGACAGCATTTGTGTTCCTCTGGGAGGGGATCTCTGCTCAAAGCATCCGCCAGAGAATTGAGATCCCCCTGGAACAGGTTGAGATGACAGGAAGATCTTCCGTCTGAGCGCCCTTATCCAAATTATCTGGGCAAGCTTGGACAGATTTGGCGAACGAGTCCCTCCTTGCTTGTTTAGGTAAAACATGGCTGTAGTGCTGTCCGTCCGGATCTGCACTGACAGATTCAGCAGGTAGGGCTCGAACGCTTGAAGCGCTCTGAATACTGCCAGAAGCTCTAGCAGGTTGATGTGATTCTTGGCCACTGAGTGAGACCAGAGGCCCTGAGCTGTGTGGTGGAGGTGGTGAGCTCCCTACCCTGTCAGGCATGCATCGGTTGTGACTACCGCCTGTATCTCGGGATCGTAAAAGGGTTTCCCCTTGGACATATTTTCTCTTGTCCACCAGTGAAGGCTTTGTCCCAGTGTTGGCGAAACGACCACTAGATCGTCCGACTGACCACTTGCCTGAGACCACTGTTTCGCCAACCATTCCTGCATGGGACGCATGCGCAGGTGCGCGTGGGGGACCAGGTAAATACATGATGCCATCATGCCCAGTAAACGCATTGCTTTGCGTAGCGTTATCTGGCGACCGGACTGATATAGCGGAATTTGCAGCAGTATATTCCGAATTCTTTCCTCTGATGGAAAGGTCAACCCCTCGTGTGTCTAGGATAGCTCCTAGGAACTGTGTGGAGGTGCTTGGCACCAGACTTGACTTCTTCTCGTTTATTGAGAAACCTATTTTGAAGAGGAGGTCGATCATCCTTTGAATGTTTGTTCTGCAAATTACTGGGGTCTCCCTCGTGATGAGCCAGTCGTCCAGGTAAGGGTACACCGGGATTGCCTCCCTGCGTAGGTGTGCTGCCACCACCGCCAGTACCTTGGTGAATACCCTTGGAGCCGAGGCTATCCCGAAGGGTAGTACCTTGAACTGGTAGTGCCGAGTGTCCACCTTGAAGCGCAAGTACTTTCTGCGTGCTGGGAACATGGAAATATGAAAATAGGCATCTTTCATGTCCAATGTTACCATGTAATCCCCCCTTTTTAGGAGGGGGATTACCTCTTGGAGAGTAGTCATGCAAAATTTTTGGGGCTTGACATACTTGTTTGCAGGCCGTAAGTCCAATACTGGGCGCAGTGTCAAATCTTTTTTTGGCACAAGGAAGTAAATTGAATAAATACCCTTGTTTACCTGGTGTCCCGGGACGAGTTCTATCGCGTCCTTTGCTAGAAGATTGACGATCTCCTCGAGGAGGATCTTCTGGTGGTCCAAAGAATGTATTTTTGTCCTGGATGGTGGTTTCGGGGACGCTCTAACAGTTCTATGCAGTATCCTTCGGACACTGTTGACAGCACCCAGCTGTCTGATGTGATCCCTTCCCAAGCTTGGGTGAAGTTGGAAATGCGTCCCCCTACTGGGGATGCGTGAGAAGGGACCCTGAACGGAGCGTCACTGTTTTGGTGGAGGCGTGGCGGCGCCTCTACTGGGGCTGCCTCTACCTTTACCACGTCCTCTCTTATTACCCCTGCCATAACCTTGAGTAGACTGCTGGCTGTTGTTCCATTGTGTACCCTGCCCCTGGGAATAGTTAGACCCTCTCTGGGAATTTTGTCCACGTGGGCGACGAAAATTGCCATTCCCTCTCTGGTTTGGGGGTTTATTGGTTAGTTGTCCTAGGGATTTGAGTGT
Organism: Ambystoma mexicanum; assembly: GCF_040938575.1. NCBI lineage: Eukaryota > Metazoa > Chordata > Amphibia > Caudata > Ambystomatidae > Ambystoma > Ambystoma mexicanum. Next base: position 163,678,931 of record NC_090929.1, read on the forward strand.
CTCATACTCAGCCTTGGCATTTTTCAGCGCGTCCTTGACCGCCTTTCCAAACAATAGATCCGGCTCCACCGGTTTATCCATCAATGATGCTTGGGTGTCGGCTTTGAACCCAGACTGTCGCAACCAAGCATGCCTTTTGATAACAGTACCTTCTGCTATCAATCTGCCGGCATTATCCGCGGCATCAAAGGTTGCTTTGAATATGCAACCTGACACGGCTCTTCCTTCCGCCGAAACTCGTGCCAATTGGCTTTTTAAGGGTTCTGGGGCGGAATCTATGAGTGCCGCGACTTCTTCCCACTGGTGGCAGTTGTAACTCGCCAGCAGGGTGGTGGAGTTGGCAATCCTTGCCTGGTAGGCGGAAGAGGAGTCTACTTTCCTGCCCAAGCCATACATCTTCTTGCTCTCCTTGTCGGGAGGAGCTTCCGACGATGACAAGGGTGTTCCCGCCCTCTTACGGGTGTTTGTAACTACTAGGGAGTCCGGTTTCAGATGCCCTCTTATGTACAGTGGGTCTGTTTGGGCTGCCCTGAAAAGCTTAACTCTGGGGTTTACCGCCCTAGTGAGATTGGGATTAACAAGTGAAGGGTCTATCCTTCTTTGTATCTACTTAAGGATAGGGATGGCCTGGGCAACAGGTCTCCTTTCTCCCACTAACTCCTCGGCAAAGTCCCTCTCTTCCTGAGCACCCTGGGTGTCAATGTGGAAGTGTTCTGCCGCTCTGGACAGCACTTCATTCAAGAGAGGCTGGTTGTCGACAGGGGAGTCGGTAACCGGGGGCTCTTTATCTACCGGGGAATCTAGCCTGTAGGTTTCTGGGTCGTCGTCCTCCTCCTCCTCCTCCTCCTCCTCCTCTTGGTCTACGTCATCCCCATAGTAGCCCGTCCCAGTTTGTTCTTCCAACATGCCGAAATCTGGATCCTCACAAAAGGATGGATCTCCCTGATATTGAGAATAGGGCTGTACACCGAAGGGGTCTGAAGTAGGAGCTTCAACCCGGGTCTTCTTACTTGGGGGTATAGGATCCTTAGAGCCTGAGGGAGTTGACCCGTCGGGGGTATAAGAGAGAAAGTGTTCAGGGTTTTTGGCATAGAAATCTGCCAATGATGACATCCTTGACATGACTCTGTCTATGTCTATGTCATCACTTGACCATTCTCTTGAACTGGGAATGATTCTTTCTTGGAGGCCTTTCCCTGTTTTATCTTGACTAGACCTACTGGTTTGAACAGGGGTCTTTGGGATAACAGAAGACCGAGACTTGTCCATCTGTTTATGTGGAGTAGAATGTTTTTGAGGTGTGGAAGGAGGCTGAGACTGCTTCCTGTGTTGTTTTTCCCCTTCCCCGTGGGTGGAAGAGTGTTTACCCTGTTTTTTCGCCCCTCAGGAGCCTTTCGACACCTGGCGCCGAGGTTCGGGGGTAGTGTCCCTACCTCTCGAGTGTGGAGGTTGGGACTCGGGAACAGCCTTTGCACGGTCTGTTGACGCCGACTCCTGGAGTGCGGTCTGGGGATAGAGGTCGGCTTCGTCTTCCGACGATCGAACCTCCATTACCTTGGGGAGCGAGGCACTCTTGGCAACAGTGGATGGTTGCCTGGAGTCATGTGGTGATCTACATCGAGTACGCTCAGAGGACACCGATTCGGACCGTTCTCCATGTGCGTGCCTCTTTCCGAGTACTCGACGTGCACGTCGAGTCTCGGTTGGACTTCATGTGTTTTGTGGAAGTTCTGTGGGTAGCGCTTGTGTCGCTGGGGGTCTTCCCCATAGCCGCCTTGCCTGACGACCTTCCGAGGTCGGGGACTTGCGCTTGGCTGCCAATTGACGCCACGTTGCCCTCGCCGTCCAAAAGTACGGCGTCGCTGCCATCGCTGAAGGCGCCCTCCGCTGCCATGGCCTCTTGACGCCTGGCGTGGTGTGCCCAACGCTTGATCGAACGGTCCTTGAGTGTTTTCGGTTCGAACCTACTACACGCTCTGCAATTAGCCTCGGGGTGGTCCCTCGGTAAGCAGAGATTGCACGTGGCGTGTCTGTCAACCCAAGGGTACTTGCGGTTGCACTTGGGGCAAAATTGGAAAGGGGTACCCTCCATACGCACCTTGTGGCAGCGGGCTAATAAGTGTAGGAATATATAAGAATGTACCTATATACCAAAAGAGTGTAGAGTATGTCGATCCCCACTCTCCCTACTTGCAGGGCCGAGGCCATAGGCCTTCCGAGGCCCGGGCCGAGGCCAGAGGCCTTCCGAGGCCCAAATCTGTCTTGCAGCTCTCGACGGTCGATTCTTTTTTCCGGGCCGACGTCGAGTGTGGATGTTCGGTGACTCGACATTGGGGTGGAGAAGTGTGGAAATATAACAATATTTTAGCAAAAGTATGGCTAAGGCCAGGGAACTCCGTGGAATGCTTCCGACCAGTATGGCGGAAAAAAACAATCTGAGGGTCCTAGACGCGTGAGGGATCATGGGTACAGTGGACGTCACACTGGGGATAGTATTACTGGCACGCCCTGTGTCGACGCCCATTTTCGAGTTTCGAAAAAACAAACTGTAATACTACGCAGCTTCCACTAGATGTCGGCCTATGCACAGCATGTGATCCAAGCTGATTCCACAAGCCTCAGAAATATGTATATGATACATTACTCACCGTAATCGTATTTCGGATGCTTGTATCTGCTTAGATTCACATGCTGTGCATAGGCCGACATCTAGTGGAAGCTGCAGAGTATTACAGTTTGTTTTTCAAAACTCGAAAAATGGGCGTCCACACAGGGCGTGCCAGTAATACTATCCCTAGTGTGACGTCCACTGTACCCATGATCCCTCACGCGTCTAGGACCCTCAGATTGTATTTTTTCTGACATGAGGTTGCATGAGGAGTAGCGCGAGTACAGATTATCCAAGCAGATAGATAGAAAGTTAAGACTACAAGCACCCATGCGCCTTCTCTCAGAGGGGAGGCAGGGTGGGTCGCATGTGAATCTAGGCAGATACAAGCATCAGAAATACGATTACGGTGAGTAATGTATCCCTTCTGAGGCTTGTGGAATCTGCTTAGATCACATGCTGTGCATAGATTAGCGAGCAGTGTTAGAAGAAGGAGGTGGGATGTGAGAAGGGTCATGAGCAAATAAATGTCTAAGAACCGCTTGTCCCACTTGAGTATCTGTCTTGGAATGAGTGTCTATGCAGTAGTGCTGAGTAAAAGTGTGAATAGAGCTCCAAGTAGCTGCTTTGCAAATGGTGTTAAGGGGTACATTTGCAATGAAAGCCAGAGTGGCCCCAATGCCTCTTGTAGAGTGGGCTCTTGGCGTGAAAGGCAGAGTTTTGTCAGAAAGGGAGTAACACAGCTAGATACAATTTATAATCCACTTAGAGATGGCACCTTTAGAGACGCAATCTCCCTCTCTGCCTGTAGCTATGGAGACAAACAGTTGGTCTGTTTTCCCTAGTGGCCTGGTCTTGTCTACATAGTATAGGACCGCCCTATGCACATTTAGGGTGTGTAGTTTCACCTCAGCAGAGCTTTGGGGTTCTTGGAAGAAAGCCGGAAGCTCAATGGACTGGTTAACATGGAATTTAGAAATACACTTAGGTGAAAACCTAGGATGTGTTTGTAAAACCAGTTTATCTTTATGAACAGTAAAGAAAGGATCCTGCACTGACAGAGCCTGAATTACACTGACCCTTCTTATCGATGTAATGGCTACTAAGAAGGCAGTTTTATATGTCAGGTGTTTGAGACTGCCTTTATGCATGGGCTCGAATGGGGGGTCCATGGGTTTAGTCAGCACCACATTAAGGTCCCATCCTGGTGGTGGGTTAGAAATTGGAGGGTGAAGTTTCTTTACCCCTTCCATGAAGGCTTTAACCACTGGTACTTTCCACCACGATCACCTTGTTATGGGAGGTGGTGTATGCTGACAGAGCTGCCAGGTGTACCTTTAGTGAATTAAATACCAACCCTGCGTCCAGCATGTGGAGCATGTAGGTGACAATAGTGGAAGGAGTGCAATCAACTGGGTTGATTTACTTATTCTGGCACCAGATAACTTATCTTTTATATGTTTCATAATAACAGTCCCTCATGTTTTAGGTTTCTTAGATTCCTTCAGGATGTCCATGCACCTCTGTGGTAAGTTGAGGTGTCCAAACTCTATGACTTCAGGAGCCATCCTGCCAAGTTCCTTGAGCTGGGTTGAGGATGCACTGTTTGACCTTGGTGCTAGGATAGTAGGTTGTACCAGCACGGGAGTCTGATTGGTTTGCACGTTGAAGGCCTGCGCAGGTGTGGGAACCACAGTTGTCTCGCCCACATGGGAGCAACTGGGATGAGCGTCATCGATTTGTTGTGCATCTTGTTGACCACCTTCCTCATCAGAGTTGGTGGAAAAGCGTAAGCAAACATCCCTGACCAGTTCGTCCACAGGGCGTTCCCATTGGAGCCTGGCTGGGGAAACCTGGATGCGAAGTCCGGGCATTGTCTGTTTTCGCTTGTGGCGATTAGGTCTATAGTGGGGAAACCCCACTGTGAGAAGAGGTCTTCAACGACTTCTCTGTGTAGAGACCACTCGTGTTCTCTTGGGAGAGGATCTCTGCTCAAGCGTCTGCTAGAGAATTGAAATCCCCTGGAAGATGTTGAGATGACAGGTAAATGTTCTGTCTGAGATATCCAAATGTTTTGGGCAAGCTTGGACAGATTTGGCGAACGAGTCCCTCCCTGCTCGTTTAGGTAGAACATTGCTGTTGTGCTGTCTGTTAAGATCTGCACTGACAGGTTTAACAGGTGGGACTCGAACGCTCGAAACGCTCTGAATACTGCCAGAAGCTCTAGCAGATAGATATGATTCTTGGCCAATGTGTGAGGCCAGAGACCCTGGGCTGTGTGGTGAAGGAGGTGTGCTCCCCACCCTGACCGGGATGGATCTGTAGTGACTACGGCCTGTACTTCTGGATCGTATAAGGGTTTCCCCTTTGACAGGTTCTCTCTTGTCCACCAGTGAAGACTCTGTACCAGTGTTGGCGAAACGACCACTAGATCGTCCCACTGACCACTTGCCTGAGACCACTGTTTCGCCAACCATTCTTGCATGGGACGCATGCGCAGACGCGCGTGGGGGAGCAGGTAAATACATCATGCCTAGCAAACACATCGCTTTGCGCACCCTTATCTGGCGACCAGGCTGATATTGAGGAATCTGCAGTAGTATATTCCAAATTCTTTCTTCTGATGGAAAGGCCAACCCCTCTTGAGTGTTTAGTACAGCTCCCAGGAACTGTTTGGAGGTGCTTGGCACCAGGCTTGATTTTTTTTCTCGTTTATGGAGAAACCCAATTCGAAGAGGAGGTCGCTCGTTCTTTGAATGTTTGAACTGCAAATTGCTGGGGTCTCCCCCGTGATGAGCCAGTCGTCCAGGTAAGGGTACACTGGGATTGCCTCCCTGCGTAGGTGTGCCGCCACCACCGCCAGAACCTTGGTGAATACCCTTGGAGCCGAGGCTATACCGAAGGGCAGCACCTTGAACTGGTAGTGCCGACTGTCCACCTTGAAGCGCAACAATCTTCTGTGCGCTGGGAACATGGAAATCAGAAAATAGGCATCTTTCATGCCATGTAATCCCCCTTTGTTAGGAGGGGGGATTACCTCTTGGAGAGTAGTCATGCAAAACTTTTGGGGCTTGACATTTGTTTGCAGGGCGTAAGTCTAAGACTGGGCACATTGTCAAATCTTTTTTTGGCACAAGGAAGTAAGTTGAATAAATATCCTTGTTTACCTGGTTGCCCGGGACGAGTTTGATCGTGTCCTTTGCTAGAAGATTGACGACCTCCTCGAGGAGGATCTTTTGGTGGTTGTTAGACAGAAACCTGTGCAGTTCCCTTAGGGAACACTGCAAAAGATTTAGGACTACAGGTGTTAGCAGTAAACCCACTTGGTAGCAGTCTGTACCACCCAGATTTACCTGGTAGCTGTGGCTGAGCAGTCAGACTTCTCTCAAGAAGAGTTAGGCAGTATGCAAAGTATACACAATAGGCACTCAGATACAATAATACAAGCAAACACTGACCAGAGCTTTGGTATCAAAGTATATAATTATTTATTTAAAAACACACTGTTTGAAACACTCCAGCACTCTTATTGTAAAATATTCTAAACACAGTTACTAGTGTAATATATACACCCCTTTTTCCTTATCAGATAAGTCACTGTAAAACACCACTTATTTTCATACAGAGGTGAGCGCTTAACTAGATGGCACTCCAATAAGTTTGTGAGAAAGGGAGGGAAAAAGACAGAATATGGAAAGGTACACCACTCTAAAATTCAGGAACACTGTTAGCAAGGCAGAAGAGCAAAAGTCACTGGTGAGCCAAAGTCCAAAGGCTGGGCCCACTCTTAGAGAGAGCAGAGCACAAATGCGCCCAAGATCACACAGTTACACTAGGCTTAGAAAGTCTTGCAGAGGGTTCAAAAAGAGTTTAGAGAGGCTTAGGAAAGTTTAGCCAGGGTGTCCCAGGCTAACCCAGGTTCGAAAGCCGGGGGCTAAATCTACCCCGTACAGTCGGTAGCAAGGGAATCCAGGCGGGACATAGTACCTTAAATGGGAAGGATCCTCCAGCGGTGGCAGTTGTCCCTGGTAGTGGGTGCACGTTGCGTCGTCGTCCAGGAGAAGAGAAGATCTCGACTTGGAGGAAAGATGAAGGTCGTTGCACTACCAGGGAAGAAACCAGCCGTGGAGTTTTCCGGTTAAAGGTGGTACCTTTGTTCGCGGTCATGGTAAAACGTGGTATCCCGGTTGCCGGGGTGCTTGGCACAGGCAAGGCGGCCACGAGGTACGTCAGGAAGGCGAAAAGACAGTAAAACTGGTTACCCCCACCAGTCAAAGGAAGAAGACTCTCCAGCGGGAGATCTCCTCTGTCGTTGGGAAAAGTGGTGAGACGGTCCAGCAGGGCTCCACCGGTGGTGGCGTCGTGGCAGGTCGGCTCAGCTTCTCCCGCGTCGGATTCTTAGGTCCTGTGGCGACTTCTGAAGTTCCAGTCCCCAAAGCCCTGCTTTTATGCAGAAAACCCCCATTCACTCAGCCTAGCTGTCACTCAAACATGCTAAGTGGTGAGCCGGCCAATCAGGATGGAGTGCGACTTGAGTTGCCTAGGCAACTCAGTCCAGGGTGCCTAAATTCCCCTTCATCCCTCCTAAGCACCCCAGACAGAGTGGCACCACTTGGAGAAGCCCGCCAACAAGTGGAACAAAGGGCTCGACTTGGGTTGAGTCACAGAAAAGAACACAAACGCCATTTTAGAATCAAGTTCTGGCAAAAAATACCAACGGAGAATTAATATTAATTAAATAAACTGGCGGTATGTTCGAGGCTACCGTAAATAATTAAAAAAAGATAGTAGCCTAAAACAATGGGAAATCCCATAGGAAAATATTTGCGGTTGAATATAAAAAGTAGTATCCACTGCCACCAGCCAAAACTCGATCAGGGGGGACGGAGACGTGCCCCCTCGACTAACAGACCCCGGGGCAATTGAATTGCCCCAGCCAGTACGTCCACAATATGATGGTTTGTACTGGTTCTGTTCAGGATTTAAGACTAGCAAAGTCAATGGTGACTTTACATGTCCTGGGAGACAGTAGTCAGTACCAGGGTATGGAGTATATACTGGGGGGTCACTATGACACCCCTGTGTTACTGCACTGAGGGTGCTGTGTAACACACATCACAAAAATACATGAAGCCCTATGGAGTAAAAGGCCCCATAGCCCATTAAACACATCTAGATTCAAAGAAACACACTCAAATCATGCCCAAGAGTGAGGGTAAAAGAGTCTCACTCTTGGCAGGAGAAATAAATAAACCCAAAAAATCCAGCAAAGCTGCTGGGGGACTCACTAGGTTAGGAAATTTAGCCTAAACAGAGAATTCTCCCTAACAGTGGTCCAAGGAATGTATCATTTGACATGGAGGGAGGTTTCGGGGAGGCTCAAGCAGTTCTATGTAGTATCCTGCAGACACTATGGACAGCACCCATCTGTCTGATGTGATCCCTTCCCAAGCTTGGGTGAAGTTGGAAATGTGTCCCCCTACTGGGGATGCATGAGAATTAACCCTGAGCGGAGCATCACTGTTTTGGGGGAGGCGTGCCGCCTCTGCTGGGGCTGCCTCTACCTCTACCTCTACCACAGCTCCTCTTGTTTCCCTCGGCCGTAACTCTGGGTAGTTTGCTGGTTGTTACCCCATGACGTACCCTTTGGGAATTCTGGCCGCGTGAGCGACGAAAATTACCATTGCCTCTTTGATTAGGGGGCTGGTTGGTCAACTGTCCCAGGGATCTCAGAGTATCATACTCGTCTTTGGCAGTTTTTAATGCGTCCTCTACCGCTTTGCCAAACAGTAATTAGGTTCCACCGGCATGTCGATTAAGGATGCTTGTGTCTCAGGTTTAAACCCCGACTGTCTTAACCAAGCATGCCTCTTAATGACAGTGCTCTCTGCTATTAGCCTGTCAGCGTTATCTGCGGCATCAAAGGTTGCTGTAAGGATGCAACCGGACACAGCTCTCCCCTCCGAAGCGACCTGGGCAAACTGGCCCTTTAGTGGTTCCGGTGCGGAGTCGATGAGGGCAGCTACCTGCTCCCACTGGTGGCAATTGTAACTTGCCAGCAGAGTGGTGGAGGCTACCTTCCTTCCCAAACCGTAAATGTTCTTGCTCTCCTTGTCTGGGGGGGTCCCAGATGATGAGAGGTGTCCCCGCCCTCTTCCGGGTGTTATTAACTAGCAAGGAGTCCGGCTTCAGTTGACCCCTTATGTAAAGAGGGTCTGATTGGGCTGCCCTGAACAATTTCTCGATTCTGGGGTTTACTGCCCTGGTGAGGTTAGGAGTGAGAAGGGAAGGATCAATTCTCCGTTGGATGGACTTGAGAATTAGAATGGCTTGGGCATTGGTTTTCTTTTCTCCCAATAGTTCCTCAGCAAAGTCCCTCTCCACCTGTGCTCCCCGAGTGTCTACGCGGAAGTGTTCTGCCGCTCTAGTCAAGACCTCATTTAGGAGGGGCTGGTTGTCGACTGGAGAGTCGGTAACCTGAGGTTCTTTGCAAACGGGAGTCTATTCTGTAGACTTCTGGGTCATCTTCCTCCTCATCTTGGTCCTCGTCGTCCCCATAATAGTCCACCCCAGTTTGGTCGTCCAACGTTACCAAGTCTGGATCCTCATCCTGTTGTGGATCCTCGCTATACTGGGTGTAAGGCTGGATGTAAAAAGGGTCTGAAGTCAGACCTTGCTTTGGAGTCTCAAACCGAGGTTTCTTACCAGGGGGCTGCGGGTCCCTACATCCTGAAGGAGTAGCACTGTCAGGGGTATAGGAGAGGAAGTGCTCTGGGTTCTTGGAGTAGAAGTCTGCTAGGGAGGACATTCTAGTCATAACCCTGTCTATATCCTCATTGGTCCATTTTTTGGAGCTGGGAATGACCATTTCTTGAGAGGGTTGCCCCTCTATTCATTGTCTGGGCCTATGGGCCTGTACAGGGGTCTTGGATTGATGCTTATCTGAAGACTTAGAACTGTCTTTATGTATCTGAGGTGCAGAAGAAGGGTGAGATGGTTTCTTCTGCTGTTTACCCCCTTCCTCATGAGTAGAAGAGTGTTTCCCTGATGTTTTCACCTTCTCAGAGCTTTTCGACGCCTGGCGTCGAGATTCAGGGGTAGTGTCTCTTTCCTTCGAGTGAGGACGTCGGGACTTGGAAGCAGCCGCCGAACCGTCTGCTGGAGCCGACCCCTGGTGTGCGGCCAGGGGCTGGCAGTCGGTTTCTTCTTCTGACGAGCGTACCTCCATGACTTTGGTGAGTGAGGCACCTTTGGCAACTGTGGACGGTTGCCTCGTGTCGTGCAGCGATCTTGACCGAGAACGCCCAGAGGACACCGATTCGGGGGACCACTCTCTTTGTGCCTCTTTCCGAGAACTCGACATGGACTGCGAGTGTTTAGGTGTAGAAGTGGTGTGGGTAGTGCTCGTGTCGCCGGGTGTGCTCCCCATAACTGCCCTGCAGGACAATCTTCCGAGGTCAGGGACTCGCGCTTGGGCGTCTTTCGACACCTTCTTGCCTCTCCCCGTCCGCAAGTACGATGTCGCTGCCATCACTGAAGGCGCCCTCCGCATCCATGGCCACGAGTTGCCTGGGGTGGTGGACCCAATGTTTGGTCGAGCGGTCCTTTAGTGTTTTAGCCTTGAACCGGCTACACGTTCTTCAGTTCGCCTCGGTGGGATTCTGTTACGCTCACCTGGTATCCACAGGGACGCCACCCAGCCGGGTTACTCGCTGGTATACTTCTCAGCTTTGCCCAGATGTGATCTGCTGGGAAGGTTCTGCCTGAAAATACAGAAGGACTGTGTTCAAGACTGACCGACCGGGGCAAGTATCCTCCCTCCACCCCGGTATGATTTCAGCCCCTCTGGGGCCTCTCCTCACCTTGTGGTACAGTTAGGCGTGCTCTCCATCCTGCCTTCTTTGCAGGGGCACGTTGTCTTTCGTGGGCGTGTGCGGTCCAGTTACTTCACGGACGCTGGCCCGTTTGATATTGTTCAGGTAGGTCTTATTGCTGTTCTTTAGTATTGTTGCTATCCTGCATGCCTTTCCTTGTTTAAAATGTCTCTTTCTCCCTTAGGTATGCGGAGCTTCAGCGTGGCGAACTGGCTTGGTTGAGCCCCGCCGGTAAACGATGACGCATTATGAGCGCTATGATGCGGTAAGTAAGCGCTATGCACAGCGCTGCAAAGTCTTGCCTTTGCTAACCTTGTGTTTTCCTTCCTTGTAAGTTGCGGTGTTCTTCAGCGCGAGTGCAATGTCCGGAGTGGTGTCAGCCGAGAGGCGACCAGCCAGGTAAGCCTTTTGAGCAGTTCGTAATTTGCAAATGTCTCTACTGCTTTCTTTAATGTTGCCTCCATCTTCCTCTTTCAGGTCGTTCTGTCCGGGAGGCGTGCAAATTCGAGGAAGCTGTTCTCAGGAGCTGCGAGTGGCTAAAGATGAAGACTGCAGGTAAGATGCTGCTGCTAATGATGTTCCTTTTGTCTCCTTGCAGGTTCTGCTTCTCTGAGGTTCGGGGGGGAATAGCTGGAAAAGGTGAACGTCACGTTGCAAGCTGCAAAGTAACGCGAAGCGTGTTGTCTTGCTCGGGTGTGGTTAAATAGCCCCAACAAAATAGTCCAGGTAAAGTAGTCCCTAGGCTACCACACCCAAAACACTAGACCGCATAGCTTGGTTCCTAAGAACCAAGCTATGTGGATGCCTCCATGTTGGCTGACAGTACAAAAAGTAGTTCCCAAGCACATTGTTGTTCATGTTGTATGAGGCTGGCGCCATAGGTGCCAGGACTGTCCCCATGAGGGCTTCTGAAGAGGATGCCAGGCTCTAGAGGCCAGAGTCCTGACTCACCTGGCCAATGGGTTTGCCAGAGGGGCTTTTGGGCGAGGGTCGTGACAGATCCCTCGGCAAGTAGAGGTTACAGGTGGCGCGTTTGTCAACCCATGGGTACTTTCGGTTGCACTTGGGGCAAAATTTAAATTGGGTACCCTCCATACGCACCCTGTGGCAGCGGGCTAGTGTGTGTAGGAAAAATAAGAGTGTACAGTAGGTTTCCACTCCCCACTCTCCCTACTTGCAGGGCCAAGGCCAGAGGCCTTCCGAGACCCAAAGTCCGTCGTGCAGCTCTCGACGGTTGTTTGTTCTTCGGACCGACATCGATCTTCGAACTTCGATGTCTCGACGTGGGAGTGGAAGAATGGGGAAATTAACATGATATTTAGCAAAATATGGCTGAAAGCCAGGGAAATCCGCGCAATGCTTTCCGACAAGTATAGCGGAAAAAAACAATCTGAGGGTCCTACACGCGTGAGGGATCATGGGTACAGTGGACGTCACACTAGGGATAGTATTACTGGCATGCCCTGTGTTGACGCCCATTTTCGAGTTTCGAAAAACAAACTAATACTCTGCAGCTTCCACTAGATGTCGGCCTATGCACAGCATGTGATCTAAGCAGATTCCACAAGCCTTAGAAATAAGATATATATATATATAGTAAACCTGATGGCTTAAACGCCAAATACTCATACTGCATACACTTACACAAAATACACTCATATGCTATATGCTACACTTCCTACAAAAAAAGGGCTGAATTAGATATAAAAAAAAACATGAAAATCAAGAGTAAAAGGTTAATGTCACAAATAGCAAAGTCTACAAAGAAAAGGAACATAGTTAAGGTACAAGCACTCACTGTATGCCACTACCAGCTACAACCATAAAACTAGAAGAGTAAATACTCACTCCAAACCACCACAAATCTAACCTTAACAATCCCTTAAGTATTAGGTAGATTACATTAATACCTTTGAGTACGCAAACATTTTAAATTGATTCATAAACGATGCACAATTGTTCCGACACCATTTTTCACACACGGCTGGTCGATTGATCTTTTTTGCATTCATGCAAAACTGTATACACCTAACAATCCATCTTGCAATGGTTGCTTCAGTGACTAATACCCGTTGGAACACCTTCTGTCATTGATCCAAAGAATTATACTTATTTCTAAGTGTTTTGTTTCAGTCCATGTAGTACATGACCACCTAGCAAAAGTCAAGTGTGCCATGTCCTTTCTCCCGTTCCGAGGATTCTGGAAAAATTGAGGTAACTCAATTGGTTAATGTGAAATTTGGATATGAATTCAGGTGAGAACCTTGGGTGTGTTCTTAACAACAACTTATGTTTATGTATTGTGGCAAAAGAATCAGAAACTGACAGGGATTGCAATTCACCAATTCATCTGATTGATGCAATGACAATAAGGGAAGCCACTTAATATGAAATCTCCTTTAACAGAGCCTTATGCATTGGCTCAAACTTATTAGTTAAGAAGAACAAGCTACTTACCAACTGGTAACGTTCTTTCGACTGGATGTTCCTCCAACGTATTCCTCATCTTTGACATGTAATGTTCAGCTTCGGCTGCTTCGGAAAGCTTTTTCGGCACAGGGGGGACTGCGTTGATGGCGTAGAGTCGATGTCCCTCGAAGGCCTCCGTTCTGTTTTTACCCTCCTAGTGTTAGCAAAGGTGCCTGTTAGTACAGGCAAGTAGTAGTCAGCCCTGGTGGAACGAAAGCTGTAATAGCATGGGAAATTTTACAGAGGGGTAGGATGGGAGGGCGATGAGGAGTACGTTGGAGGAACATCCAGTCGAAAGAACGTTACCAGTTGTTAAGGAACTTGTTGTTCGAATGGATTGTGTCCTCCAATGTATTCTTCATCTTTGACAGACTACCAAAGCAGTATCCAAGACTGGAGGAGGGTGGAGAATTTAGATTTGCCAATTGTCACAAGGCAGAATAAAGTACTGCCTTACCAAAAGCGACGTCCTGAGCGTGGGAAGTATCCAAGCAATAATGCTTGGTGAACGTGTGCAATGATGAGCATGTTGCAGCATCACAGACGTTTTGAATGGGTACTCCCCTTTGCAGGGCTGTGGAAGAGGCCATGGCCCTAGTGGAGTGTGCCCTCAAACCCTCTGGTGGGTCCTTGCCCGCCAGTCTAACATTCTGAAATCGTAAGGATGATCCACCTGGACAAAGTCTGTTTTGAAACAGCTTGCCCTACTTTTGCATCCAGTATATCCTATAAAGAGCTGGTCGTCCACTCTCAACTTGGAAATCCTAGACACACAAAAGATTAACGCTCTTCTAGGGTCCAATCTATGGAGCCTTTCTTCCTCTTTATTGGGATGCGGCGGAGGATAAAACGCTGGCAGAACCATTTTCTGTTTTAGATGGAAGTCAGATACTATTTTAGGTAGGAAGGAGGGTTTAACCCTCAACACAACCCTGCCCTTGTGGAATATGGTAAAGGGTGGCTTTGAAGAGAGTGCCTGCAACTCACTCACTCTACGTGCAGATGTTCGAGCAGCCAACAGTATAGTCTTCAAGGTTAACAACCTCAATGGACATGTGTGCAAAGGTTCAAATGGTGCACACATTAAACATTTTAGAACCAGGTTAAGGTCCCAAACTGAAACCTGAAAAGCAAAAGGTGGGAACACATTCATGAGTCCTTTCAGAAATTAAGTCACCAATGGAATTTTGAAGTAAGACCATTCCTCCAATGAACACTTGAATATCGAGAGCGCTGCTAGATAACCCTTAATGGTCCCAATGTGAAGACCTTTGTGTGCTAATGAAAGCAGAAAGGATAGCATATCCGGAGTTGAACATAGAAAAGGATCAACATTCTTTTCCCTGCACCAGTTGCAAAACTTATTCCAACGGCAACGGTACAGAGATTTTGTTGCTGGCCTTCTTGTCGAAAGCAACACCTCCATCACATCATCTGGGAAGTCCCAATCCTTGCATCTCAACCTTTCAGAAACCACGCGTGAAGGTTGAGAGTGTTGACCTCTCGATGGAGAAACTGACTCCTTTTGTGAGTGAAGGTCATCTCTTTGTGGAAGACGTATCACAGGACAGATGGACATGTCCAGAAGAAGGTCCAGCTACCATGTCCTCCTGGGCCAATCCGGAGCAATTAAGCTCATGTGGCTCCCGAACCGTCTCAACCTCCTGATTACTTGAGGAATGACGGGGACCAGTGGAAACGCGTATAGCAGTGGAAAATCCCAATCCACCACGAACGAGTCTCCTAGAGCTCCTTTCGCCGGAAATTCCCTTGAGCAGAACCTTTCACACTTCCGGTTGATCCCGGTTGCAAACAGATCTACTTGAGGGGTTCCCCAAAGGGCAAAGATCTCTTGAAGGACTTCCTGAGCTAGTTCCCACTCGTGGGGGACTGTGCTCTCCCTGCTCAGAGCGTCCGCCAAGGTGTTCTCCTCCCCGGCCAAGTGAACTGCCGATAGGGACATTCCTTCTCGAATTGCCCAGTACCAGAGCTGCATTGCCTCTCTGCACAGTGGTAGTGACCCTACACCACCTCTCTTGTTGAGGTAATGCATGGCCACTGTGTTGTCCGTCATTATCAGGCCATTATTTCCCCTGACCGAGGGCAGGAAGGCCTTCAGTGCTAGTCTGATTGCCCACAGCTCCAAACGATTGATATTTAGTTTGTACTCCGATGGAGACCAACGACCGCTGGCTGTCAGATCGTTGGTGTGGGCTCCCCACCCCGCGAGTAAGGTGTCCATCACTATAGTTGTATCTGGCCGTGGTTGCCAAAAAGGTTCCCTCTTCAGGATATTTTCCTTGCAGGCCCAGCACAGAAGATCCTGTGTAACTTTGATCGGGACCTGCAGTAAACCCGATATTCGGCCCGAGAACTGGGACCATTGTGTTCGGAGAGCCCACTGTAGGGATCTCATTGGTAGGCGGGCCTCTGGCACCAGGTAAATGCAGGATGCCATGAGGCCGACCAACCTTAGGAATTCGAAGGCCGGGAGACAGTGGACATTCTGAAACTTTGTTAGCATCTGGAGAATGTCTTGAGCCCTCATCTTGGGTGGCAAACACTTTCCCAAGGATGTGTCTAAAACAGACCCAATATACTTGACCTGTTGGGAAGGTGTCATGTGTGACTTCTTGAAATTGAGGGAGAAGCCCTGTCTGTGTAGGGAGTGGCAGGTAACGCTGAGGTGATCCAAGGCTTGCTCGGGAGATCGCGTTCTGATCAGCCAATCTTACAGGTAGGGGTAGATGTGAATCCCCCCTCTCCTGAGATGCGCTGCCACCACCACCATTAGTTTGGTGAAGACTCTTGGGCGGAGGTCAACCCGAAAGGCAGGACTCGAAACTGATAAAGCGAGCCGCCAACAGGGAACATCAGTTATTTCCTGTGCTTGAGATGGATTGGCACATGAAAATAAGCATCCTGAAGGTCCAATGACACAAACCAACCCTGTAATTGAGGGCCAGAAGGATCTAAGAAAGTGTGACCATCTTGAATGTGTCCTTCCTGAGGAACTTGTCCAAGCATATCAAGTTCAACATGGGTCTCAGTCCTCTGTCTTTCTTGGGGATCAAAAATATGGGAAATCCCAACCCTTTTCCCTCTCCGCTACAGGCACTGGTTCTATAGCACCTTTCTCTAGCAGGGTTAATATTTCCTGCACAAGGAGCGGATCCTGACTCTTCAAAGAGCGGTTCCCCGGTGGATTGGTGTGAGGCTGCGTTATGAATAGTAGGAAGTAACCGTGGGCTATTGTCTCCAGAGCCTACGCGTCTGAAGTAATGGCTCGCCATTGTTCGAGATGCTGAGACAGTCTGCCCCCACCGGTGACACGTGACGCAACCTCTCAAAGTGGTTTTGAAGCGGTTGCTGCAGCTGCTGATGGTAAGGTAGCAGCAGCTGGAGTTGGCTTGGCACCTCTACCTCATCCACCACAAGGGAACTTCTGTTGGCCTCTTTGACTGGCCATTCCTCTCGCCTTTCCAAACGAGTAGTAGGGAAAAGATCGCCCCCTCCATGGCTGTCCCGACAGACGAAAAGACTGAAGTTGCCTAACAGCGGTCCCTAAAGATTTGGCAGCCACATTCGAGGTCTGCAACCTCTCAAGGCTCTCGTCAGCCTTGCTGCCAGAAAGGTGAGACCCATAAAATGGCATGTTGAGAAGACGAGCCTGCTCATCCGGAACCACGCAAATCTGCGCATCACGGTGCTCGTGGCCATGGACCTGCTGATGCTATCCGCAGTGTCCAAATCAGACTGAAGGGACTCGCACATGGCTTCCTTACCGTCCTTAATAATAGCCAGGAAGATGTTCCTTTCATCCCCTTCTGGAATATGCCCCTGCCACCATGGATATGCACTCCCACAGAGTGTACGAAAATGTTGCTACAGCACATGTGGAGTTGGCCGACTTCAGGGCCATACTCCCAGCTGAAAATACCTTCCGTGCCCATCCATACATGCACTTGTCATCCCTATCAGGAGGGATGTTAGGGTACGCTGCCTTGTTCGAGGTAGCCGTGGCTGCCTCGACCACCAGACTTTCCGGAGTGCAGTGTTTGGACAGGTAGCCAGGGTTGCTACTAGAAGGACAGTATTTCTTTGTAAAGGACTTGTCCACCGCAGGATTGGTTTCAGGGGTCTGCTAATTTCTGGCCACCCTTTTTTGCAGAGCCACATGAAGGGTGATATAAGATCTGTAAGTGGGCCTTGGTCTATAATATCGGCCAGATCATCCTGATCAAACTGTACCGGGGGTCTAGCCCAGCCTAGGTACTCCACTACTCTGGACATCAGTTTCCGGCATGAGGAGTCAGCGTGCTCGCCTGGTTCTGGCCTGCTTAACTCCAACTCAGGAGAGGTATCAATGCCGCTGGCATTATGCAAGGTGTCATAAAGATCTTCCATCTTGCTCTCTTCTGATAGGAGGCATTCCAGCACATTGGCGGTTCCATACTGAAGCCCAAAAGGGGCATCTTCCCCATCTGATCTCTCTTCCTCCTCAAAAATGGAGAGGGGGATTTGAAAAAAATCCTTTGGCAGAGGAGTGGAGATTTTCTCAGGAGTACTCACTGGCTTCGATGTAGATTTGGGTTTAGCCTTCTTACGAGTTTCCTCAGTCCCTGGGGGCTGAACTGACACAATCGGTAGCTTTAGCGTTGAAGGCTTCGACAACAACAATGGCATCTATGGTGCTGAATCGACGGGCTCCTTCAACGGTTTTGGCACCGAGGGCTTCGAGGGTTCTACAGGCTTCGAAGATCTCAAACGCTCGCCATGTCTCGAGTGATCCTTGTCCATTCGAAGCCTCTAAATGCGAATCATGCCGTCTAACCGGGCTCAAGGGCGTGCATGTTTTGGGTCGAGACCGCTCCTTGCCAGCTTCTACAGAAGGCGCAAACGGAGCCTTACCCTGTTTCACATTTTGTTTTGCATCTCTACCTGGAATGCTTCCCACTTCGTGGGCGTCGACTTTTTGGAGGGGCACTTTACCCTCTCGGGGGTGCCACCTGACGAGGACGAAGGCGACCGATGGTGCCTCCTCCTCGATCGCTTTGTCGAGGACAAAGAATGGCGGGAGCTACTTCGGGACGTTGAACATTTTTTATCCTTCTTACGCTGAGGAGCGCATTCTCTCGACTCGGCGGTCGAAGAACGATCAGGTCTGGTTTTATGGGGCTTGGATATCTTACCTACCTGCAACTTCCCCTATCATTCTTGCAAGGCCTTTCCTGTCATAGCTTGACACTTGGTACAGGAATTGATGCAGATCCGTGATGGACATCTTGGAGTCGCATACCTTGCATTTTTTTTATCCTGAACGAGGGGTCGTCGGAGTTGAAGACAAAGACATATTTAATCGAAGGTAACTGCGCAATTGAGGTAACTACGCAATCGAATTGAACGAGGCACGCTGAGTTTCGAAGCAAACACGTTTGTGGAAAAACAGGACTGAGGCCAACGGGCGCCGTGCGTGCTTCTTATAACATCAGATGACGTCACCCTCGACAGAGGCCTTCGAGGGACATTGACTCAACGCCATCGGCGCAGGGCGCCCTCTGCCGAAAAAGTTTTCCAAAGCTGGACATTACATGTCAAAGATGAGGAATACGTTGGAGGACACAATCCATTCGAAAGCCCTGTATTTAGATCCAACCCTGATGAAGGGTGAGCTACTGGAGGATAGATTAGTTTTACAGGCACTTTCCACCAATATACATTGTGTTGAGATGTGGTAAAAACACAAGGCACCTTGAATGGAGGAGAGAGAATCCTACACAGATTAGAGCCTCTGACCAAGAAGGTGGGGGGTGGGGGGAGGGGAAGAGTCCTGGAGGGGCGGGACCACGCCTGACCGAAGTGCAGGCAGTAGCGTGGAGAACTAACAAATCAGAGTGACGGTGGAAGACGAGAGACCTGACTGACGAAGAAGTCAAGGGTGGGAGAAAGACAGATTGTAGACAGCCCGCCTCGCCTGGAGGCGTGATCACACAGAAGCAATGGTGGGCCCTGGGGCCCATTAACTGATGCCGAGACCAGACCGCAGAGGAGAAGTCAGATCCCAGAACTCTGCATAAGAAGTGCAACAACTGCCAAGCTGGGGAGAGTAAGGGATGCGACTGCTCCAGAGGAGATAACACTGGTGAGAGGGGCGAACCGTAGTATCAGGGTTACAAGGGTTACAGGAACTTGGAAAAACCGAATGGGTAGACACCCTGATGAGGCCCTGATAAAGTAAGACTATCAGAGGGTCAGAGGACTTTGAGGAGACCTGGCAAATCAAAAGACATTGAAACACACGGCTGGAGAGGCCACAAGGGTTATGGGAGCCTCGAAAACCTGAACGAGTAGACGCCATAACAAGGCCCTGCAAGCCTGTCATCGGGCCAAAGGACTTTGAAGAGTCCTGGAGACATGAAACAGTGAACAGAACTGGGAGAAGAGAGAACTGGCAAGTTCAAGCCTTTAAAAAAAAATAAAAATAAATAAATGCAGGATGCCATGAGGCCGAGCAACCTCAAGAAATCGAAGGCCGGAAGATTCTGGGCATTCTGAAATTTAGATACCATCTGAAGAATGTCTTGAGCCCTCAATTTGGGAGGCGAGCTCTTTCCAAAAGACGTGTCTAACACAGCTCTGATGTATTGGAGCTGTTGGGAATGTGGCCTATGGGACTTCTTGTAATTGAGAAAAAAGCCCAATCTGTGAAGGGAGTGGCAGGTGACTCAGAGATGATCCAGGGCTTGTTCGGGAGAATGTGCCCCGATGGCTTGTTCAGGGCATGTTCTCCCGATCAGCCAATCGCCCAGGTATGGGTAGATGTGAATTCCCCCTCTCCTGAGATTCGCTGCCACTACTGCCATCAGTTTGGTGAATATTCTCAGGGCAGAGGTTAGCCCAAAAGGCAGAACTCGAAACTGATAATGAGAACTGCCAACTGCAAACCTCAGGTATTTTCTGTGCTTGAGATGGATTGGCACACGAAAATAAGCATCCTTAAGGTCTAAGGACACCAACCAATCCTGGAGTTGGAGGGCCTGGAGTATCCGAGAAAGTGGGACCATCTTGAACTTGTCTTTCCTTAGCAACTTGTTCAAGTATCTCAAGTCCAAGATGGGCCTCAGTCCACCGTCTTTTTTGGGGATCAAAAAATATGGCCAGTACCATCCCTTGTTCCTCTCTGCTACAGGTACCGGTTCTATAGCACCTTTCGCTAGCAGGGTTAAAACTTCCTGCACAAGGAGCGGATCCAGAACCATCAAAGAGCAGCTCCCAAGTGTATTGTTTTGAGGTCTTCTTATATAAGGAAAGCAGTAACCATGGGCTACAGTTTACAGAGCCCAAGCATCCAAAGTAATGGCTCGCCATTCTTCTAAATGCTGAGACAGTCTGTCCCCCACTAGTGAACTGTGATTAAAGACCTCAAAGTGGTTTTGAGGCGGCTGTTGCAGAGGCCGATGGTAAAGAGGCTGCTGCTTGAGCTGTCTTGGCACCTCTACCACGTCCACCACGAGGACATTTTCTCTGGCCTCTTTGACTGGCCATTCCTCTCGCCCTTGCAACTGAGGAGTAGAAGCGAAAAGATCTACCCCTCCAAGGTTGTCCACTAGTACGAAAAGGCTGAGGTTGCCGAACAGTGGCACCTAAAGACTTGGTCGCCGCCTTCGAGGTCTGTAACCTCTGAAGGCTGACATCAGCCTTGCTGCCAAAAAGATGAGACCCATCAAAAGGTATGTTGAGCTGTCTCGACTGCACCTCTGGTGCAAAACCTGACTTGAACCACGCATGTCTGTGTATTACAGTGCTGGTTGCCATGGATCTGCTGATGCTATCCGCAGTATCCAAGCCAGATTGAAGGGATTCTCACAACTAGCTTCCTTGCCGTCCTTAATAATAGCTAAGAAGCCATCCCTTTCATCCCTGTCGGAGATATGCTCTGCCACCATAGATATGCAATCCCACAGAGTGTACGAACATTTTGCCAGGGCACAGGTGGAGTTGGCCGATTTCCGAGCTATGCTCCCAGCTGAAAATGCCTTTCTTGCCCACCCATCTACACGCTTGTCATCCCTATCAGGAGGGATGGTAGAGTACGCTGCCTGCTTCGACGTTGCTGTAGCTGTCTGCACCACCAGACTCTCCGGAGTGGGGTTCGACAGATAGTCAGGGTCACTAGTGGAGGGGCGGTATTTCCGTGTCCAATTTTTATTAACTGCCGGATTGGTATCCGGAATTTCCCAATTTCCAGCCACCCTTTTTAGGAAAGCCATGTGGAATGGCAATACTGAGTCAGTTTGGGGACCTTTATCCAAAATATTGGTTAAATCGTCCTGTTCAAAAGGGAGTGGTGGTCTGCTCCATCCTAGATACTCTACAACTCTGGATATGAGTTGTCTATATGTTGCGTCAGCATGTTTACCAGGCTCAGGTCTACAGAACTCTAGCTCGGGTGAAGTATCAACTCTACTCGCTGACTGTAAATTGTCATAAAGATCTTTAATCCTGGACTCCTCTGAAATCAGACACTCTGGAGCATTGGACATCCCATATTGCAGTCCAAAAGGAGCATCCTTCCCATCAGAACGTTCTTCATCTTCATATATTGAAGAGAGTGATTTGGAAAACTCCTTTTTGGGTAAAGGAGTATAGACTTTATCAGATGGAGTCCGGAAAGGCTTTGATGACAAAGGCTTCATTGGTGCCGGATGAGGAAAAGCGCCTGGCTTCGATTGAACAGCCAGCATATGCGGCGTAGCTGTCTCCGAAGTTGTCGACGTCGATGGCACCGTTGTGGACGAAGGTTTAATTATCGAGGACATTTTTGGCGTCAACGATTGCGTCGAGGGTCTCAATGGTGTCGAGGACCGCGATCTAGATTTTTCATTGACAGAGGGTCTTGAGGGCTCTCGATGTTTGTAAGGCCGTTTACCCGGGCTCGAGGGTGCAAAGGTTTTTGGCCGGGACCTATCCTAACTGGCTTACTTGGAAGGCTTGGTAGGAGCATGACCCCGTCTTTCGAAAAAAAAAATTAAATTTTCTCTGAAAACTTCCTAATCTGCTGGGGTAGATTTTTTGTGGGACATGCGACCCTTACGGGTGAATCGTCAGAGGAAGATGTCGACGAAGGCGACCTGCGGTGCCCCTCTTTGACTTTTTAGCCGACTCCTTGACCTAGAGCGCTTAGCCTTCTTCCTTCGAGGAGAATCTCCTCTCGACTCGTCGGTCGATGGCTTAGCAGATCGTGGGTTAGGGGATTTGGGTAATTTTCCTACCTGGAGTTTTCCCTTCCGCTACCTCAAGGCCTTTCCTGTAATGGATTGACATTTTTAACAATTGGCCGTGTCATGGTCCTCGCCAAGGCACCATAAGCAGACACGGTTTCGGGTCGGTAAGGAACATCTTTGGCCCGCAGTCCCGGCATTTTTTGAAACCGGTTTTCGGTGTTGAAGGTGGCGAGGATGAAGACATCTCGAAGGATTTGTCGAAGAATTTCTTTCAAAAACAAGTCGTTAAACGATGAGGCGTGCCGATTCCCGTTAGACGAAGCGATAGCTTCCACGGAAAAACAGAACTGAGGCCAACGAGCGCCGCACGTGCAATAAATGATATCCGATGATGCCACCCTTGATGAAGGCCTTTGTGGGACATCGACTCGACGCCATCGACGCACAGCGCCCTCTGGCGAAAAAGTTTTCTAAAGCAACTGAAGCTGGACATTACATGTCAAAGATGAGGAATACGTGGAGGACACAATCCATTCGAAGCTTGATTTACATGATTAAGCCATGGAAAAAGTCAGTGTTTGAGCAGAAGACTTGTTGTAGACATGATTTTCTATGTTTGACCAAGTATATAACTAGGTTGTGCGATCTGGCAGAAATGAGGGACGGGGGGGAAACAGGTCTGCATTTCTGACATTTCTATCCTACAGTAGAACAAGTTCATCAAAAGGAGGAAAAAATGAAAAAAATAGATAGTAAAAAGTGAGTTGTAATTATAGAATGGTTCAATGCAGAAAAACGGTTGTTTCCATTATAATCTATGCGCTTGATGAATGATCCAACCAGCAGCTAGCAATTCAACAGGAAATCATCAAAGTATCTTGTAGAGTAGTCTTTAGGTCTGCAAATAACACATACTGTGGGATTTACACCAGAGCGTGAGCTCCCCACCTCATATTGTCTGGAATCTCAACCTTTTCATCTATTCTCAAAATGCTACAGATAGTGCAGTCTTGAATTTCACTGCTTGTGCTATTCAAATGGCTGTGCACATATCATGCTGTTCTAATGCAGTCACTATGGTCTCAAGCATGAGCATTCTGTGGATGCCATTCTGTTGGAAGTCCTCAGCATCTACAGTTTTTTCTGGGGACTTCATGTTTCCTGTGAACAGACTGAAGTCAGCATGAAGAGCATTTATCGATGTAAGTAGTCTTATCCCCACATGCTATCATCCTCCGTCTGCCTCGTGCGCTTGTCTACCATGATCTCCTTGACCCTGCAAGATCAAGATGTGCATCCGTTTGCACACTCTGATCTCTCGGAAAGCCTGGGATGCAGGCCATGAAAAAAACACCAGGCCAAAGTAATATGGGGCCTCACTGTCCATGGAAGAAACACCTCTTGACTGCATCTATCCATATGCTGCTTAGGTAACTCAGTGGAATTTCAAACTTGTTCATGAGGAGGCAATGGTCTCCTTCAGCAAACGCTGGCACCTCTTGGGGACTTCAGACACCCACCTTCAATTAAATGACTAGTCCGGTTTGCCAGTATATTACACTAAAAACCAGACTCTGCAATTAATGCTGCTGCAATCTCAGGCAGGCCAGGTAACTGTGCAGTTCTTCGCACATACGCAGGAAGCTGAGAACTCCCTGGATTACTCATCTCTTGGGTGGTGCCTCTGTTCTTCAGATATGCAGATGCTTTTCTGAAAGCTACACTACCTCCCTGGATTACTCATCTCTTGGGTGGTGCCTCTGTTCTTCAGATATGCAGATACCTTTTTCTGAAAGCTACACTACCTCCCTGGATTACTCATCTCTTGGGTGGTGCCTCTGTTCTTCAGATATGCAGATACCTTTTTCTGAAATCTACACTACCTCCAAGACATCCAAAGAAGTCCTTGTTGCCTCACTGGAGCACAGCGTAGACCCAGTGGCGGAAGCTCAGAGGAATCACAGCCATCTTGGGCGTCTGCTGGCTCTGCCTCTCCCAGTAAATCATTTGTATTTAAACTTATGTTAACTTGTTCCAGTGAATAATCAGAAACAATGGTTTTATTTATCAAGGAAAAGACCATTAAACATGACAAACTATGCCACAATCAAAATACAAACATCCAATAAAACATACCATTTGCTTTCTTGAACAATTCAACAGCATCAGGGTTAAGTGCCAGTAACTTCTGAGCAACTTCAATAAGAGATACTAAAATCTTCCTGAGCTCTGTCTGGAACTGAAATAAAAACAATGTTAGTATTAATAGAGTAGGACCAACATAACTTTCCCTAAGTTGCAAAGTCATCATCTTCTGTCCAGGTTTAGCCTGTTTACTGCCACATTTTACAGTTCATTTGAGAAAATGCCAAATTAAACATCAGCATACGAAACCCACATCTATAATGTCCCAAACCTCAATTTGAAAAGAATTTAAGATCGCCACTTACGTCCCTCATGTTGTGATGGGCGACAGTCCTATCAGCATTGTGGGATGAAAGGCCAGTTGTTGCTTTTACAATTGCCTCCTTGTCTGGCGCTTTCTGCTCTTGTTTCCTCTGTGAACATAAATCAAAATATTACAAAGAAAACTCTTTAATTCATCTGTAGAAATGAAAAGCCAGATGGATGGTGTAGTAATCTGCTTTCAGGTTAGGTGGCTGGAGGTCCACTTTGTTACAGATGGCAACAGCATATGGTTTGAAACATTGAGTGTATATTTATAACTGAGAACACACACTGAAAGTATTACAGTACCTCACACATATATTTGATTAACGCATGCAGAAAGGAGCTCTTTGTCATTATACAAGGAAAAAGGGAGCAGACTCGTGAGGGGGTAAAGGAACCAATTTTTAGAACATTTGAAGTTTGCCTATTACCACCTAGGTTAATGTTGCAGGAGAAACAGAATTCAGAGGATATAGATTTGAAACAATGGTTCCTCGTGATGGGCATGCAAGGGAAAAGTCAGTAAACAAGCAAGTATAGTTGGTGGTAAACAGGTATACAAAGGAACCACATGGATGAGCCTGTAGGTCACTTTCATTGATTCACATTTCACGGTCTTCATTCTATCCATGAACTATTCCCAGTGCTTTTGCCCATCGATCTTTGTGGTGAAAGTGCCAATACCTACAATTGGTTGTTTTTACATTCATACGTGAATCTTTCACTCATTCAAAAACAACTCTTTGTGAATCTGGAGTCAAGTTCCGCCATCATTAACTTGCCTCGAGTGGCACCTCTATGAATGGAGGAAACCTGGGATGCATGTAACATTAAAATTAAGGTGATCATGTTGAAATAATTAGGGAATCCCAGATTAATAAAGGAGAGTTAAAGGTATTACCCACAGATGGGTGGAGGAATGCAATCAGTAAATGAAAATGGAAAAACATTTCTATGCAGGTTTCATCTCAGTGTCTGTCCCGAAATTGCTCTGGATTTTTAAATATAGCAAAACAAAACCGAAAGCACACTTTTGCCCCAGACAAGACTGCCAGCATACCTTCTCTCTGAATAAACACATACTCATTTGAACAAACAAACTGTACCTACTACAGAAAACCCCCAAATATTGACTGTGGAACTCTAGATAGAGAGAAAAAATTGACTGAGATAGCTCAAGACGTGGGAATCATAAAACCCATTATTTTATTTTGTTTTATTTAACACCGAAAACCGGACTGGCATCGGGGCATGGAAACAAAAAACAAACATGACATAACAATAACATAAGGCAATTCCCCAAGGATGTCACCTGTAAGGAGGTCGGGTAGTGTCTACTCGAACAGGTGTTTACAAGCTTTTTCGGGAAGAGAGCAGATTCCCTTCCAACCTCAGGTTGGGAGGGAGAGCATTCCAAGCGAACGATGCTGTGTAAGAAAATGATTTCCATTGCCTTTTAGCCGTTTTGAGCATGGGCAAAGTAGTAGCATACAGTTACTTGAAAGTAGAGTTTTTGCTGGTTGGTAGATAGTCGTTCCTTTAAATATTCAGGGGCTGTCCCATAGACTGCATTGTGAACAAACATGGCCATTTTAGAGACCTTCGTAATATCCAATATGCTCACCACGTGGTACTTGTTTTACAATCCAAACCCTGTTTCGTGCTGTTAGGCAGAATCCTTTGCAGTTCCCTTGGGGACAACTGCAAGAAGATTAAGACTACAGGAGTAAGCAGTAAACCCAATTGGTAGCAGTCTGCACCACCCAGATTTACCTGGTAGCTGTGGCTGAGCAGTCAGACTTCTCTCAAGAAGAGTAGGGCAGTATATAGAGTATACACAATAGGGCCAACAACACAGCAGAGCAAACAAACACTGACCAGAGCTTTGTACCAGAAGTATATAATTATATATTTAAAACACACTTTAGGCAATACTCTAGCACTCTAAATCAAAAGCAAGTTAAAACATAGTCAGGTAAAGTATAAACACCTCCCTTGATAACTATTAGACAAGTCAGAGTTAAAACACCACTATTTGTTAAAACAGATGTGAGCACGTAACCTAGATGGCACTCTAATAGTTAAGTTAAAGGGAGAGAAAAGGGCAGGGCATAAAAATAAAACAGTTCCCAACACTTATAGAAGTTCAAAGCAAGGGAGTAAAGGGAGTATACACTGTAGAGCCAAAGCTCATAGGCCAGGCCCACTTTAAATGGAGCAAAGCGAAATGTGCCCAAGATCACACAGTTTAAAATGCACTAAAAGTCTTTGCAGAGTGTTCAAAAGAGGTTGGGTGATTAAGAAGTAAAGTTAGAATGTCTGGGGCCAACTCATTTTGAAAGCCAAGGATTTAAGGGTCACCTTTAGCAATCCGTGGAAAGAGAGGCCAGGCAGAACACAGTACCTTAAAGAGAGAGTAAGCTCCAGCGGTGGCAGTTGTTCCAGGCAGTGGTTGCAGTTCTTTGTTTCGACCAAGGGAAGAGAGGATCTCGTCGAGTCGATGCACTGCACAGGGATGAAACCAGCCGCGGGGTTCGTCGGTTAAAAGGTGCCTTCCTTTTATTCGCGGTCAAAGTGGTGAAGCTTGGCTATACGGCCGCCGGGGTGCTTGGCACGGGCGATTCGACCAAGAGACGTCTTTGGAAGGTGAAAGGGGCGAACTGGTTGATCCCACCAGCTCAAAGGAAGAAGACTCGTCAAGCAGAAGATCTTCTCTTGTCGTTGGGAAAGTGGCGAGTTCGTTGAAGCAGGGCTCCATCGGTGGTGGCGTCGTTGCAAATGGCTCGGCTTCGTCCCTCTTTTGATTCATAGGTCCTGTGGCGACCTCTGAAGTTCCAGTCCCAAAAGCCCTGCTTTTATGCAGAAAACCCCCCATTCAACAGCCTAGATGTCACTCAAACATGCTAAGTGGTGAGCCGGGCGTCTCACCACTGGGCCAATCAGAACAGATTGCGACTTGAGTTGCTAAGGCAACGCAGTCCAGGGTGCAAATTCCCCTCCCCCCACATCCTGTGGAACCCAGACAGAGTGGCACCATTTGGAGGGCTTCTGTGCAGAAGCCTGCCAAAATAGTTGAACAAAGGGCCCGACCTTGGTTGGAGTTACAGAGACGGACACGAACGCCATTTTAGAAAAGAGTTCTGGCAAAAAGACCCAACCGTTGATTTAATATCAAATAAATAAACCAGCGGTATCTTTAACATTGCACCAAAAAGTGGTGCGTTTAAAATCAATGGGAAACTCCCATAGGAAATATTCTGGTGGAATATTTTGCGTGGTAACCACTGCCACCAGCTAGAAACTCGACAAGGGGGGACTGGACAGTGCCCCCTTGAAAACAGACTGGGGGCAATCAAATTAACCACTCCCAGTACTTCCACAATATGATGGTTTGTACTAGTTCTGTCACAATTTTGGACTAGTAAAGTCAATGGTCACTTTACATGCCCTGGGAGACAGTAGTCAGTCCCAGGGTATGGAGTCTATGTTTGGGGGTCACTATGACACCCCTGTGTTACTGCACTGAGAGTGCTGTGTAACACATACACAAAGACCAGATGATACCCTATGGAGTAAAAGACCCCATAGCCCATAAGCACCAAAAAGTCAGAGACATACCTCAAATCATGCCTAAGAGTGGGAGGAAAAGAATCTCACTCTTAGCAGGAGAAAAAAACAAACCCCAAAAATCCAGCAAAGCTGCTGGGGGACTCACTAGGTTTGGGAAATTAGCCTTATAAGAGAATTCTCCCGAGCACTCGCCCCTCCCCCCCAGACTAAGGGACAGGAGGATTGAATCCACTCCTGGATTAATCTCATGCCTCTAGTCGGTTATCAACATCCTACAGAGACCATCAGTATTTTGGTGGTGACACCCTGACCTGTGCTCAATGGTGAAATCAAACCCCTGGAGGCAGATTGGCCATCTCAATAGTTTTGGGTTCTCCCCTTTCATTTGCATTAACCATCTCAAGGGGTGGTGGTCAGTCTGAATAACAAAAGTAGAACCATACAAGTATGGCCTAAACTTCTTCAGAGCCCACACAATGGCAAAACATTCTCTTTCAATAGTTGCCCACCTTGTCTCAGGATCCTTCAGTTTTCTACTGATGAAGCAAATGGGGTGCTCCCTACCTTTCCCATCCAGTTGACTAAGGACTGCACCTATACCTGCATTAGAAGCATCTGTCTGTACAATGAAAGTTTGGTGGTAGTCAGGAGCTCTTAGCACTGGAGCTTGACAAAGGGCTTTCTTCAGGTTTTCAAAAGCCTGATTGCACTCCTCATTCCATCTGACCTTTTTAGGGAATTTAGGAGAGGGGGATCACATTCAGTGGAGAAGCTATGGTGCCATAGTTCTCTATGAAATTCCTGTAGTACCCAGTGAGCCCTAAGAAGGCTCTCACCTGGGTCCGAGTAGTAGGTGTTGTCCAATTTTGCAGAGCTTCAATCTTTCTGGGCAAAGGCCTTATTTCTCCACCTCCTACCTCACGTCCAAGGTAGACCACTTTACTCTGTCCAATCTGGCATTTACTTGCCTTTATGGTCAGATTGGCCTTCTCAAGAGCCTGCAAAACATGTCCCAGGTGGTCAACATGCTCTTCCCAGGTTTGGCTGAATACTTCAATGTCATCCAAGTATGCCATGCAGAAGTTGATCAAAGCCCTTTCCCCTTACGAGAACAGATTGGGAATGAAAATCACACAGATCTTTTTAAGGTGGAAATCGGACCTCATTTTTGGCAAAAAGGAAAGGTGGGCCCAACGCATCACGTTGTCTTTATGCAAAGTAGCAAAGGACCCAACAGCCGAAAGGGCCACCAGGTTTGTGTCAACTGTGGTGAGAGGTTCAAAAGGCTTGTGAGCCAGGGATGATGAGACTTCATTGAGGTCCCAGACTGGATAGAGGTCCACGACAGGAAGGAACAGCTGCCCGACTGAGCACCTCAAAATGCTGCTTCATGACCGCACTGGAAAGGGAGTTGAATCCCCCACACCCAAATCCATATTCCTATATGCCGCTGATATGTACGGGATGACTTAATTGATATGCCAAAATTAGACGGATCAGCTATTCATTTAAAGACAGAACCAAAGCACAAGACAAGGGATCCCCAAGTTTGTCCCAGCAACAGCAGAAGAGAGCACTGCCATTAAGAGAGAGCACTGCCATTATATGTTGAGATTCTCTTTAGACAACCCTAGTTGCCCAAACACTTACCAAGCAGATAAATGAAGAGGCTGAGGGGATGGAAGGCATCTCTTCCCTGCCTCCTGCAACGGCAGTTCAGGCTTCAGGTAAAGCTGGATGGGAGGGAGGTGTGGTAACACGTTATGGTCTGAGAAGCAGAACCTGGCGGGTCAACACGGGCCACCAAGATCTGCTGCATGGTCGACACATTCCCAGATCATCGTGCAGTCTAATTGTTATGAATTCAAGTGAGCGAAGGAAGCGTATAAAAAGGTCAGCCGCAGTGCTTTGCCGAGTGATGCTGACAGAGGTCTCAAACGCACACGTTTTTTTTTGACTGAGGATCTGGTACTCCTATGGACACAGAAAGCAGTAACACCTTCTGCTTCAAATACTCTGTGGTGGCGTGGAGCACCATGGAGTGCTTCGCTGACGGCTGTTGACCAAGTGGTGGATGAGAACAGGGAAGAAGCAAGTCTGGTGAGAAGTGTAAGGAACTCATGGTGGCAACAGTGATCACTTCAAGGGTGTTTATTAAACTGCATGCTGGTTGGAAAAAAGCCTAATCGAAACTTAAATCTAAGATGGGAACAAGCGTCGACCAACAAATGAAAATAAGGCAGTCCTAGTGGCATTGTGTCAAACAAAAAAAGGGCCTATACTAAGAAACCTATTGCCCAACCTTACAACTAATACATAAAGGTTGTGGGATAGTTTTCAAGAAAAGAAAGAAGTGTTCACAAATAATATAAGTCAGGATGCGGTAGCTTGGGTCTCCCTTCCCCATGTTTTTGAGCATGGGGTAAGGTAGGATCTTGGAGCACAGTACAGTCCCGACCTTCCCCAGCACGAGATGACAGTTCTGCTTGCAGCTCTCAGGGTAGTCGATGGCCAAGTCTTGTTTCTCTTGAAAGTCTCTTGCTTTCGAGGGCGTAACATATTCAACTAACAAAACAAAAGTTAATTCAACAAAAGAATGACGTTCAGTTTCCAATGTTCGCTGGGTGATGGCTTCACCCAAGTCACCCTCTTACGGGCGCTCACCCCTCTTTGCTTTCAGCCTCCCTCCTCCAGGTTTTCTATGGCTTTTCTTTCCTTCATAAAGGTAAATGTCTTTTTAAACAGTTCCAGTGGACATTCCTCGGCCGGGTCCACTTTTGTAAACACACTGTTTCCTGGGACTTTAGACTTTGCCGTTCCTTTATCAGCATCCCTCAGTCGGGTTCACTAGTGCCACTTCGTTAGCATCCTTTGTTCGGGTTCACTTTTGCCAACTTCACATTCACTTTGCTTTCAACGATTGCGGGATTCACTTCCCTTACTTCCACTACAGTCCTTAAGTCAAAGGTTTTGTCTAAAAAGTTAGGGATAAACCTATGGTAATATGGTAATATCCTATTAAGCCAAGGAACGCTCTAAGATCTCTTTTGGTCTTGGGAGTTGGAGTACGGCTTTTACCTTTTCATGTAGGGGTTGTACATTCCATTCCCTACGAAAAAGCCAAGGTATTTCACGATTTATTGGGCCAATCTGCATTTAGCTGGATTAGCAGTTAGGCCAGCATTCCTGAGGACTTTCATGATGGTATAAAGATGGAAGAGATGGTCCTCCCAGGTCTTACAATAAAAGACAATATTGTCAATGTAAGTGAGGACTTAAAACTGGAATAATCCTAGGGGTGTTTTTTCCTTATCTGGCCCATATAAAGGGACTTGCCAGTACCCCTTGGCTAAATCTAGGGTAGATAGAAGGGTGGCTGTTCCAAGTTCATCAATTAGGTCATCGATGCCTGGCATGAGATAGGCATCGAAGTGGGAAATTGCATTAACTTGACTAAAGTCTATACAAAATCTCCATGAACGGTCAGGTTTAGTGACCAACACGTTAGGAGAGGACCAGGGACTTGAGGTGGGCTCAACATTCTGTTGAAATCCTCGATCACCATTTGTTTACGTGCATCTGGTAGACGATAGGGTCTTAGATTAACCACCTTGCCTTTAGGTGTTCAATATAAAAGGTATGTACCTTTTACTCTTCCTGGTTTTTCTGAGAATACAACAGGGAATGAAACCACTACATCTTTTAGATCTTCTCGTTGTTGGAAAGATATCTCAGAAGGAATTAAATCAAAGTTATCTGTATCTTCGGGAACCAGGCAGGCTAGTACTTTGGCATGGATGGCTGACAGGTTCTCCTTCCACTCTTTTAAGAGGTTGATGTGGTGTTAAGTGGACTTTCTGTTGGCAATCTGGTTGGGATATCTTATACGTGCAGGTTCCTGTTCGTTCTATTACTTCGTAAGGTCCATGCTACTTGGAAACTAGTTTATTCTCCAAGCTCGGTAAGAGGACTAGTACTTTCTGTCCAATAAACAAATATCTTAAATTTACTTTTTTATCATAATTGGCCTTTTGTTGGCTTTGGGCCTTTGCCATAGGACTACAAATTAAGCCCTGACTAACTTCATGTGTTCTCGCATTCTAGTGGCTGTTTGTGATATTGGGATTGGAGCCTCCTCTCGTTCTTCCCAGGATTCCCAGAGCATGTCCAGGACATCTCTCGGTTCACTTCCATAGAGTAGCTGAAACGGAGAGAAAACAATGGAAGCTTGGGGGGGAGGGTTTCTCACTGCAAATTGTGCCCATGGGATCATACAATCCCAGTCTATCCGACCCTTGTCTACCAATTTCCGTAGAATTAGTTTCAGGGTCTTATTAAATCTTTCCACTGGACCATCAGTTTGAGGATGGTACTGTTACGCTCACCTGGTTCCCACGGGGGCGTCGACCGGAACTGGGCTGCTGTTGTTTCCACCAGCGTGACGTGTAGCGCCGAGATGACTGACTGGACTGGCCCGCTCAGACTAGTTCGACTGGCTCGCAGGAATATTCTTCTGCAAAGGAGAAGGGGAATTAACCACCCGTGGAATTGAGTGTCAACCCACCTTCCCCACTCCCGTTGTCTTCCCACAGATCACTCTTGATGTCCCCTCCTTAGTCTCACCTGATGGTTTGGAAGGATGAGCTCTCCATCCTGCGTCGACCGCAGGGGCGCGTTGATGACCAGTTACTTCACTGGCGTAGAGGAATTGGTGAGTTCCAGTATTGACTCTAAAGTCCAATTGTTCATAAGAGTTCTAATGTCTGATCTTCACTCTGTCCGATTCCTTGCAGGTTGCCGATTAATCCACTCGAAGATTTCCAAATGGCAATTGGTAAGATTCAGGTAAGTCTATTGTGGTTTTCCCCTTAGGGGCCGGGGGTACGGCGATGAAGCAGAGTTGACTGCGCCGACCCGAGATGAGGTGAGTACCCCCCGTGGTAAATCAGGTAAGTCATTGGGGGTAGCTTGTATAGCTTTGGGAGAGTCCCCTTGCTCACCTTGCTGTCTTTGTCTCCTTAGGTGTCGGAGGGCGGCCGCGAGATGGAGAGAGCGTGATGGAATGCTGAAGTACCGCCAAGCAGGTGAGTTCAGCGCGGCGCCGTAGGAATGACTTCTGTCTTTCAACTCCGTGGCGAGATGGATCAGGATTCAGGTAAGGATTAAAGTTAAAACTCCTGTTCTAACCTTTATCCTTCTTTTCTTCTTGTTTCAGGAGTCCCAGGACTGAAGCGGGCGTGGCTGAAGACTGGAGCTGCTGAAAACACGGTGAGCGTTACGCTGCAGCAAGCAGAATAACCCGAAGCACGTGTGGCTGTCCGGGCGTGGTTTAAATAGCCTTGGAAGAAGTTCCAGGTAAGTATTCTTCCACAGCCCCAACCAAGTAACAAAATAGTCCCTTCAGTAAAATAGTCCCTCCTAAGCCTCATTTGGCTTGAGTCTTCATGCAGCATGGTCTGTCTCAGGTGAGTATGCAGCATGGTCTGCTTTAGGTAAGTTATCAATAATGAGCCTGGCACCCATGGCGCCAGGACTGACTTTATCTTTATGAGCCTGGCGCCACAGGCTTTTGGGCATGCTCCAAGTGGCAAGATGCCTGTTTCCGGGGCTGCTGGGCCTGGTCTGGTCTTCCGGGGGCAGGCATCATGACAGGTACACAGAAGTTTGCAAGGTGGTAATGTGGAGTAGGTCTTTGACTTCAGCCATAAGCTTACTTATATAATTCAAACCTTGGTCTGTTAGCATTTCTTTGGGAAAACCGACCCTATAGAAATACGGTAGAAGTTGTTTTGGGTCTGCTGAGTGGTATTATTTCGTATTGAGAATGCCTTGGGATATCGGGTTGCATAATCCACGATCACCAGGACATACTTGTTGAACCAATTTAGATGTTTTTAGCAGTCTTATTATGTCCATACCAATTCTAAAAAAGGGGACTTCTATGATCGGCAGAGGGTACAGAGGGGCCGCTACTGGGATGCGCAGGCTGGTCTTTCGACATATTTCGCAGATTTGTATGAAAGCTTTTATATCGGCGTGGAAACCCTGGCCAGTAGCACTTTCCACCAATATGTGCCTGTGTTTTAACATGTCCCAAATGCCCTCCTGTGAGATGGGAATGTGCGATCTCTAGCATGACCTTTCGGTAGCTTTTAGGTATAACCAGTTGGGTTTTCATAAAACTTTCTGGGAAGGTTTCTTTTCTGTTAAGTAACCCAAGTTTTAAGAAGACAAAAGGGACTTCCCTTCTCTATGCCTTCCCCTTCTGGATTTGCTAGTAAAAAAGCTTCAGCGAGGGCTGGATCATTTCGTTGGGCAAAGGCTAGATAGATGGTGGGTTCTTCTCCTTTCCTTTCTTCATTGTTAAGTGATTTATCAGCATCCCCAAAGTCTAAGTTACGTCTTTCTGTTTTGTCTGGTTCGCTTTCTTTGAACTGATGGAATAAAGCGATTTCCTAAATTCTCTGTGCAATTTGGTCTCCCCGACGTACCTCAAAAGGGACTTATCCATGATTCTGTAAGAGATCTTTCACGTCTCCCCGGAAGTCGGGGTCAATAACGCCAGCTAGAACATCTATCCCGAACTTCCATGCTAAGCCAGATTTTGGGACTAGTCGTATGTAGCACCCCAGAGGGGGTATCAAAACCCAAGTCCGTAGGATTCATTCCTCTTTTCCCAGGGGGATATAGTTTCCCTAGTAATACAGATATCAAACCCTATTGATACCTTGGTGGCGATGGACAGGTTAGAGGCTCTCTGACTAAGTTTTTGAAATTGTAGGGTCCCCCAATTTGTTGCAATCGAGTCACATCCCACTTCTGGCACCATATGTAGGGAACTCATGGTGGCAACAGTAAAGACGGACAAGTGATCACAGACAGTTCAAGGGTGTTCATTAAACGGTGTGCAGGTTGTAAAAACAACTAACCTAAATCTTATATGGGAGCAAGCTTCTACCATCAAATTAAAATAAGGCAAACCTAGTGGCATCATATCAAATAAAAAAGGGCCTATAATAAGAAACCTATTGCCAAACCTTACAACTAATACATAAAGGGTGTGGGATAATTTTCAAGAAAAGAATGTTCACAAATAATATGTCAGGATGAGGTAGCGCTTGGGTCTCCCTTCTCCATGGGGTAAGGTAGGATCTTGGAGCACAGTACACTTTCGAGCTTCCCCAGCACGAGATGACAGTTTCGCTTGCAGCTGTCAGGGTTCACAATGGCCAAGTCTTGTTTCTCTTGCAAGTCTCTTGCCTTCGAGTGCCTGACGTATTCAACTAACAAAACAAAAGTTCCTTCAAAAAATAACTGAAGTTAATTTTCCAATGTTTGCTGGGTGATGGGTTCACCCCACCATGGGTCCCCCTCTTCCCGGGCGCTGACACCTCTTTAACTTTCAGCCTCCCTCCTCTGGGTTTATTATGGCTTTTCCTTCCTTCATAAAGCTAAATGTCTTTCTAAACAGTTCCAGAGGACATCCCTCAGCCGGGTTAATTTTTGTCAACACACTGTTTCATGGGACTTTAGACTTTGCCCCATATTAATCAGCATCCCTCGGTCGGGTTCACTCTTGCCAATTTCAGATTCACTTTTATTTCAACGATTAAGCGATTCACTTCCCTTACTTTCTCTACAGTTCTCAGGTCAAAGGCTTTCAACTTCCAGGGATTTTGCTTGACCTTCTGTATGACCACTTTGACCTAACTTGATGGCTCTCCTACGGACTTCTGGTATGACATGCATTACTTACCGTGAAAGCATTTCTGATGATTGTATCTGCTTAGATTCACCTGCTGTGCATATAGTCCGACATTCAGTGGTAACCGCAGAGTATTGCATCTGGTCTTTCGAGAATCGAAAGGGGACGTTGACATGGGCGTGCCTGTAACACTATCCCTACATGACGTGTAGTGTACCCAAAATCCCTCACGCATCGAGGTCCCTCCGATTGTATTTTTTCTCCATTGTGGGAGCCTTATGACTATCACGAGTGACTACAGAAAAGAGAGAAAGTAGTAAGACGTCTATGTTCCTTCCATCCGAGCGGGGAGAAGGGCGGGCGCATGTGAATCTAAGCAGATACAATCATCAGAAATGCTTTTACGGTAAGTAATGCATGTCTTCTGATGCTTGTTAATCTGCTTAGAATCACATGCTGTGCATAGACTAGCGAGCAGTACCCAGAATTGGAGGTGGGTTGTGAGAAGGAACAGTAGTGAAAAGATGTCTTAGTACTGCGTGTCCCACCTAAGAATCAGACTGAGAATGAGTGTCTAGGCAATAGTGTTTTGTTAAGGTGAGTACAGGACTCCAGGTTGCCGCTTTGCAAATGGACTCTAGGGGAACATTTGCAATAATTGCTATGGAAGCCCCAGTGCCCCGAGTAGAGTGTGCTCTAGGCTTGAAGGGCAGTTCCCTCTTAGCAAGAGTGTAACAGAGTGTGATGCATTTGACAATCCACTTTGAGATTGCCGATTTAGAGACAGGATTCCCTTCTCTACCAGCTGCTACTGAAACGAAAAATTGGTTTGTCTTTCTCAGTGGTTTAGTTCTGTCCAGGTAAAACATGACTGCCCTACGCACATCTAATGTGTGTAGGCTTCTCTCGGCCAGGTGAGTAGGGTTCTGGAAGAAAGTACACAGTTCTATTGATTGGTTCACATGGAACTTAGAGATATATTTAGGCGCAAAACAAGGGTGAGTGCGCAGAACCACCTTATCTCTGAACTCTTCTTATAGAAGTGATAGCCACTAGGAAGGCTGTCATATAGGTAAGCTCTTTGAGACTTGCCTTATGCATAGGCTCAATGGAGACCCAACGAGTCTGGTTAATACCACATTCAGGTCCCATCCAGGAGCTGTATTTGAAATGGGGGTGGGGGGGGAGGGGTGAATCCTCTTGACCCCTTCCATGAAAGCCTTATTAACTGGTATCTTCTACCAGGATACTTTGTTGTGACGTAGTGTAGGCTGAGAGAGCAGCTAAGGGAGTTAAAAACCAGGCCTGAATCAAGCAAGTGAGTCAGGTACAATACAATGTAGGTGAGCAGTCAATGGGATTGATGCCCTTGATGTTGCACCAGATAAAGTCTTTCAGTGATTTGAATACTGCAAACAGTTCCTACAGGTTTATGTGGTTGGGTGCCATGTCTGACGACCAAACTCTGTGCGCTGTCTGTGGAAGCAGGTGAGCTCACCACCCTGTGAGAGATGCGTCTGTAGTGAGAGTGGCCTCCACTGCGGGCCTGGTGAAAGATTTCTCCTTCAAGAGGTTCTCCCTCGACCACCACCGTAGCGAGAGAACAAGGGCTGGCGAGACAACCACTAGATCGTCCCATTGTCCGCTGGCCTGACATCACTGGCTGTCGAGCCACTCCTGCATTGGACACATGAGCAAGCGCGCGTAAAGAACCAAATAAATGCATGACGCCATCATTCCTTACAGTCGCATAGCCTTGCGTACCATCGCCTCCCGACTGGCTACCTATTGAAGGATCTGAAACAACATGTTTTGGACCCTCTCGTTGGAGGGGAAGACGAGGCTGTCCTTTGTTCGAATTAGAGCTCCTAGGAATGGCTTGACTTGACTGGGGTTTAAGCTGGACTTCTTCTCGTTGATGGAGAATCCCAGGCTGAATAAGAGGTCTATCGTCTTTTGGGTATTTGACAGGCATGTTTCGTAAGAATCCCATGTTATGAGCCAGTCGTCGAGGGAAGGATAAACCGGGATGGATAATCTGCGCAGGTGTGCTGCTGCCACTGCCAGTACCTTTGTAAACACCCTTGGTGCCGAAGCTATGCCGAAGGGTAGTACCTTGAACTGATAGTACTTGTCCTGTATTATGAATGAGGAGGTATTTTCTAAACGCCGGTAACATTGAAATATGAAAGTATGCATCTTTCATTGTCCAATGTTGCCATGTAATCCCCCTATGTGAGCAGGGGAAATGCTTCCTGCAGAGTGACGATGGCTTGGCAAATTTGTTTCCTGGGTGCAAATCTAGTACAAGGCGCATGGTGAGATCCTTTTTGAGTACAAGGAAGTACACTGAATAAATACCCTTGTTTACATGTAGAAGAGGCACGACTTCTATGGTGCCCTTTTCCTGCAGGGTCTCGACTTCTTGTAGCAGGATGCGCAGATGTTCTGGCGTCAGACGTCTTGCTCGTGGAGGTCTGAATTGAGGGGACTGGCCGAATTCTATACAGCACCCGTGGGCAATGTTCTCGAGTACCCACTGGTCTGTAGTTATTCCATCCCATGCTCAAAGAAATGATGTTAACCGGCCCCCGACCGGGGAGGCATGGGAGGGACCCGGATCTGCGGGTCATTTTTGGCCTGAGGCCGGGGAGATTCGAGGGGTAGAATTCTGACCCCTTCCTTTGACATGTCGATGGCCTCTTGGGGATACGGGGTGGTGTAGGTTTGGGCTCTGGGTAGAGGACCAATTATTTCCCGAGTTAAATTGGTTCGGAGTGGAAGGTTGACCACGAAAGGAAAGTTTAGACCCACTGCCCCTCCTCGGAAAAGTCCTCTGGGTGATCTGATCCAGGGTCTTGAGGGTGTCATGCTCTTTCTTAGCAGTTGCGAGCGCTTCGTCAACCGCTTTTCCAAATAAATCAGTCTCCTCCACCTGCTTATTTATTAATGAGGCTTGAGTCTCTAGTTTAAAACCATAGTTGCGTAACCATGCGTGCCTCTTTAGGAGGGTACCTTGAGCCAACGATCTGCCAGCTGTCTCTGCTGCATCCAAAGTATTCTTAAGGATACTCCGATTAACCTGCCTGCCTTCAGCCACTGTGGAGAGCAGGCGAGTTCGCAGCGGTTCAGGGACTTCTTGAAGGCCCTCCTGCAGCATGGCCCATTGTGCATCGGCATAGCTGGCCAACAGGGTTGCGATGCAAATGAAAAAAAAGCTGCAGCCGTGACCCTTTCCCCTAGAGAATATAGCCTTTTACACTCCTTGTCAGGGGGTCCCTCCCCAGCTGATAGGGGAACCTACCAGTGATTCGGAAGTAGCATAACCCCTGATGTAAAGGGGTTTGGAGGGGGAAAGTCGAAACTATTTTTCTACCCTAGGATTTACTGCTCTAGTTAGGGCAGACGTCAATAAAGAAGGTGCCAACCGCTTCTTGATCGAATTTAACAGGAATAGCTTGGCTGGACGGTGGTTTTTCTTTTAGTATGTCCTCCACAAATATCAGCTTCTGGAACAGCCTCCTGGGTAGCAATATGGAAATGTTCAGCTGCTTTCCTCAGTATGGCATTGAATGCAATTTGGTCGTCGACCGGGGAGGCTTGCCGAGTGGGTGTGGTTGGGGGGGTGGGGCGAGGGGAGTCCAAGCACAAGGCATCAGGTTCCTGTGTTGGAGTAGGTGACTGCCAAGGGCGAGGATCAATTGGAGTCCAAATTAACATCCTCAGTGTCAGCAAAGGGATCTTCATCTTGATTGTATGGGTCTACAGGAACCTCCTCCTCAGTGAGGTCATAAATATATTCTTCCTCTTGAGACGGGTCAACGACTTTCTGAAGCTTAGCCACCAAGCGAGGGGGGGGTTCTCCTCTCTAGGTCTTGTGGGCGTGGATTTCTCAGAGAGTTCTACAAACCTCTCTAGCCTCTCCATACATCCTTCAAATTTCTCCCTGGTCCAAATGAATGAACCAGAGTGCCCAGGGGTGGAAAAGGCTCCTGTAATGGATCTTTTGTCGCCAAATGCCGAGATTTCTTCTTTAACGTCAAAGAAATTCCTCCAGTGCCTTCCGAAAAAGTCCTTTCGGCGGACTAACGGTTGACATGTGTCCTTCTGTTTGTCTTTGGGCCTCTCCGTGGTTTCCAATGAATCCTTCGGCCTATCCTTGGATTTGCGACAGACTCCTGAATATTGGGGGCAACGCCCTGCAATTTAGAGGGCCCAGTCACAAGGCGCACCTGCGGTTGCGGGGAGGGCTGCCGATCCTGACGATCGGCGGGCAAGGCTGAAGTTATTGGTGTGCCCGTTGGCGCTATGGACTGCTTCGACTGTTTCGTCAAAGACGTCCCTGGGGTTGTGTTCTTAGTGTATGCGTCTTTGTCGCAGAGGTGTACAGTCCCCATAGCAGGACCCGAGTCTTATCTAGTTGGGCCGGGGACAGACGATGCAGAGCGAGAATGCTCTGCCGAGAGGTCAATCGCCTCCCAATCGGAGACCTGTTCATCACTCAGCCCCTCGTCACAATCGGCGGTTGTGGCAGTGGGAGAACTAGACTCGGCCTGCGACATTCCGTAGGCCGCCCACCGCTTAACACAGCGCTCCTTCAGTGTCTTCGGATGCAGGAGCTTGCAAGCCGCACAAACCATCTCGTCATGAAGTTCTGCGGTTGTCAACTTGTAAATCTCTTAATTGCACTTGGCCTGTTGGCTGTCCCAGACTTGATACCCGATACCCGTCATCATTTGATTTACTTGGGGTTCCTTGTACTGGATAATCCTAATAAAATGTGTCCAATTAAATTTTTAAGGAATAAAGTCATTGCACTCACTGGTCAAATGCAAAAGATTCATTCAAACTTTGGCAAATTTTCTATTAAACCTCTTGGAATATTGTGAGGGAAAAGTAAGCACTAAACTGCTATATGGTTTGGAGTGTTGCATGCATGGGTGATTAATTCTCTCTATATTTTTGAGGGGCTAGTCTAGTGGAAGGTTCTTCGCTTACCTAATTGTATACCAATCACAGCAATCAGATACGAAATTGGTTTAAGATCATTGAATGTTTGAACTGAGTGGCGCTTGGTATCTTTCTATTGCAAAATCTTACACCCTCCTAAAGATTGCTTGTATGGTGATTTTCACAAACTCAAGGAAACAATAAGGTACATTGTATTAATATCTTGGTTGTAATGTAGTTTAGGAGTTGATAAGGAAGAACTTTTGGGGAATCCCTTATGTAAAACAACTATTGTACCAACACAAGTTGACTAATACTGTAAACAAGGGTCTGCTGATCACACCATATAAACATCACACTCAAAAAGGAGCACACACCGGGCAAGAAGTAATGCTGTTTATTACAACATGGAAAGCACAAATCAACAGAGCAGTGGATTGGATCTGGCTGTACATTCAAAAGGTAACAGTTTCAAATGCTTGGACGATTGTACTTATCCTATAAAACAAATGTTTTCCACAGATTCCCTCCAGCAGTCCCCTTACTAGTTCTTCTATTGTATTGTGAATTTTGGGTCTGATCACAGAGGGACCACTGATGATCTCTGGTTCTTTATTAATCTGGTTAATACATTTTCCATGTTCTTCTGGGTGGGGGACTTAAATAGCATTCTTATACTGTCAAAGAAAAGTTGGGTACTAGTTGTAGGCCTTTCTCACACAAAACAAAAAAGCATACATGTTGACCGGTTAAGGTTCCTACATCAACTATACCTTCCATACCTCTGCCACAGAATAAAAAAATACATAAATAAGTACATAAAATACTGCAACTGGATCTGCCCACCCAGGCCACCATAAATCACCCTTAGTGCCCATTGGCCCAGACCATGACCTTTGGTAACAAAAGGTAGCCGCACGCCATGGCAATCTTTCCCACTCAAGTGGCCACTGGCCACAGCCTTTTGCCATGCCCCAATCCCCAGCACCTCAAACTAGCTCACCACTTCTCATCTTTGCGCTATTGTACATGCACCCTCCCAGGGAATGTCTTCACCATGTGCAACTGCATGGGCTATTGCAACTTATTTCTCATTGAAATGGACATCTGTCATCTTCATAGAAGTACAACTATGAATGCAACATGCCTGTGGACTATGGCCCTGTTCTTAGACCACCAACCCTGTGGCCAAAACAGGTTTTTGTCTTCACTTTTGTGCATAGTGTACCCCCACTCTCCGCCTCCAATAACGCCCCAAACCACTGGCCAGGGTCGAGGGGCATCCCAGTAGGCATTCAATCAATACATCTTTATTTGAATATTTGGAATTGACAAAAGCACATGAACTTTTGAGACAAAAGTGTTATTTACATGCATTGCATTCACATAAAAAGCCCATAATGATTTTTCTAAAAACACGTCATTTTACAAAGGCAAATAAAAGAATACACATTTTATTTTACTTTGTCACAATTATTAGAAGTAAGGGAAGAATACAAGGCTGAGCGAGGATTAATGGTTTAGCCTAGCCCTCATTAGAACTCCATTGTTTGAAGGTTTTGCTAACTATGTTATGTCATGTTACTTTGCATTTATATAACGCCTTATTTACCATTGGTATGATCTCAAGGCGCTGGTAGGTTGAAAGCCCTCGGGAACCGTAGTTCAAGTCAGGAGAGAGAGAGAGAGAGAGAAAGAGAGAGAGAAAGAGAGAGAGAAAGAGAGAAAAGAGAGAGAGAGAGA
The DNA here is from genome assembly GCF_040938575.1 of Ambystoma mexicanum. Taxonomy (NCBI): domain Eukaryota; kingdom Metazoa; phylum Chordata; class Amphibia; order Caudata; family Ambystomatidae; genus Ambystoma; species Ambystoma mexicanum. Next base: position 163,721,525 of record NC_090929.1, read on the forward strand.
GAGAGAGAGAGAGAGAGAGAGAGAGAGAGAGAGAGAGAGAGAGAGAGAGAGAGAGAGAGAGAGAGAGAGAGAGAGAGAGAGAGAGAGAGAGAGACATAAGGTGCGTGTGTACACCAGATATGTGTGCAGTATGTGTGGCACTCGTATGATAGCTGCTTCTTAGCGGTAGGTGTGGTGGTTGGGAGATCAGGAGTATGTGTTCGTTCTGGCAGGGTGATACCAGACGGATTCTGGCTGCGTTAGGCCTGAGGAGAACGCCTAGAGTGGCGGGTGTGCAACCAGCTGTGTTTAGTTAGGATGATGGGGAGTATGTGGCAGGAGTTGGTATGAGAACAGCTATACCGAATGTGTCATAGTATCGCGGTGTTCTAGTTGAGTGGTGGTGAATAGAAGAGAGTAAGGGTGGTGATGTTATATGGTGGTTTTCAGTAGGTGCTCGAGATCGAGATCATGCTCTATGCATTCCATGCGATCCAACCGTTCCACGTGCTCCATCTGCACCACGCTCTTCATCCGCTCCACACACGTCATCCGCTCCACATACATGTCATCCGTTCTACCCACGTCATCGGTCCCATGCACCCCATCCGTCCCATGCACCCCATCCGTCCCATTCGTTCTTTTCATTCCATGCACTTTGTCATTTCATGCCATCTATCCGTTCCATACACTCTATCTATTCAGTGCACTCCATCTGTATAGTGTACTCCTCCTTTCCATCCTCTCGTACACTTTATTCCATATGTCTACTTCGTTCTTCACGTCCATTTAATTTATTTCATCCATTTTCTTAATTTCATCCACTTCCCTGCTTTCATCCAGTTTATTCCTTTCATCAACTTCACTCGTTCTATTCAGTTTATCCGTTTTAATTTACAAAAGCGATTATTAGTTTTTGATTTCTCGCTCGGATCATGCTGCTGGATTGTTATTTATGTTAAAGTAGCTTTGGGCTAAGGACATTGATTGCTGTGATCGATTTTGAGTTAAGAGTCGATTTTAGGGGGAAGAGCCAGGTTTTCAGTAATTTGCGGAAAGACATGAGGTCCTCGGTGAGTCGGATGTGGGGTGGAAGTGCATTCCACAGAGTGGGGGCCAGGGCTGAGAATGATGATCCACCTAACCTGACCTGACTGAGTTGGTTTTTGGTATGACTAGGAGGCTGGCAGAGCTTGATCTTAGAGTGCGTGGGGGATGGTAGGGTTTTAGTTTGTCTTGAAGCTATTGAGGTCCGGTTTCATGGATTGCTCGGTGAGAGATGCATAGGGTTTTGAAAGTCACCCTTCGTGCAACCGGAAGCCAGTACTGAGTTTTGAGCGCTTGGGAGATGTGATCTCTCGGGCCAAGCGCTAGTAGCAGTTTGGCTGCAGCGTTTTGTGCTCTTTGTAGTTTAGTCAGTTGGTATGCGTGGACTCCCGAGGTAGAGGGGGTTAGCGTAGTCCAGTCTTGACATAATTGATTGGACCGCAGAAAGTCTTTTGGGAAAGGAGAGGTATGGAAAAATGCGACTAAGGTTTTTAAGGTGGTAGTGGCAGGACTTCGAGACATTGTTGACTTGGAGCGAGAGGGTTTTGAATCTAGGGTGCATACAAGGTTTTTTACTGAATTTGAGGGTGTCAGGGAATTGCCCATGGCCGATGGCCAGGGTAGCGGTGTTGCCACATACCATGATTTCAGTTTTGGAGGGGTTTAGCAAGAGGTGGTTTCTGGTCATTCAGTGATCTATGTCGAGGAGGCAGGAAGCGAGGCCGGGTTGGCAGATGATTTTTGAATTCAGGAGTTTAAGGATTAGTTGCGTGTCATCGGCGTAGTTGTAGCACATGATATTGTGCAAGCTGATTATTCTTGGGAGGGTGGACATATAGAGGTTAAACAGGAGGTTAAACAGGAGGGCTGATAGGCATGCTCCTTGTGGAACTCCAGTGTTAGGGTTATTTGGTTCCTCTTGTCGAGGACGGATGCTATCCATTTGAGAGTGTTTCAACGGATTCCCAGGGAGTGGAGGCGGTCAAGGAGGATTGAGTGGTTGATTGTGTGGAAGGCGGCAGATAGGTCAATGCGGCGCTTCCCGCAGAATCAGCAGTGTTTTAAGGTCATCCCAGATTGAGGTTAGGGTGGTTTCGGTTCCGCGTCGTCCTCTGAAACCTGATTGAGCGGGGTCTAAGAGATTGTTGGCTTCGACAAAGGCATTTAGTTGGAAGTAGGCGGTTCGGTCAATGAGTTTGGCAAGGAACCTGGTGTTTGAGATGGGGTGGTAGTTTTTGGGCTCGAGAGGGTCGAGGGAAGTTTTTTTTAGAAGAGGCTTGACATGAACAGTTTTGAACGCGTCGGCAAAAATTCCGGAGGAGAGGGAGTCGTTTATGATGGTTCTTGCATGTTCTCCCGCAGAGGTAGATGCAAACATTTCTTTGAGGGTTGTGGCTGGGCAGGGGTCCAGCGGGGAGCCAGATGGTTTGCGGGCAGAGAGAAGTTTGAGAAATTGGTCAGTTGATATTGGAGTGAAAGAGTTGAAAGTCGGTTGGGTATCGGTCGCAGGCGGTGGGATGGCAGGTGGGTGGATTGCCTGGGGGTGTAAGAGAGCTAGTTTGTTGGTTAGAGAGTTTGTTCTTTCGAGAGCTGTGGTGTAAAAGTGTAGAGAGATTGAGTCGCACAGTGATTGTGAGGGGTTGGTACATGATGGTTTGGTGAATTCTGCGATGATTTTGTGAAGTTCTTTGCTGGGGTTTTTTGCACTTTAGGATTCGGGAGTTGTAATGTGCTTTTTTAGCTTTCCGGATTTGGGCCGTTTAGTGGCGATGGTGCCGTGCCAAAGTGGATCTGCTCAGGGCTGTTTTGTCTTTCCACCATTTGCGTTCTAGGGATTTATAATGCTGTTTAGTGGTCTTCAGTTCTGGTGTGAACCATCTAGGAAAAAGGCCATGGCGAGCTGATGGTTTGCAAGAGGGGGTGAGCGGGATTAGTGAGGTGTTGAGCCATGAGTCAAAGGCGTTGGAGGTTAGGAGTTCATTGGGTAGGTGGGTAGGGGGAGGAGCTTGAAGGAGTGCATCAGCAAGAGTGGGAAGAATTTTTCGGATCTTCCAGCATTTGCGTAGATTCAGAGTTTCTGGTTCGGGTAAGGGGAGCGAGCTGGGTGAGCGAATGGCGAAAGAAACAATGAAGTGATTGGACCAGATAATAGGGGTGGAAGGGTTTAGATGCATCAGGTGGGAGCTGAAGATGGCATCAAGTGTGTGTCCTTTATAGCGAGTCGGTCCGTTTATGTGGGGATGGAAGTTAATCGCGTCTAGGCCGTCAACCAGAGAGTGGGTCATAGGGTTAGTGGGGATGTCAAGCCATATGTTGAAGTCTCCTAGAAGGGTGAGGGTGGGATGGTTTGGTTGGAGGGTGGCAAAGTCGCAGAGGTTGTTTGAGAATTGTCTATCGTAGCCAGGGGGTCTGTAGATGATTAGGAAGCTGTGGGAGAACGAAGGGGGGAGGGATAGTTTTACGAGGAGTGATTCGCAGGAAGGAATGGATGGCTGGTTGTCGATGATTGAGGCGTGAAAGAGAGACTTGAAGGCGATTGCTATTCCTCCTCCTCTAGAGGGACGGTTCAGTGGGATGAGGGAGTAGTCTGGGGGGAAGGCTTCATTGGCGATAGGGGCAAATTCGTCAAAGGACCAGGTTTACGTGATAAAGACTAGGTCCGGTTCGTCAGAGGTGAGGAGGTCAAAGATGCTGTGTCTGTTTTTTGCTATGGATCGGGCATTAAAAAGGATGCAACTTACTTCGGAACAGGAAGATGAGGGAGTTGCAGAGGTTGGGGGTGGGAGGGGAGAGGGTGAAAAATGGGGAGCGAGAGGAGGGGGGGATTGGAGGGGGGAGCGAGAGGAGGGGGTGGATGGTGGTCGGTGGGAAGAGCAGGCGGGCAGTTGAGTTGGTGGGTATGGGGGAGGGGTTGGACTGGTGAGACGGGTTGATTGGATTAGGGTCGGAGGAATTGGAGGTGGGGTGTGGGGGGTTAGGAGTTTCAGTTGTGGTCGGTGAGAATTCGAGGGAGAGTGGTTTCAGGTAGGGCGAGGCAGGGGGGGGCCGTGGTGATGATCGAGATTGGGAGGATGAGGAGGTGGGACGAGATAGGAGTGGCGATGAGTACTGAGAGATTGAGGGAGACCAAGTATGTTTTCTCTTCAGTTTTTTTTGTTGCGGTTGGTGTGTGGGAGAGGGTAGGGGGGCTGGAGGGGGAAAGGGAGGCGGCTACTGTTCTTGCCAGGGCGAGGCGTGGAATTTTAGGGGGCGGGGGGAGGAGTGGGGTTGGAGGGGGATGATGGTAGGAGTTGATGAGGGGAGTGGGGGGGTGGATGGTAGCGGGACTGTGTGTGCTTGGGAGGCTAGGCGGGCCGGTAGTCGGGGGGGGGGGGGCGGGTATGATGATAGTAGGCGGGTGGGAGGAGGGGATGGGAGGAGCAGAGGTCTTAGGATGGTTGGCTCGCCATCGTGCCCCTCTGGCTTGGTGTTTGGATAGGGGATGGGTGGGGGATGTGGTGGAGGGCATGATGGTTTGCGGAAGGGGGGTATGAGGTAGGGTGGGCGGTAAGGAAGGCGGGCGCGAGTGGGTCATTTTCAGTGGACCTTGGTGGGTTGGGTGGACTCATGGTTTGGATTAGTTTGAACTGTGTTATAGTTGGCGTTGGATGATTTCGTTCACACCTTCCCACTTCAACTATACCACTGGATGTTAATTGTACCCACTCTCTAAGATTAACTGTATTATCTTTACTGACAATTTGCACTTTCTAAGTTCAAAAATACCACCGGGTGACATTATTCACAGTTCCTTTAACTAAACCACAGGGAGATATTATTCACACTTTCTAAGTTCAACTATATAAGATTCAACTATACCATAGGCTGATATTATTCAGATTTCTAAATTGAATTATACCATAGGGTGAGATTAATCAGCACACTTTCTAAATACAATTACACCACAGATATGTTATTAGGTGGACTTTCTAAATGCAACTAAACAACAGAAATGCTATTAGGCAGGTTTTTTAAATGCAAACAAGCCGCAGATATGCTATTGGGTGGACTTTCTAAATGCAATTAAAAACGTAGATCTGCTATTAGGCAGATTCTCTAAATGCAAACTAGACCGCAGATACGCTATTAGGCGGACTTTCTAAATGCAGCTAAACCACCGATATGCTATTGGGTGGACTTTCTGAATGCAATTAAACAACTGATATGCTATTAGGTGGATTTTCTAAGTGCACATATACCACAGATATGCTATTCAGCACACTTTCTAAATGCAATTAAACCACAGATATGCTGTTAGGCAGATTTTCTAAATGCAAATAAACCACAGATATGCTTTTTAAGGCAGACTTTCTAATTGCAGTTAAACCACGGATATGCTATTAGGCAGACTTTCTAAATGCACCCACACCAACAGATGTGATATTAGGCAGATTTTCTAAATGCAATCAAACCACAGATGTGCTAATAAGCAGATTTCTAAGTGGAAACTAGGCCACAGATATGCTATTAGGCGGACTCTCTAAATGCAACTACACCACAGATAAGCTATTAGGTAGACTTTCTAAATGCATCTACAACAGATATGCTATTAGGCAGATTTTCCAAGTGGAAACTAGACCACAAATATGCTATTAGGCGGACTTTCTAAATGCAACTACACCACAGATATGCTATTAGGTAGACTTTCTAAATGCAGCTACAACACAGATATGCTATTAGGCAGATTTCCTAAATGCAATTAAACCACAGATATGCTATTAGGTAGATTTTCTAAATGCAATTAAACCACAGATATGCTATTAAGCAGACCTTCCAGGATTTTGCGGCATGAAATGGCAAATTTTGCAGCATGAAATGGCAAATTTTGCAGCACAAACCTTTATTTATTGCGGCATTTTTGCGGGACATTTTGTATTAACTGGAGGGTGTAAGATTGCCACATTGCAGGAAATAGGCAGAGTGCAAGGCTACAAGAGAGCCAGGGTATCATTATTATGTATCTTTTGTATTTAATAGGAAGAGTCCCAAATGTCTTTGGCTTGACAGAACAGTGTTTGATTTGGCTACATTTCTGGTTTAATGTTCATGCTTATTTAATAGTATCAACTAAATTGATCATTATCAATTGTAATGCTGAAAATATTCCCCTTCTATGTTCTCCATTCCCCCAAACACCCACACACCTCTCTCACCAACACACATCTCACCAACTCTCCATCACAACTTGCATTCCTTAACCTCTCACTCTGTCATACAAATACTCACGTGCTATGTCACACTGTCAAGTCACAATTTGCACTGCCCAGCCCCTGCCACACTCCAAATCATACTCCCAACTCACACCTTACACTCTACAATTCCTCCCGCAATATACAGTCCTTCATCCTTTATTGCTGCTTCTGCATCTTGCATCCTTTCTCCCATTCTATCGCACTCTTCCCTCATCCTTTTTCCCAATCTGCAGCTCACTGCCTCTTTCTGGCCAATCGCGTCCTCTCTGCTTTCTGGCTCACTGACCACACACTCCCTCTACTTTCTGTACCTTTTCTCGCTCAGATTTCTAGCCCACCGCATCACTGCTTCCTCTGCTCTCTTGTACAGCACTTCCTCCTCTGACCCACTGCTATCCCTCTGCTTTCTTGCCCATCACTTCACATCTCACCCATCACTCTCCCTCTCTCTCATAGTGTAACCATTTTTTTAATGTAGATTTTGACCCAGTTCCTCACATAATGGGGCATTTAAAAAAAGAACGGAGAATATGCTATTTTTAGACAACCCATTTTTGGAAATGAGCAGGTCACCTTATTCTCAAAGGTGACCGGCACATTTCCACAGGCTTGAGCTGTAGCACAAATTGTGCGCTGGCGAGCTGCCTTGAATGGTGTTCTGGGTTGTTTGACCGAAGAGTAATTATTTGCGGCAGAATTGACCACAGTCAATTTCGCTGCAAACTGATTTGCACTTCAGCCAAACAACCCAAAATGTACCTTTCACCACCACCCCACCTTCTCCCCTACTTAACTGCTTGGTCGCTGCCGCTTCTCCTGCAACCCTGCGGTGCCAGATCCATCCCTCTAACGCGGGTCGGATCCGACTCCGCAGGGTCCCTTTTTCGTTATTTTCTTTTCTTTCTTTTTTTTCTGTCCCCGCCTCCAATTTTGAGGAAAAGGGGGAAAACCCTTCTGCAACCACCCTAGACCAAAAATACTGAACATGGGGAGCGGGTGACACCCCCGCAACACATGTTCAGTATTTATAAAAATCGATCGAATAGTACTGGACGAAATAGGTCAAATTGTTTTTGTCATCAAAATGGGCAGTACTTTGAATAGAATCGCTCTCCCGACAGTGTTCTGCAAGCTCCCAGCGCCTTTCACAGGGACAGACCCTCCAGGTGCCTGCCGCTGTAAAATGCGACCCAAAAAATGCATTTTTATCTTGTTTGAGGAACAGAAATGCAAGCGACACAGCAGCGGTTCATACCTTAAAAGAAATGCATGACAGGGTCAGGAAAGACCCTGTCATGCAGTGGCAGCCCCACATCATGTGCGCGTAGGGTTGCCTACAATTTCTGCACATTTAAAAGTGCATCTTGCTTGGAAATGAGGGATGTGCTTTTAAATTGACAAAAACGCCACTTTATTTGATCAAGGAGGTGAAAAAGGCCATCTGAATGGGCGCACATATAAAATGTGCCCATTCATGTGTCCCTTATGGATTGGGCTGCACTTTTTTTTTATTTTTTATTTAAAAAGTTGTTTACAGTTTATATTTTATAATAAACTTTTTACAAACAGTATTATCATAACGTTTGTTTAAAAAAATTACTTTAACATAAAACAAATAAAACACAGCTATCATTTGAGTTTACTATACAAATTACGAATCATATTCAGTTTTTTCATTAAACACAGTTTGCTAATTTACATCTGTTCATTTATGCATATAAGTACTTTTCACAAGTACACCTGCAAAGATCTCACTTTTTTAAAAACCAGTATCTATATGCACCTACAAAATTCATAGAACCACTATAAGTATATACTATATGTACATCATTTACAAAAGTAAATTCGTTCTTCAGGTCAATATTAATTTTATGTTATATTTAAGTTTTTACTTTCCAATTGTTCATTGATTTTATATAACAATCTAGTTAAGGCAAGAATCATCTGCATACTATCACCCTGCATACATCGTTCCCAAAATGAAACCCTTTCTATAACAGTGGGTCCGGGTGCATAATCATCCAATAAAATAAGTCTGCGTTGCTCAAAATGTGGACAGTAAACCACAAGGTGCTTAATTGTTTCTCTCTGCATTATATTTTCACAAAATCGACAATTTAAGGCCAGATATTGATGCCTTACATTATCCCATTTCTGCATGCGTTCAAGAGTTCCAAACTGATTTAGTCTAAATCTTAAGTAGACATTTCTTATCTTATTACATGGACATATCTTGAGATAATGAGGACATGTACCCCACTTTCGCGGTCTAGAGGCATACTCATTATAAAGAGTGTACTCAGTATTTTGGGCTGCACTTTTTTGGGGCACAAGTGATGAGATGTGTTCGCGCATTTCATTTCTTGTGTAACAAAAAAAGTTGACTACCTGGCACCCTAAGTATTATTTTTTTAAAACAGTAATTTTTGCAGATTACTTTAAAAAAAATGTAAAAAAAAACATTTTTTTTAAAGATGCTGTTTTTGCATAAAACAGCCTTTTTTGCGGCATTTTCCGCAAAACGCCCGTTTTCGCGGCTTTCGCTATAAGCTGGAGGGTCTGATTAGGCAGATTTTCTAAATGCAATTAAATCACAGATATGCTATTTAGGCGGACTTTCTAAATGCAATTAAACCACAGATATGCTATTAGGTGGACTTTCTAAATGCAACTACACTACAGATATGCTATAGGTAGACTTTCTAAATGCACCTACACCAACAGATATGCTATTAGGCAGACTTTCTAAATGCAATTTAACCACAGATATGCTATTAGGCAGACTTTCTAAATGGACCTACACCAACAGATATGCTATTAGATAGACATTCTAAATGTAACTACTACTACCACCACAGATATGCTATTAGGCAGATTTTCTAAATGCAGTTAAACCACAGATATGCTATTACGTAGATTTTCTAAATGCAGTTAAACCACAGATATGCTATTAGGCGGACTTTCTAAATATATCTACAACACAGATATGCTATTAGGCAGATTTTCTAAATCCAGTTAAACCACAGATATGCTATTGGGCAGACTTCCTAAATGCAATTAAACCACCAATATGCTATTAGGCAGACTTTCTAAATGCAATTAAACCACAGAGATGCTATTAGGCAGACTTTCTAAATGCAATTAAACCACAGATATGCTATTAGGCAGATTTTCTAGATGCAATTAAACCACATTTATGCCATTATGTTGGTTTTCTAAATGCAGTTAAACCACAGATATGCTATTAGACAGACTTTCTATATGCACCTACACCGACAGATATGCTATTAGCTGGACTTTCTAAATGCGACTACACCACGGATATGCTATTAGGCAGACTATCTAAATGCAATTAAACCACAGAGATGCTATTGGGCAGACTTTCTAAATGCAATTAAACCACCGACATGCTATTAGGCAGACTTTCTAAAATGCAATTAAACCACAGAGATGCTATTAGGCAGACTTTCTAAATGCAATTAAACCACAGATATGCTATTAGGCAGATTTTCTAAATGCAATTAAACCACATATATGCTATTAGGTCGGTTTTCTAAATGCAGTTAAATCACAGATATGCTATTAGGCGGACTTTCTATATGCACCTACACCGACAGATATGCTATTAGGTGGACTTTCTAAATGCGACTACACCACGGATATGCTATTAGGCAGACTATCTAAATGCAATTAAACCACAGATATGCTATTGGGCAGACTTTCTAAATGCAATTAAATCACAGATGTGCTATTAGGCAGACTTTCTAAATGGACCTACACCAACAGATATGCTATTAGGTAGTCATTCTAAATGCAACTACTACTATTACTACCACAGATATGCTATTAGGCAGATTTTCTAAATGCAATTAAACCACAGATATGCTATTAGGCAGATTTTCTAAATGCAATTAAACCACTTATATGCAATTAGGAAGATTTTCTAAATGCAAACTAGACCACAGATATGCTATTTAAGGCAGACTTTGTAAATGCAATTAAACCACAGATATGCTATTAGGTGGACTTTCTAAATGCATCGACACTACAGATATGCTATTAGGTAGACTCTCTAAATGCATCTACAACATAGATATGCTATTAGGCAGATTGTCTAAATCCAGTTAAACCTCAGATATGCTATTGGGCAGACTTCCTAAATGCAATTAAACCACCGATATGCTATTAGGCAGACTTTCTAAATGCAAACTAGACCACAGATATGCTATTTAAGGCAGACTTTCTAAATGCAATTAAACCACAGATATGCTATTAGGTGGACTTTCTAAATGCATCGACACTACAGATATGCTGTTAGGTAGACTCTCTAAATGCATCTACAACATAGTTATGCTATTAGGCAGATTGTCTAAATCCAGTTAAACCTCAGATATGCTATTGGGCAGACTTCCTAAATGCAATTAAACCACCGATATGCTATTAGGCAGACTTTCTAAATCCAGTTAAACCACAGATTTGCTATTGGGCAGACTTCCTAAATGCAATTAAACCACTGATATGCTATTAGGCAGACTTTCTAAATACAATTAAACCACAGATATGCTATTAGGCAGACTTTCTAAATGGACCTACACCAACAGATATGCTATTAGATAGACATTCTAAATGTAACTACTACTACCACCACCACAGATATGCTATTAGGCAGATTTTCTAAATGCAGTTAAACCACAGATATGCTATTTAGGCGGACTTTCTAAATGCAATTAAACCACAGATATGCTATTAGGTGGCTTTTCTAAATGCATCTACACTACAGATATGCTATGAGGTAGACTTTCTAAATGCACCTACACCAACAGATATGCCATTAGGCAGATTTTATAAATACAAACTTGACCACAGATATGCTATTAGGTAGACTTTCTAAATGCATCTGCAACACAGATATGCCATTAGGCAGATTTTCTAAATCCAGTTAAACCACAGATATGCTATTGGGCAGACTTCCTAAATGCAATTAAACCACCGATATGCTATTAGGCAGACTTTCTAAATGCAATTAAACCACAGAGATGCTATTAAGCATACTTTCTAAATGCAATTAAAGCACAGATATGCTATTGGGCAGACTTCCTAAATGCAATTAAACCACCGATATGCTATTAGGCAGACTTTCTAAATGCAATTAAACCACAGAGATGCTATTAAGCATACTTTCTAAAAGCAATTAAACCACAGAGATGCTATTAGGCAGATTTTCTAAATGCAATTAAACCACAGATATGCTATTAGGTAGATTTTCTAAATGCAGTTAAACCACAGATATGCTATTTAGGTGGACTTTCTAAATGCAATTAAACCACAGATATGCTATTAGGTGGACTTTCTAAATGCATCTACACTACAGATATGCTATTAGGTAGACTTTCTAAATGCATCTACAACACAGATATGCTATTAGGAAGATTTTCTAAATCCAGTTAAACCACAGATATGCTATTGGGCAGACTTCCTAAATGCAATTAAACCACCGATATGCTATTAGGCAGACTTTCTAAATGCAATTAAACCACAGAGATGCTATTGGGCAAACTTTCTAAATGCAATTAAACCACAGATATGCCATTAGGTCGGTTTTCTAAATGCAGTTAAACCACAGATATGCTATTAGGCGCACTTTCTATATGCACCTACACCGACAGATATGCTATTAGGTGGACTTTCTAAATGCGACTACACCACGGATATGCTATTAGGCAGACTATCTAAATGCAATTAAACCACAGATATGCTATTGGGCAGACTTTCTAAATGCAATTAAATCACAGATGTGCTATTAGGCAGACTTTCTAAATGGACCTACACCAACAGATATGCTATTAGGTAGTCATTCTAAATGCAACTACTACTATTACTACCACAGATAGGCTATTAGGCAGATTTTCTAAATGCAGTTAAACCACAGATATGCTATTTAGGCAGATTTTCTAAATGCAATTAAACCACAGATATGCTATTAGGCGGACTTTCTATATGCACCTACACCGACAGATATGCTATTAGGTGGACTTTCTAAATACGACTACACCACGGATATGCTATTAGGCAGACTATCTAAATGCAATTAAACCACATATATGCAATTAGGAAGATTTTCTAAATGCAAACTAGACCACAGATATGCTATTTAAGGCAGACTTTCTAAATGCAATGAAACCACAGATATGCTATTAGGCAGACTTTCTAAATGCAATTAAACCACAGATATGCTATTAGGCAGACTTTCTAAATTGACCTACACCAACAGATATGCTATTAGATAGACATTCTAAATGTAACTACTACTACTACTACTACCACCACAGATATGCTATTAGGCAGATTTTCTAAATGCAATTAAACCATAGATATGCTATTAGGTAGATTTTCTAAATGCAGTTAAACCACAGATATGCTATTTAGGCAGATTTTCTAAATGCAATTAAACCACAGAGATGCTATTGGGCAGACTTTCTAAATGCAATTAAACCACAGATATGCTATTAGGCAGACTTTCTAAATGCAATTAAACCACAGATATGCTATTAGGTGGACTTTCTAAATGCATCTACACTACAGATATGCTATTAGGCAGACTTTCTAAATGCAATTAAACCACATATATGCTATTAGGTCAGTTTTCTAAATGCAGTTAAACCACAGATATGCTATTAGGCGCACTTTCTATATGCACCTACACCGACAGATATGCTATTAGGTGGACTTTCTAAATGCGACTACACCACGGATATGCTATTAGGCAGACTATCTAAATGCAATTAAACCACAGATATCTATTGGGCAGACTTTCTAAATGCAATTAAATCACAGATGTGCTATTAGGCAGACTTTCTAAATGGACCTACACCAACAGATATGCTACTAGGTAGTCATTCTAAATGCAACTACTACTATTACTACCACAGATATGCTATTAGGCAGATTTTCTAAATGCAATTAAACCACAGATATGCTATTAGGCAGATTTTCTAAATGAAGTTAAACCACAGATATGCTGTTTAGGCAGATTTTCTAAATGCAATTAAACCACAGATATGCTATTAGGCGGACTTTCTATATGCACCTACACAGACAGATATGCTATTAGGTGGACTTTCTAAATACGACTACACCACGGATATGCTATTAGGCAGACTATCTAAATGCAATTAAACCACATATATGCAATTAGGCAGATTTTCTAAATGCAAACCAGACCACAGATATCCTATTTAAGGCAGACTTTCTAAATGCAATTAAACCACAGATATGCTATTAGGCATACTTTCTAAATGCAAAGTAGACCAGGGTTATGCTATTTAAGGCCGACTTTCTAAGTGCAACTACAAGACAGATATGACATTAGGTAGATTTTCTAAATGCAATTACATCACAGATGGAGAAGTTTACAATAGTTTAGCTTCCGGAGTTGGGTGGTAATGTAGTATGGCGTGAAGTAATTGCTTCACTCCCCGCCCTTGCCACACTTACTTATTGTTGGCTTCTTGCTTCTCCTCCTCCTATGATGATTCCCTATTGAAGTTTTGTCAAGTGAAGAATTCAAGACATCTTTCTCATACTGTTAAGTTGGAAGGGGGAGGAGGCCAGCCATGGAATACAGGGTACATGTAACAGACGACTTTCAGTTGTCCCTGGAGCTGTCTGGAAATTACCAGGAGGCTCAGGAATTGGATGACCACAAATTGGTTGTGTCTCAATGCCAGAAAGACGGAACTAATGATATACGGGTCAAAGAAGTCAAGGGAGAATTTAGCTCTGGTCTTTTCCAGTTTCCTGGTTGAAGGTAGCCAGATAGCGGTATTTAGTAAGATAAAAACCTTAGGCACGTATTTGTAAGCCACATAGAACTCAGGGGCCCAAGTAGATGCTATTGTAAAAAGTACCCAATACTATTTCAGAGTGCTAAAACAGGTGGCTCCTTTAATTAAAAAAAATAATCAAACCAAGTTGGTTAGGGCCGTTAGTCTTCCACACTTGGATTATTGCAATACACTATTGGGCGGTGCCAGCAAAGAAGGGAACTCCCGTCCTCTGCACACTATGGAAAGGCTCAAAACATATTGAGTCCAGGTAATTTAGTTGTATTTTGTGTGTTTGTTTCAGTGTAATTTTCCATCCTTACATTCATATCGATAGGCAATATTTCATATGATTCAATGCATATCAGATAAATAGACAATTAGTATTCTTGTAGAACATAAGTGATTTGAGGCCCAATGCATTTTGAGACAATCTCTTCTTCAGGGGCATATGAATACATTTCAAACAATATCTGAAAAGAATATTTAGATAAAAAGCATTAATACATGCTATTTACAAATACGATTCAACAATCAAGCAAAAAAGAAATACAAACGCTATTCACAGTGTCTATGTTCGTAAACATCATATTAACATTTATGATCAACCTAATGACGCATGTACACATCCTCATTTTTAGTCCATTTTAGTCCTTTAACAACAATGACTCATAGTAGTCCCTAATCCTAACTGGATTTTGCTCAAAAGAAATTATATGTTATAAGTAGCTCCTACTGTTAGCCACCCGTTTGTTACAACTTCTCAAAGTGGAATTTAGCAATAGCTGAATAAATTCTAAACCGAGGGCTACGGATCCCTAATTGTTGAATACAAACTGACAGAATACTGTTTTTACAAAACAGTCTGGGAGGATTACCAAGAATCGTGGCAACTGCTAAGAGAATGTCCCAAGGATGCAATTCAAGGATCCAACTGTAGGGTGCTAGAGTACGCCTATGCAAAAGTGAAAAGTATTGTATCTGGTTGGTAATTGATACAAAAGGACAACAATCATTTTCAAGAAAGGTAAGTTAAAGCAACTTACCCAAAGTGATCAATTGTATGTTTAGTAAGGATGATGATCAAACTGGAGAGAAAGATCCCTCTGGGGTAGTTATAGTTATGCAGCTAGGCAATGAAATGTCCTATGATGTCTTTTTTGGAAGGGACAGAACCTAAGGATAAAAGGTAACCTATTTAGAATACTAGGTAAACAGTACTATGGATAACGAAGTGTAAAAGCACCTCACCAAAAAAGACTTCCTATGTATACGTTTTGCGCGGGGTAGACCAGGAGCATCCGCCGTATCCATCCGAAGGAGGATTCAGGCTGAAAGTTGTTGTCAAGATGGCCGCTATAAATAGTGGCCTGTAATGATGACGTAATCGCGCAGTCTAACAAGATAATGTAAACAGAGTGACGTCATTGCGCGCATGCGCAGCGTGACGTCACAATTAAAAAAAGGCTGTGAGTTAGTGTTCATACAGCAACGTGAAACTGCGATGTCAACGATCAGTAAAAAGAGCTAAAATGAGGCCCTAATGGGGATGTAATGGCTGTAAGATTTTTGACATACGTACACACGCATGTGCGCAACTTGACATCATGACTACAAAAAAAGGTCATTCAGAAAGTCAAAATTTAAGAGGATGTAAGGGCTCTAAAAAAAACTAAGTCTACATAGGATGACAAGGGCTATTCCAGAGAGCACATAAGCAGTCCTGATGGATAATGAGGTAATACTCAGATGGTATAGCCATAAAAAGTAGATAATAATATGACGTTCACACGCGTCTGCACCACCTGACGTCATGGACTGAAGAGCAGGTCGTCCGGAGACTAGAACATTTAGTAAACATTATAGATTCAATGGCAGGATGAAGCAAAGACTCTTAAAAACTGAATTAAAGATACTGACACTGCAACAACAGGTGATGACAACCCTGAAAGACTCATTTTCAAATTGGAAAAATTAATTCGACGTGAAATATCACAAAAACTGCACGCGACAACGCTAGCACAGCACTTCAAAAGCAAGAGAATACCGAGAGGCCTCAGAGTCTACCTCAGACCTACACTATGTAAGGAGAATCAGCTTTTGTGAAAAAGTGGGAACAGATCCTAAACAAGTGCTCCTTGGATCTGATTTTATTAACCATAGAAGAATTATCTAAATCATTGACCTCAATGAAACAACTTTCCAAGTTAAAAACTACGGATGAACTCAAACTTATTCTTGAAGACACCAACCAGAAATTAGAGTCACATAAGAAAGATATTGAACAACAAAAAAATCAGGAAATTTCATAGAGACATCTTAGACTGCGTGCAGGATATTGTAAATTCTTGGCAAGCATATTACAATAACTTAAGACCTTCAAGAACCCTTGCAAGCCCACCTAGACAACCCGGTACCAACAGTAACACAGACAGTTCTGACATAGCAAGTGGTGAATGTGACAACACAGGTGCCACCAACACTGGAAATCAACCAACAGCAAGAGAGGGCGGAACAAATGTAAATCCCTCCAAATCCAAAGCACCAACAGTTGAAACCTCCTCCTTTTTTAGAAGGAGGCGACAAACCCGCAGAGGGAAGAAGAAAGCCCAGACAAAAAAACAAATAAAGGATTCTATTATTTTCAACATTTTATCTAAACATCTGACTAAAGCACAAGAAGACACTTTAAATGTAGGTATTTCATTCATTCTGACTAACCCTACTGCCATTTTTGAGGAAGAAGTTAATCTTTTTAAACTCATCCGGAAAATGGAACTCAAAGTTTTCATTGACTCTATACCAGAAACAACTGTACAACGGAAAAAACATGAATTCCTGGAAATCTAAAGTAAAAGCACATTCCATCCTCAAGTCAACCATCCAGTGATTAATCTATTCAAGTTAAAAAACCACCAAAGAATTGAGACGCTTGTACCTCAAACAAAATCAACATAAGACATCAATTGAACCTTATTAAAGAATTATCTGAGGACAATTCAATCACACTCAAACCGGCAGACCAAGGCGGGGTGGTGGTGATGATGGACACTGACATGTATAATGAAGGATGCCTCAAATTACTGCATGATGAAGGAACATACATGGTGCTTGATGATGATCCGACAATGGCTATTAAAGTAAGTCATAAAGAAAACTATTGACAAAGCCTTAGACTATGATTGGATATCTGACCACACCAGTGGATTACTTGACAAAAAATTCCCTACGATTCCAGTACTTTATGCACTACCCGAGGTACACAAGAACATGAACGACCCTCCATTTAGACCCATAGTGGCAGGGGCCTAGAGCATTTTCCACCCGTTGGCCATTTATCTGGACAAAGCCCTGAAACCTTTGGTACAGAAAACGTCCACATACCTTAAAGATACTTCACATTTTTTGCATCTATTGAATGAAATCAAGAACGATGAACCAACTCTCATACTATTCACTTTGGATTTCAATAGTTTATACACCGCCATCCCTCATGCAGAAGGAATTGCAGCATTAGAATGGTTTTTGCTCCAACATGACGACATCGCCATGCACAAACATTTGCTATTTAATTGATTAACATCATTCTGTACAATAATTACTTTCGATTTAACAGCAAATACTACTTACAGATCTTGAGAACATCCATGGGCTCCTCGGTAGCACCGGCCTATGCAAACATCTTCATGTTACATTTTGAAAAAACTCACATTTTGGACAAAGAACCTTGGAAAACGAAATTGATTTTTTGTAAACTTTTCAATAACAATATTTTTGGTATTTGGCATGGCTCTCAAGAAGACTTACAAGAGTTTTTCAGCTATCTGAATAGCTGCCATGAAAAAATACAGTTTACCTTGGAAATTGGCAAACCTAACATCCACTTTTTAGATGTTAATATTTCAAGGGTTGGTAATGTCTTTACCACAGAAACGTACAGAAAACCTACCGACGTTAACAGCACTTTACACTTTTCGAGCTATCAACAATCCAACCTCAAAAAGAACTTGCCATACAGCCAATGCCTGCGGGCACAAAGGATAACATCTGATACTAACCAATTAACAGCTGAATTGGAAAACATGAAAGGAAGATTCATGAAAAGAGGGTTCCCTGAACAAATAATGAACACTGCCATAGAAGGGATTGAACCACTTAAAGGGGTAGACCTTTTAAAAGAAAATCCCAAAAATGACAACACACGACTGATACATACTCTGAAATATTCTAGCCAAAGTTTTCAAATTAAGAAAATCATTCAACAAAACTGGGATCTTATCAAATCTGATGCCAATCTAAACAAATTGTTTCCACAACCACCTATGCTAGCCTACAAAAGAGGCAGAAACCTTACAGATTCACTGATAAAGGCAGAAAACCCCCAAAAAACAACATCACATTTTTCTTGCTAAACAGAAACATGGAACATTCGCATGCTTAAATTGTCAGCATTGTTCCAACAGCTTGACATCCTAATAGTGGTAAGAAAATCCCACTTAAAGACTATGCAACCTGTGAGTAAAACTGTGATTCCCGCCTTAAAATGCCCCTGTGGTAAATATTACATTGGTAAAACCTCAAGGAAGATCAAAGAACATCTAACTGATCATGAATCAAACATCAGAACAAGCAATATCAAATCTCCTGTTTATAGATATTTTAATGAAAATAGACAACATTTCACAACTCCGTTGGACCGTCTTAGAAGTGATCCATTTACTGCCTAGAGGCGGGGATCTTGCTAAACGCCTTTCTCAGAAAAAACTATACTGGATCCATAAATTGGATTCATTGACCCCACTTGGACTTAATGAGGACTTTTATTTAGGTCCTTTTCTTTAAAATCCATCCTAACTTTATACAAATTGAGCCTTGTAAATGTATTGTGTGATAAGCAGGTATTCTGTATGTCACCTGTTTCCAACTCCAACAATAGACTATTGTATATTTGCACATAATTTCATAACATCAGAATGTGAACTCCTTTTAAGACAGAACATGTTGATACGGGTTAATCGGACTATGGACCAATTTGTCCTAAACTCACAGATTGTGATCTCTCTTTTTGAGACAGGTCTAAAATTCATATCTAGTATTTGACTTCAAATCTATTTCTTACCAATGGCATGCCTCCTCACAGGGGTAGACATAGGTAAACACACTTTAGTAATTTTACTCATGTTTTAACATTTCTAGGATATGTGATGGAGTCCTTTCATACCACTGACCATCCACATGTTATGTTCATGACGCTCATTATGTTTATTTATAACTCAAATTCAGTTTTTAAGAGTCGTTGCTTCATCCTGCCATTGGATTTATAATGTTTACTAAACGTTCTAGTCTCCGGTTGACCTACTCTTAAGTCCATGACGTCACGTGGCGCAGACGCGTGTGAACGACATATTATTATTATCTACTTTTGATGGCTATACCATCTGAGTATTACCTCTTTATCCATCAGGACGGGCTTATGAGCTCTCTGGAATAGCCCTTGTCATCTTAGGTAGACTTAGAGTTTATTTTAGAGCCTTTACATCCTCTTAATTTTTGACTCTCTGAATGACCTTTTGTAGTCATGATGTCACGTTGCACATGCGCGTGTGTACGTCATATCATAATTTTCTTAGTGCTTTGCAACCAGAGTAAAATCTTACAGCCATTACATCCCCATTAGGGCCTAATTTTAGCTCTTTTTACTGTTCGTTGACATCGCAGTTTCAAGTTGCTGTATGAACACTAACTTGCAGCCTTTTTTAATTGTGACGTCACGCTGCGCATGCGCGATGACATCACTCTACATTATCTTGTTAGACAGCGCGATTACATTATCATTACAGGCCACTATTTATAGCGGGCATCTTGACAACAACTTTCATCCTGAATCCTTCTTCGGATGGATACGGCGGATGCTCCTGGTATTCTGCTCCCCAGCGCAAAATGTATACATAGTAAGTCTTTTTTGGTGAGGTGTTTTTACACTTTGTTATCCATATTACTGTTTACCTAGTATTCTAAATAGGATACCTTTTATCCTTAGGTTCTGTCCCTTCCAAAAAAAGACATCATAGGTCATTTCATTGCTTAGCTGCATAACTAGAACTACCCCAGAGGGATCTTTCTCTCCAGTTTGATCATCATCCTTACTAAACATCCAATTGATCACTTTGGGTAAGTTGCTTTAACTTACCTTTCTTGAAAATGATTGTTGTCCTTTTGTATCAATTAGCAACCAGATCCAATACTTTTCACTCTTTGCATAGGTTTGGTCTAGCACCATAAAAAATCTGTACAGTTGGATCCTTGAATTTCATCCTTGGGGATTTTTTACTTGAAGCAAGCAATATTATCTTAGCAGTTGCCACGATTCTTTGTAAGCCTCCCAGACTTACAAAACAGTATTCTGTCAGTTTGTATTCAACAATTAGGGATCCGTAGCGCTTTTAAGAATTTATTCAGCTATTGCTAAATTCCACTTTGAGGAGTTGTAACAAACGGGTAGCTAATAGTAGGAGCTACTTATAATAAAATTTCTTTTGAGCAAAATCCAGTTAGGATTAGGGACTACCATGAGTCCTTGTTATTAAAAGACTAAAATGGACTAAAAATGTAATAATGAGGATGTGTACACGTGTCATTAGGTTGATCATACATGTTAATATGATGTTCACAAACATATATACTGTGAATAGTGTTTGTATTGCTTTTTTTGCTTGATTGTTGAATCATATTTGTAAATAGCATGTATTAATGCTTACTATCTAAATATTCTTTTCAGATATTGTTTGAAATGTATTCATATGCCCCTGAAGAGATTGTCTCGAAACGCGTTGGGCCTCAAATAAATCAATTATGTTCTACAAGAATGCCAATTGTCTATTTATCTGATATGTATTGAATCATATGAAATATTGCCTATCGATATGAATGTAAGGATGGAAAATTACACTGATACAAACACACAAAATACAAATAAATTACCTGGACTCAATACGTTTTGAGCCTTTCGATAGTGTGCAGGGGGCGGGAGTTGCCACATTGGGAACTTATTTGTTCTTTGATTCATATTATACAACCCTTATGCCAGGGTTGGTTATCATCTCGTCTGCATCCACTTAATATTTTGCTTAAAAATATCAAAACCTCATACATTATTGGATAGAAACGGGAGTGCAGATTGATTTCTCATTTAGTTGGGTGCCAGCAAAGAAGACATCTTTAAATTGCAAAAAATCCAGAACGCGGCCGTCCGTATTGTTACAGCATGAAACGAAATGAATCTACCACCCTTGCTAGGAAGGAATTGCATTGGCTGCCTATATCAGCTAGGATTTCTTTCAAGCTATTGACTATGTCACAAGTGCATCTACGGATGTGCACCCAGCTAGGGTCTCAATTTACAAGCTATGAGAGACCTTCGATCCGCCACCACCCATCTCTTGAAAGTGGATCAGTTCAAGAGAGTGGATGGAAATGGACGTTCGTTTCCAGTTCTGGTGGCATATGCATGGAACGAATTGCCCCAAGCACTTAGAGAAGAAAATAACCACTTGGCTTTCAGAAAGTCCTTAAAAATGACACTGTTCATGTAAGCATCTGCCCACCAGTCTCTTTTTCCTGTTTGTAAGTAAGCGCCTAGATGCCTTAGGGCTTTGGGGCTATACAAGTGTTATAACATAAAATAGAAAAATGCCCTTCAGCAGCGTTTGTGTAAATATTGTGTACTGGTTACACCAAGCAGATAGCCAAAGGGACATTGGGCTTAATATTATATCATCTTACAAGTAGCTTGAGCCCAATCTCATTATGAATAGCATAACCAGGAGAGGATCCCGGAAGCACCAAACTTTCCCTGAAATAATGTGGCAGTTGCCGAGTTATGGTTGTTTTATAATGGCGGGGGCACCATTAATGTTGCTTAAAAAACTATAACTGCCAAATTATTGGTTCTTTTTTGGTTTGCTCTGCAAATACAATGTCCTAACAAAGTTTTTCTTACTGAATGTCGATTTTCATGTTTAAGGGAAACAACCATAACATTCATTTAACCAATGTTTTCCACTTACTATATATCACACATGCACATAGACACGTTATTTACAAGCCAACAAATACAAACACACACTAAAAAAAACTTAAATTAGCCACTGTGATTTGTTTTCAACTGTGGTTAAGGTGCATGGCGCTAGTTCCATTTGCAGCTTTTTAACACGTTCTCATCTGTTCATTTTTATTTCTTTTTATTTATGGGGTATTTATAATGTGCCTATACACAATGTATTTCAAGCTGCAAATTAAACGCCAGAGGAGCGGGTAAACAAAATCTGCCTGGACTTACTTTTTCTTCCGCAGACACTTCCGCCATTTTAGGAGGAGGAGGTGGAGCCCTCTTTTTTATCAACAACAAGACATCTGTAGAGGAAAAATACACGGAAGAAACATTTAAAGTTGTGTACATCTCATGACTTCTTGCCAACATAATCATTTTAGCATCTTTCAGTACTAGGGAGGACACAAAACAAGATTTTTAATAATAAAGCTATTATATGAAATCATAGTTTGCTCTTGTCTAATAACTACACTTTAATTCTAAAATAACCATTATTGAGTTAGTTAGCGTGTGGAAGCTGGAGGGCGGCATTAGTGAAAGCCGGCGAAACACCATGCTAGGTAAAAAAAAAAAAAGAAATAACACAGCAAACATTAGAAAAGGTCTACAATGCTAGATAAAAGCAATGTACTGTGGGTGGAGAAGAGAATACGCCCTACAGAAATGAACTGGAACGGGTAGCCCAAGGGATGACAGTCTATAGCAAAATACCTAAGAATAGATGGGATAAAACATTACACAATAAAACATTTCACTATGAAAAATGAACACCAAGTAGTGTGGTGGCAAGTTCACCAAACTCCCCAAGTTAAGTTGTGTGGGAAGCAAACCACCAGAGACTGGGGTGTTCAGACCGCTACCCTCAGAAGGACGGTGAGGAGTGATCCCTCCAGCTCTCTGTCCCCAGAGTGATGCGGTAAACCACCCTAGTGGGTTTCCGGATAACATTTCTCTACAGAGCACTCATACCTGAATAAACTATCTGAAACCAGACCAGTTTCCGTACCAGAACATGGACTGGGCATTAATCCGCTTAAGGTTGTTTGTGGGATAACAACGTCTGCAAATCTGATTGGGTTGACTTACCCTCAGAAAGACGAACAGCGGATACTTTGCCAAGCGTCTCCAACACCCCGGACGCTGCACCTGGCGAGGGAGACCACGGAAGCATGCAACCAGCTGAAAGGATTTCCAAGATGGTGCTGCACAGAGACAGAGCGCGGATGCTTATGAAACTTGCGGTACCTAATTACATTAAATAAGAACCCTTACTGTATAAACCAATCCTTAAAACTATTAATAAACATGATGAAAGACCCTT
This sequence comes from Ambystoma mexicanum, assembly GCF_040938575.1. Taxonomy (NCBI): domain Eukaryota; kingdom Metazoa; phylum Chordata; class Amphibia; order Caudata; family Ambystomatidae; genus Ambystoma; species Ambystoma mexicanum. Next base: position 163,745,036 of record NC_090929.1, read on the forward strand.
AAGACCACTGACGAGAAGAACCAATCCCAGATAGGGATACATGAAGTCCCAAGGAGTAACCAATCGAGGTTAGCTTTAGACCAAGCACCACAGCTAGAGAGATAAAACAAAAATCGGATAGGCGGGTTCCCTGTTTGACTTGGAGCCAAAGGAAGCAGGAGTATTTCCGAATGCTCCCTTGATACATAGGGAGACTGCGAGAAGATAGAAGTTGTCGAGAAGGGTATTTTAGAGACGGCCGCTGCCTGAGCAGGCTCAGAAAAGGCTCAGCAAGCTAGGAAGACCTGGCGAAGAGCACTTTAAGACTAGCCTTGGCAGGATGACCTGGAGGAGAAGGACTGAAACTAATTTCAGGTGACTTGAGAAAACCTTTGGGGAACTGAACGCCCATCTGGGACTTTCGAGGCATGGGGGACGGGATGCAGAATGAGCTGTACACCTGTGGCAGGAGGGTTACCATATTGTCTGCACAAAATGACTCAGATTAAATCGGTGGGTATGCCCTTTCAAATGTTCCAGGGAAAGGGTCTTGGAAAGGGGCCTGTTAAAACAAAGAAAGATGAAGAACGGCGAAGGAAGGACAAATTAGTAACAGTCTCCTACGAGGGGCTTGAAAGGAGAACAAGAGAAAGAATGCAAGAGCTGCAACCCATAAAAAGGAAAGGGCATTGTGTGAAAGCAGGAAGACGAGATGAAAGCTGGATTTTGAGTAACCACTGGAGGGGCATTTTTTCCAGAGACGGTTTGTGTTGGTAGAATAAGGGCAAACTTCTAAAGGCGAGATTTGTGAACTTTTGCTCGCCGGTCTTTTTCAAAGTTCTTTGTTTTAGCTTAGAGGAGCATGGGATGCTCAGGACCTGAGAAGTAGTTGCCCACCCATTTGGAACTTTCCTTTTCAGAATAGAAATGTGCAGGAGGGGGCAAGAGCTTTTTAGAGTAGGATTAAGAATCTTTATGTTTGCACAATAGCCTACATAAGAGGCTTAAGTGCTGTAGCAAGTTACCCATCACTTTCTTTAATCCCAACCTGAAACAAGGTTATCCAAGATCCTCCTTATGGTTTCTAGTTCCACCCATAGCACCGCTAGGCATTCATCCAAACGTTTTCCTCAAGAATCTAATAATGAAAGTGTTTGCCCAAAGTCTTGAAATGTTGGTTGTTATGCAAATCACTGATCGACCATCTTACAGTTGCTAAATCCAGAACAGTGATATGGAAAAGACAGTAAAATGATCCCAAAAAAAGAAATCAACTATAAAGTGCAGTAATTCTTGGAGCACTTCTAGTCAAATTGGAGCGCAATGAGGATTTGCTTTGTTCTTAAAGTAAAACTAAAGCATCCCGAAACACATAGCTGGAAACTTCCCCATATTTTGGGGGTGGCCTTAATACAGTTTTGGATTTTCAGCTTCTAGCACTTCACAAGCTGGACCATGCACTTCACAACTTTTTCTATTACACGTATGAGCCTACAAGTCCTAGCATGAAAAACACTGTTCACTGAACAGAAATGAATAGATAATCAGCACCTTCATTCAAAATAAAATCTACTGAATTGCTTAAGAGAACACTTCCTAAAAATTGGTAATTCTATGGAATCACATTTTAACTTGTTAAGCTCTACAGAAGGAGATGAACCACATGCAAATAAGTTTTCATTAGACTAACCCGAACTGCTAATCCACTGTGCCTCTAAGCAGTTGACTATCATGACAAAGGGCTTTTTACAGGATATGCTTATTGCTGGTCTGGGGTAGCAGATTTGCTGTTCAGGGTGCAGTTCGGTAGCGCCAGTAATAGACTTTAGAGCTTTTGTGGACAGAACCATAATAAGCATGGACAGCCTTCGAATACAAAACAGGCATTTCAAGAGGACACCGAAGGGAACCTTAAAGATGAAGCCAAAGTACTCCTACCTTTATCCTGAATGTTCTCTTCAACCACAGTCTTTGTGTCAGACAGTACTCGCTCGGACGCTGCATGAATCAGCTTATGATGGGTGACAACTTTCGGGTCTTCTAAGCTCCCTTGGACACACTAAAAAAAAAAAAAAAAAAAAAAAAAAAAAAAACAGCAATATAGGTGGACGAGAAGGGAGCAACCTTACAGAACCAAGTACACTCTAGACTGTGCTCAGGGGATACAAGAAGAAATGTGCTCTAGAGAATCTACCAAAAAGGTAGTCTTAAAAATTGTGCTTCTTGGCCCAATTAATTTAAAGGCGGATGTTAAAAAGCTGGAATTCTGATGATGCAAGTTAGGTAACTAAAAGGTCAGAAGCTGCAAAAGCACATTTCGAACTGGAACTGAACCCATAATACTGTGATGCAGGATCAACATTTCAGGTGGTTTATGATGTATCTGAAGGAGGTATGTTATTCTTTAGAATTCAAAAACAAAGAAAGTGAACAAATTCATGTTTTCCATTACGATTATCCAAAACACCAATATAGTGTGAAATGAAAAGTATTATAGATTATCCAGATTTTATATAGTTCCTTAGCACTAACCTAAGTGATGTACATGACTGAGTCTCGTGTGACAATGAGCCTTGGTGAGGTAATTGGCCTGGTGCATGTTTGGGCCTTTAATTTGGGATGGGTTTCGTAGCAGGGATGGGTCTTAGGGTGTGGATGAGCTTTGAGCAGACATGGTCCTTGGAAAAGGGATGCGTCTCGGGTGGGATATTGAGACAGGCCTAAGAAGAATGTTTGGCAAGGTTGACTTGGCTGGGGAGAGCACTGAAAGAGTGTCTCATGTACAATGTGATGATATCACAACTAGTAGAGTATAGTAAAATCAGAGTAGTACATTATAAAAGTAAACGTTAGTCACCACAGTGACTATGTTACTACTAGTCTATTGTCCCTCATCCTCTGTATTCCTGAGACTATCTGTCCACAGTTCCACAGTAGATGGGACTGGAGTGTCATTCCAGCAGAAAATAATCCATGCTCAAAATGTAGTGGATACGCACTCATATGATCATGCCCCATGCAGGCTCCACCGTCTACCCCACCAGTCCCTTTCCATCCACCTAGGCGATATGTGAATGATGTTTGATTTTATTGGGGAACGGGGATGGCATATGGGACTAGGTGTAACATGATCACTATGGTGGGCAACCTTTACGTACCTCCTACATACCGTCCCCCTTTCTCGCACTCTAAAGAAACTAAAAAGCAAAGTACACTATATGGGTGGGGGACCTACCATGATATGGTCAAACAAGTTCTGAGGGTCAGCCGAGGTATACTGGGCATCAGCCTGTGAGGTGGTATTCACGCAATAGTACCTGCAGAGGTTCAAGTATCCGCCTAGGCCATAGCATCCCAAGGGACATGTCTCTACAAAGGCTGCCTTGGCCCGAACCGCTTGTGCGTGCATGCAATTCGGTGGCGTGAGGTTCTGGAGTATATGTGTAGGAGACTTTCCAGCAAGTGCTGCCGTGCAACACTAAAAGGCATTCCAAAGAGCAGAAGTCTTGCCCAGCTGCCATCAGAGTGTGCATCTCACATTCAAGCAATGAAGGGCCCGTCTTCACCTCTTTGTTTTTTTTGGGGGGTGGGGCCAGTAGGGAAAAACATGTGGAGTGAAATCTCCAGGTTTATGCAGAACTCAAGAGACGACCTTTGGAAGGAAAGATGTATGTGTGTGTCTCAAGGACCATCTTATTCTAGTGGAATCCGGTCAACAGCTTGGATGGCATGATTGGCCAATATGACAGTCACCAGGGACGCATTCTTCAGAGAAAACAAGGTATGTCAGCTGAAGCCATGGGCTCAAAAGATTTCAGAGGCAGGGCCGCAAGAACTACATTAAGGTCTTATATAGGACGAAAGGCCTTCACTGAAGGACGCAACCTACTGAGGCCACCAGAATTCTATTAACCAGCAGATTTGACAAGGGAAGAAGAAGCTATGCTCTTATAAGTGCCAAAGGGCAGATATATCAGACAGGTGTCCAGAGAGATGCCTATTCTGCCAGGTCTGTGACAAAGGACACAACCGGGTCCAGCCCACAAGACACACGATTGATGTGGTGTGCCATGCACAAGTGACAAAAGCAAGCTCATTTGTTCTTATACTGGGCCCTAGTACTAGGCTTTCTCGCAGTCAGGATAACCTTCATGTTCCCAGTAGACTGATCTAAGCAAAGTAAGCTCAGCTCATACAGTACAGGCTGATAAATCCAGTGAATAGGCAGAGTGTTGCAGGATCCCCTGCCTCTGTTTTATCAGGTCATTGTTGACCAGAGAAATTCAGCAAGGGTGGAGGCCATTGCAAGGTCCCTAAGGTCCGAAAACCAGAACCTTGCAGGCCAGTAAGGGATCATAACAAAATATATCAAAAAGGTGCACCCCTGGACTCCTGCCACTTATTGATGACTCTATGACTCTGTGGACAAGAGGGGGGAGGGGAGGACGCATACATCTCCAGGCCCACCCAAGATATCTCCTAGAAATTTCAGCCACACTTAGAGTCTTGCAGCGTACAAGGGGCATTTTGTATTCTGGAAGAATGCAAAAGGTTCGACAGATATGCATTCCCACTGCTGAAAGAGCGGCTCTGCTACTGTGGGGTTGAGCTCCCACTTGTGGTTGTCGCAAGCTCTCCTACTGAGAGAATCTGCCTCCTCATTGATCTCCCCTGGAATGTGCAGGTCCTGGAGGAAAATATAGTTTACCAGAGCCAACTCCCATGTTTCGACCATCAGAAGGGCCAACTGCAATGAATTGGTGCCCCCCTGCTTGTTCAAATAAAAACATGGTGATCATATTTTTGGTCAGGATCTGAACTACCTGCCCTGCAATGTTGACCAGGAAAGCTTTCAAGGGATAAAAAAAAAAAAAAAAAGAAAAAGCGCATGGTGTTCAATGTAGTTGAGGTGCCTTGCCAACTACTCCAGGGACCATACCCAATGCACCTCCAGCCCACTCTGGGTTGCACACCACCAATGAAGGGATGGGTTTGTTGCGATTGTCACTAAGGCAGTGGGGTCCACAAAGGGTACTTCAAGCTAGGATTCTCAGGGAAGTTTCACCAGCAGAGATCTTTTTGCCGGATCCCAAGACAGTAACAGTCAAGTTTATCTTGCGCCACTGGCGGCCTTCCTTAGGTCGAATAAGGGTGCATCATCAATGAGATGACAATGAGTGGCCACTCAATCCTTGGTCTTGAGCTGAGGTGTAGATTACTTTTTCTGCACTGCCATGTTGATGCCCTAGAAGGCTGTTAGCCTCCGCCCTGTTAATGCTGCCATCTTTTGCTGAACTGACCCCCACACCTGGGCACTAGGGCATTGTTGAACTTCTGCCTCAGGTTATTTAGGAATATTTCGTAAGATCCTGTTTTTCTGTTTAGGGGGCATTTACAATTTTTGATGACTTCTTTTGCTGTTGCCCCCTCTCTTTCGCAGCAGCTTGCCTCACCATGGGGTGGGGGATAACCTCAATGTGACTACTGCTCAGGATATTCAGAGCATTTTTACACTCCACATCACTTTGATCCAAACTTAGACGCGACACTGCTGGAAGCGGCAGCTCAATCTCATTTGCTAGCAGAGTGACTACACCACCCCTAGCCACTGCAGGGGTTTTAGCCCATCTCTCAGTGTTTGCGGTATGGAATAGGTTTAATCTGGTTTACCAGAGTACCTCTTATTCATAATAGATGCTGTAACAAAACCGTCCAAATAATCTACTTACCACTCCGGTCCTTCAAGATCTGCCTTACCTCACATATTTCAAAATTGAGGGATTCATACCCTCTATCCATTGTGTCTAACAGTCGCCCATTGTGTCTAACAGTCGCGTCAGGACAGGGAAGGATAGCAAATCCACCACTGTATTATCCAACCCGTTCCTGGGCGGCCCACCAGCACAGAAGGGTGGATCATTTGTCAGATGCCCATGAACACAGGCTGAATCGACTTTTGGCAAAACCACCTCATTCAGGTATACACACCCAGACCTTTCCTTATCATCATCCTCCTTTTTTGTACAAGTAAGGCTGCACAGGCGAGCATTCTGCATCACATTTAAAAAATAACACAGGATCTGGCAGGTGCAACATGATTCTGTAAAATCCATGGGGTTAGATGAAGATTCCGGTATTACTCATTGATAAGATTTAAAGTCCAGTGAGAGTGTAACACGTTTCCCCAGTTCATGTGAAATGACTGGGGCTAACATTGAAACATCGGATACCAAGTCTACGTCCAGCCCCGATTCCAACGGAACCATGGCCAGCATGTTGTAATCTTGAGAGTACCTGGTCCAATTTTCCAGTACAAATCGTAAACGCATCCCCCATTTTTTGAGACGCGGAAACTGAATAACTCGGAACACCCGACCCCGGTTACCTTCAGACGAAGACTCCAGCACAACCATTGACACTATCTGGCAACAGGAGGGTACCACCGAGACGAGCATCCAATACTTTTAGATCTAACTGCGGGGGGTCTTTCCTCCCTCCCCTGCGCTTCCCACATAGGGCTCCTCTCCAGTATAGTTTTTGAAGTAGATGGTGTAGCTAGTGCAATTGCACCCACCCTATGCTAGGAGGTGAACATAGGGGGTGTATATCAGCAACAACCCCATACTTCTTAACATGGCCATCATAGAACCCCCTGTAGCCGGAGTTAATTCCCACTCTGCCATAGCTCAAAGGGATTAAACCCTGTAGACACCGGAGTCAGCATGGTATGTGTACGAGAGCAGAATCACAAGCAGCAGGGCACTGCTCAATGGTAACCAAATAAGACAATCCGGGGAAGGAGAGTACAGTAAATGACCTACCATTTTTCCTTGTTTGTCCCTCTGACTCAAACAGCCAAATTAAAAGGAAAGAAAGGGCGCCGCTCCCCGGTCGCTCGCCGGATTGCCGAGACTGCACACCTCTACGATTAGGGGAGGTTTTAAAGCAAGTCCTCCTGCTCGTAGCCCAAAGCACAAGTAACAGCAACTGTAGACAGACTGTGAGCAGAAAATCAGTCGAGAACGCAGACTGCACACCTCTCAAATGTACCCTCTGTTTGTGTTATAGCTTCCAGGGTGTAGAAGATTCACTATAAGGCTGGGAGGTTTCCAGGGGTTCTGTTCTGGTAGGAAAGGAAGCTTCCTCAAAGGCTTTTGATCTCCCTTCAACCAGGGCCCCATCCTCAGGAACCTGTTGATTGTCAGAATTTTCCATCAGTCATTTCCCCCCAGGACATTTCAGACCCGGGTGTTGGGTGGGATAGGGGTCGGGGGGTGGGGACAAGGGGGGACATGGTTCTGTGAAGCACGATTAGGTTGAGGGCTCGACTTGCAAATTATTTGCAGCCTTATGTGCCTCTTGTGGGTTCCTGTGAGTGGAGAAGCGTTTTAAAATGGCTGCCTTATAGGTGGACCATTTGCAATTATCCTGGTCTTCCAGTCCCGCAAAGAAACTGGCGTATTCTGGGGAAGATGTTCATTTCACAAACTCCATGCAGTTGACATTTTTGATTTCAAATGATGTCATCATTTGATCATAATGTTCTAAGTGCTCCCACACCGAATATTTTGCATTCTTGTCAAATGGGGTCATGATGCTCTTTATGGCCGTAATCTTCCTGATTGGGTCATTATCAAAACCCTTTCTCTGTTTCATATTTTGTTTTTGCCCTTGAACCTCCATCCATTCACCCCGAGACTCAGTGCTGCTATTTGAACTCCAGTCTCCTAAGCGCTCCCCAGCTCTATGAGATTGGGAACCTCGCAGAATGATAGGACCTGGACTCCTCCTTTTGCCTGTGTTGCTGTTAACTCTCAAGGTCTCTTTCCCTGTTGTCACCTTTTGGCGCAGTAGTCTCTTCTTCTGACGGTGACCAATGTGTACTATCCCTCGTTCCAGATAGTCTGGGGGAGTCCACACCTTCACCTGAACCTGTGGAGATTTTTAAAATGCCCTTTCTAGGCTGAAGGTTTGATTTTTCTCTTTCAACGATGCAGATTAGGTGTTCTCTTTGCAATAATATTTTCTGTAAAACTAACTCCGATTTTCTCACCATATGAGTTTTCAGCGTCAGAAGTACTCACAGGATTTTTTGTCTGCCATGGCACACTGGTCTGGCTTTTTCTTTGGTAGAGGTAAACGTTCATCAATATCAGTCAAGGACTGGCCTTCCAGATCAGTCTAGCTAGGTTTAGGTGAGGCCACCTGCCTCATGTTTACCTGTTCTCTAGAAGTGGTATGCATGCGGTCAGTTCCAGTCTGTACCTGGGAGTTTGCAAGTAACTGGCATGAGCTCCTTGATGGGAAGGGCCCTATGCCATACCCTGATTGGTTTGGGGTATGGCAATTTCTCTTCAACTAATTGCAGCCGGAAATATAAATTAGCCATAAATCTAGCAATTAGAATTTGTTCCTCACAAATATTTTGGGTCATGTAGAGTCCCTCTAAAGCTTATGAAACATCCCACCTTTTAACCAAATGTCAGTGCCTACTGATATCACCTCGTGTACCATTCTGGCTTGCCAGCCCCTAATGTCCATATATAAATAGTTTCCTGGCCTCTTCCATTCAATGGCCCTCATTTTAAACGTGGCTTTTTGCAACTTTATAATCTCTTTCTATACAGGAACAAAGACCTTGCACTTTATGTCTGCTAGATTTCACAATCAATACCCAATCAGATCACTTTTGCATTCCTCTGTACACCTCCCCGATTCTCAGAGGTCAAGCCAACAGTGGTAACTTTAACATTGCATTACCAGGAAGACTATATATTTATTACAGAATAGGGACATTTACATTTTTATAATATCAAAATCACGCCACCTCACTCCATGGCCTAAATGCTTTTCTTGCCTAATCATTTCTTTTACACAAAGTGAAAACACTAGTTGCTTCAGGATAACACAATTCACAAGCTCATTAGTCCCACAACAAGTACAGTCAACACTTTGCTTGGGGTTCACTTTTAATAGCATGCAGCACCTTGAAACATGACAGCATCATAAGCTAGACACCCCACTTGATATGAAGTTTAATTAAACTAAGATGGAACACTGTCTTGGCAAAAACAATTTCACATATACAGGACTCTGTCTTTTTAATCTTCATGTGCACTTGGAAAGCTAGCAGTTTTGTATAACTTAATCACATGTAAAAAGAATTTTGACTGGCGCTGCACTCTAAGCAATGCTGACAATGTTATAGCACAATACCTTTTCAGAATAAAAACTTCTAATTTATGTTTGAAACCCTTTTTCTATCACCCCTGCAAGGCAAAATCTCCCTTCTCTAAGGTGCCACTTTCTTACTTTCAGTAGAAGGTATGTTTTTAAATCAGTGACTCCACTCTGTTTAACTTTGGGAAGACCCTGTTCTGCCCCAGCACAGAAAAAACACTCAGGTATTCAGTTAATCATTTGGAACCCCTCTGCTTTAAGGCAGGGTTCATGTGAATGGGAAGCAGTAGGGAATTTCATTTTTAATGCACCCCCCGCCTTTTAGGGAATTTTGGGGTTGGCCAAAATAAATAGGAGTACCCATTTACTTTTCATACTATATTATTATCCACACTGGGAGCGATATTGTTAATTTCAAATTTCAACAAAATCACCCCATGTACTTTTGCTATGTGGGAATGAATTAAATTATTGTTTAGTAAAAATACTAAGGACCTGCTTCATATGCCCGCCCAATCAATAATGAGAAAACTAATCAATGAAACAAACCCCCATACCAGACTGGATTTGATTGAGGAAGTTTACTTAAATAAATATCTCTGGGTTTGTGCTCAGGAAAAAGGACATCAAAGCTCAGGTCATCTTCCAGGTACAGGACAGGGAATATCAGAATCCAACATCAGTCATGGATATTCTCCAGGGTCAATCATTTTGTTTCTCATTGGTCATTGATCCCAGCCTCTTTTCATTCTTCCCAGGCCTCCTCCAGCAACTTTGGTCAGCAGTTCCAACTTGGATGAAACCATGCAGCCCTCTCCATGACTCACATTGTGCGACTTCTTATAAACCCATAATCACATGTCCAAATTATGATGTGCCAGCTTATTGGCCCTTATTTGGTATTGGACCATGATGCTCCACCCCCTTAACGCAGGCCTGGCCCCTTTTCTTTTGATTAGTACCTTCAGTTACCAAGCCCAAATTCAGGGTGGGATCCATCCAACCCCATGAATTTCCATTTCTACACCTTTCAGTTTTTCACTTCAAAAACTACAACATGACAAACATGTTTTACTTTATAGTTCATTATACATAAGATCGCTGAACCCCGTTGGAAACCTAACTCCACAGTCTGAGGTAGACCATAAATATGTATACACAAAGGAGAAAGAGTGTAAAACCTTAATCTATTGGATTACTCATCTGTTTTAGAGGAGATGATTAGTAGTTACCCATACCTATTAGTCCTGACATAATGGACTTGGATTATAACACAATTTTAACATTAGATGCTTTTAATTTTTATATTCAAAACTTAATAAAACATTGTTAGAACAACTTGTTTTAAAACACTGTGTCACCCAGGATTATGACATATGTTGATAATCGACACGTTGTGTAAATGTCTAGCGGATGTGTATTGTTGTGTTTATGAAATTGTTGACGTTGTAAAAAAGTTGGTGGTATATTTTCCCATTAGATTGGTGTTATACCCACCATGTGGGTCATAATCTTGGGCGACACAAAGTGTTTTAAAACAAGTTGTTCTAACAAAGTTTTGAATATAAAAATTAAAAAGATCTAATGTTAAAATTGTGTTATAATCCAAGTCCATTATGTAAGGACTAATAGGTATGGGTGACTACTAAGTAATCCAATAGATTAACAGGCCGATTCATGGAATAATTAGCGCGGCGCAAGTGGGCAAAAACGTGCGAATCGCAGTGGAATAGCGAAAATCGCAATGCAATTGCGAAAATCGCACGAAAAGCAGCGCACGTCAATTCATGGAAGGCCGTGCGCGAGAAAACCAGCGGATGTGCGATAAAAAAGTGCGCGGCGCACGTTGGCGCACAAGCCATCTAACAGCGTGCGCCAGGTCACAGCGAAAATCGCACAGGCCACAGCGAAATTCGCACATAGCGCGGCGCACGCAACAAAAGTAGGCGGAACACGGGCGTAACACTCGGAATGGGGAACAACTTGCCAAAACGTGGGCGTCACGGGGGAAGTACAGGGCACAAGTGCGCGGAACGCCCACACGCTCGCCTACAACACGTATTCATGGAATAGAATAGGGCAAAAAAGCGCACGCTCAAACCAGCGCACAGGCACAAACACGACCGCCACAAGAAAGCAGGCGGTAGCGTCTCTGCGGCTGTAAGAAATGTGCGCCAAAAGGTGCGCCAACAAATAGCACCTATATACTGCCATGATGAATGTCCCATACTGTGGCCCTCCAGGAAAAATGACGTGCAAAGGGGTACCCACAAACACGGACACCCGCTGACAAAAAATACGTGTGCGTGTATACCGGGGTGCGCGGGAAGTCTAACACGCGATTTCAGCAGGGTACGTGCATCACAGGGGTTCGCGTGAAGTTATTCACGCGATCGGGCCTGGGGGAGCGGGCTACGTGTATTTCAGGGGTTCGCGTGAAGTTTCACACGCGATCGGGCCTGGGGGAGCGTGCTACGTGTATTTCAGGGGTTCGCGTGAAGTTCCTCACGCGATCGGGCCTGGGGGAGCGGGCTACGTGTATTCCAGGGGTGCGCGTGAAGTTCCACACGCGAATAGCTGGGCGCGTGTATTTCAGGGGTGCGCGGGAAGTTCCACACGCGAATAGCCTGGGGGCGCGTGTATTCCAGGGGTGCGCGGGAAGTTCCACACGCGAATAGCCTGGCCGCGTGTATTTCAGGGGTGCGCGGGAAGTTCCACACGCGAATAGCCTGGGCGCGTGTATTTCAGGGGTGCGCGGGAAGTTCCACACGCGAATAGCCTGGGCGCGTGTATTTCAGGGGTGCGCGGGAAGTTCCACACGCGAATAGCCTGGGCGCGTGTATTTCAGGGGTGCGCGGGAAGTTCCACACGCGAATAGCCTGGGCGCGTGTATTTCAGGGGTGCGCGGGAAGTTCCACACGCGAATAGCCGGGGCGCGTGTATTTCAGGGGTGCGCGGGAAGTTCCACACGCGAATAGCCTGGGCGCGTGTATTTCAGGGGTGCGCGGGAAGTTCCACACGCGAATAGCCTGGGGGCGCGTGTATTTCAGGGGTGCGCGTGAAGTTCCACACGCGAATAGCCTGGGCGCGTGTATTTCAGGGGTGCGCGGGAAGTTCCACACGCGAATAGCCTGGGCGCGTGTATTTCAGGGGTGCGCGGGAAGTTCCACACGCGAATAGCCTGGGCGCGTGTATTTCAGGGGTGCGCGGGAAGTTCCACACGCGAATAGCCGGGGCGCGTGTATTTCAGGGGTGCGCGGGAAGTTCCACACGCGAATAGCCTGGGCGCGTGTATTTCAGGGGTGCGCGGGAAGTTCCACATGTGATTTGACAGTGTGGGTCCTCCCAGGTGTACCCTGTACACCCTCCACGGCCCCTGCAGGCAGCCCACACCACAGGGGACTACCCTGCATCCCTGGTCATGTCCCGCATGCAGCCCACCCACCATGGGCATGCCCCCCAGCAAAGGCACATGTCTCCTTGAACTAATGAACACCAACTCATGTCCCCTTGCACCCCCACCCCCCAGCACTGTGGGGCACCTGCCAGCAGGCCCCCACCCATGTCCAACTCATGTCCCCCACCACCCCCACCCCCCAGCCACCAGGGTCACCCTCCACCAGGCCCCCACTCATGTCTCCCACCACCCCCAAACCCCAGCAGTGCAGGGTCACCCTCCACCAGGCCCCCACTCATGTCTCCCACCACCCCCACCCCCCAGCCACCAGGGGCACCCTCCACCAGGCCCCCACTCATGTCTCCCACCACCCCCAAACCCCAGCAGTGCAGGGTCACCCTCCACCAGGCCCCCACTCATGTCTCCCACCACCCCCAAACCCCAGCAGTGCAGGGTCACCCTCCACCAGGCCCCCACTCATGTCACCCACCACCCCCACCCCCCAGCCACCAGGGGCACCCTCCACCAGGCCCCCACTCATGTCTCCCACCACCCCCACACCCCAGCAGTGCAGGGGCAGCCTCCACCAGGCCCCCACTCATGTCACCCACCACCCCCACCCCCCAGCCACCAGGGGCACCCTCCACCAGGCCCCCACTCATGTCTCCCACCACCCCCAAACCCCAGCAGTGCAGGGTCACCCTCCACCAGGCCCCCACTCATGTCTCCCACCACCCCCAAACCCCAGCAGTGCAGGGTCACCCTCCACCAGGCCCCCACTCATGTCTCCCACCACCCCCAAACCCCAGCAGTGCAGGGTCACCCTCCACCAGGCCCCCACTCATGTCACCCACCACCCCCACCCCCCAGCCACCAGGGGCACCCTCCACCAGGCCCCCACTCATGTCTCCCACCACCCCCAAACCCCAGCAGTGCAGGGTCACCCTCCACCAGGCCCCCACTCATGTCTCCCACCACCCCCACCCCCCAGCCACCAGGGTCACCCTCCACCAGGCCCCCACTCATGTCTCCCACCACCCCCACCCCCCAGCCACCAGGGGCACCCTCCACCAGGCCCCCACTCATGTCTCCCACCACCCCCACACCCCAGCCACCAGGGGCACCCTCCACCAGGCCCCCACTCATGTCACCCACCACCCCCACCCCCCAGCAGTGCAGGGTCACCCTCCACCAGGCCCCCACTCATGTCTCCCACCACCCCCAAACCCCAGCAGTGCAGGGTCACCCTCCACCAGGCCCCCACTCATGTCTCCCACCACCCCCAAACCCCAGCAGTGCAGGGTCACCCTCCACCAGGCCCCCACTCATGTCTCCCACCACCCCCAAACCCCAGCAGTGCAGGGTCACCCTCCACCAGGCCCCCACTCATGTCTCCCACCACCCCCACCCCCCAGCCACCAGGGGCACCCTCCACCAGGCCCCCACTCATGTCTCCCAGCACCCCCACCCCCCCAGTCACCAGGGGCAGCCTCCACCAGGCCCCCACCCATGTCTCCCACCACCCCCACCCCCCCAGCACTGTGGGGCACCTGCCAGCAGGCCCCCACCCATGTCCAATCCATGCCCCCCTGCACCTGGGTCCCAACATTCCCCAATCATGTCCGTAATGCCCATCCTCCCCTGCCAAAAGGCCCAACCAACTATCACACCCACCCACATATCAAAGGCAATTACATGTTACACCCCCAATTTAAATAATGCAATTGAACACATGTCTGTCACACACAATGGCTGCAAGTGAATGACAAAACACCCAACATGACATGCCTGAAAGCAATGAGATGATACGACACATTGAAGAATAAAAAAATAATATGTATTGAACAGCAAGTAGAATGGAAATGAAATAAGAAAAAACACAAAGCAAATCAAACAAAACAAGATGAATGTCCAAGAAAATAATCTGAAAAATTAAAATAAGCCACTGAAGAACCATGAAGAAGATCATCCTGGGTCCATGAGCCCAACCAAATTAAACCTAACTATGACTACTAACTAAAAACTGAACTATATACAAAAAAGTGGTGCATTGTCCAATCGCAACCAAAAAAAAATTCAAAAAAACAAAGGAAACCTAACCCTAACTATACAACTATATACAAAGGCAGCGGGCTATTCGGACGGCTCACTGGTTGTTGTCATGGGCCAGGGCATCATCGAACTCCTGGTCAATGGCTTGGAGGCGGGCATGTTCCCTGGCCCCGAGGTCCCGCAGGGATAACGCAGTGTCAAGCTCAAACTCCCTGCGAAGACCCTCGAGGCACTCAGCCCGCCTCAGCGCCCTCCGCATGGAGTCCTCCGCCCTGACCATCGTGAGCCGTTCCTCCTCTGCCCGCTGCCGCTCCGCACCTATCCGCTGGCACAACCGCTCCCACACGGAAGCCACTCCCATTCCAGGGTTCTCCTGCCCTCCGGCCGATGCCTGCACCCCTGATGTTGCTGGCCCCGAGCCATGATGCCTCCCACGTTGAGCCTGCTGCTGCCTCCGACGCAACTGCCTGTGCCAGCACGACGGCATCCAGGCTGATGGAAACCACCGACGCCGTCGTGCACGTGCCCTGCCCGATGATGCCGTCACATCCTCCATCTGCTGGGGTCCAGTTGCTGTGGTGTCCACCCCTGCTGGATCTCTGACTCCCGACTGTGGCAGGGATGGGATCCCCACCGAGCTGGCTGCATTGGTCGGGGCAGGTCCACAGGGGGCCCTGGTGGCATCTGGGCTGGAAGACGGCAAGGAGAACGACTGGTGGATAGCCTGCACAGAGGAGGAGAGGGCCGCCACATTGGCCAACACATGCAGGAAACCCCCGAACATGGCCGATCCCAATTGGGCCACGTCGGCACGGTGCACTTCGTGATGACGTGCGTGCTCCTCCCGGGAAGCACGCACGGCATCACGAATCACAGCCGTGCGCATCGCGACCCCAATCAGGACCTTCTCCGCACGGCCAGGGGTTCCCACGTCCGCGGGTGCAGGGGAGTCAGGTGACATGGACATCCCCTCTACCTGCGGACAGGCCTGGGACGGGGCATCCCTGCTGGTGCATGGTGGTGCACTCACAGGGTCAGGGACAGCGACATGCACAGGCCCCTCCACGGTGACCTGTGCTGCCTCCTGCCCCTGGCCCTGGACTGCACCACTTGCACCAGCAGGGATGCCCCCACCAGGCCCCATGTGTGCCCCAGTGGCGGCCTCCTCCTCCTCTGTGCAAACCACCAACCTGGATGGCTCCTCACCGTCTCCCACCGTAGCAGGCCCCTGTGGGGGCTCACCCACCCCTTCCGCTGCAGCCGTGGGGGCATCCCCGCCGCCTTGCTCCACAGCGCCGTCTCCGCCCTCTTCTTCACTAGCCGCTGCGTAGAGGGAGACAAAGAACACAAGCATCAGGGCACTGTACAATGGTCCCCTAGACAGGAAGCAATAGCAGATGAGCACCACTGTCAAAGTACACTTCCATCATGTCCCTCCACAACACATGGGTCAGTCCAGGCAAAACACACACAGTAACAGGCATGGTGCATGCCATGGACATTTCCATGCATGTCCAATGGACTCTTGAAACATTCAATGATATGTAACTCACATGCATCATGGCTCATGCCTATCACATGCACACACTTCACCTCAGTCACATCCATCTGGCCCCAAACACACCAAACACAGCGGATACAAGGGTAATTTGGCTGCTTTACTGAATCTGTGCATTGTCACACACATGTGTCATGCATCCATGGCATGCACAAGTCACAGACACGCAGGTCAGGCACACAGACATGGCTACCATATATGTACCTGGCATCAGCACCCATCCCTCACCCCCACCCATGTCCAGGTACAGAGACTGGCATGCTCTCATGTTCAAAATCTGCATAGGGCTCCCCATGCGGCATTTCAACACATGCAACAACCATGTGCATCACACATCACTGGTCGCACATGCATTACCATGATGTCCCTGCACACATACATGCATACATGGCCTATGGCACACATACAGGCAAGTATCATAGAACCAGCACACCGCAACATGCCCTGTCTCACACAGTAATGCATGGACACTTACCGCTCAACTCCAGACGGGCCTCCCTCTCAAGGATCTGGGCGTGGAGCGCTGGGCGTACGCGTTCCAGGACCCTCATCTGGATGGAACTCATGCGGCCCCGGCCCCCCTCCACGAGGCGCCGGACCTTCACAAGGGTCCTGGACCTCAAGTCCTCCCAGCGCTTCTTGATCTTCAGGACGTCGCGGGTTGCCACCCCCTCCGCGTTGATGGCAACCACACAGTCGGCCCAGATCCTCTGCCGTCCTTCCTTGCTGGCGCGGGACGATCCAAAGAGGGCATCATACTGCCCCAGGACATGCTCCACCAGGACACCAACTTCGGTGACAGTGAAGCTGGTGCCCCTCTGCCCCTCTGGCCTGGGGTTGCCACTGGTGCCAGATGTGGAAGTGCCCGACATGGCAACCCCAGAGGCAGGTGTGGGTGGGCAACTGGGTCCTGGGGCTGGGCTGTGGAGCGATGTAATCCCAGTCGGGAGTCTTCAGTTCCAGCAGGGGTGGACACAGCAACTGGACCCCTTCAGATGGCTGATGTGCAGGCACCAAATGGCAGGGCACGGTGGCAGCAGGCAGGCAGCAGCAGATGGCACGTGGGAGGCTGCTCGGGGCACTGGGGGGCAGTAACTCGGCCTTCTGGGCAGGAGCGTGGTCTTCCGTGTGTTTTCGCGTGGCCAGCTTGATACGGAGTGATTTGGCACGTGAAAATCCTGCACGTCAGCGTGAAATCCGAGGAAAGGCCCTCAGCGCGTAAGCGCGTCAGCACGCATACGCGATTCTATTGTACCAGAGTCCCTCAGCGCGTACGCGCGTCTGTGACGTGACCCGCACGGGTGTTCCCCACTCAGCACGTGATGACGGGGCACACGTGGAGATACTGCACGTCAGAGTGTCATCGCGTGTAATTGGACAAAAGTGCGCGTACACGCGATTGGCCTATGTACGTGTATTTAATGGGTGCGCGGGCACTTACACACGCAAGTACGTCAGCGAACCTGTATCCCGTGGTGCGTGTGAATTTCCACACGCTATTGGACTGGGAACTGGATTCCAGGGGTGCGCGGGTCACACGCTGTATCCCGTGGTGCGTGTGAATTTCCACACGCTATTGGACTGGGAACTGGATTCCAGGGGTGCGCGGGTCACACGCTGTATCCCGTGGTGCGTGTGAATTTCCACACGCCATTGGACTGGGAACTGGATTCCAGGGGTGCGCGGGTCACACGCTCGCCTAGAACACGCGCAAAGCATAAATTTGCGGACTTTAACAATAACAAGCTCAGACGCCAGGATGAACATACCGTTCCTAGCAGCAGTGGCAGTGGGCTACCAAAGGAGGAGGAGGAGGATAGTCAGGGCCAGAATATTCACACCCAGAACCAGCCTTTTCGGGATGCCTGATGACCAGGTGTATGGGAGGTACAGGTTTCCACCACACATTATACTGGACCTGGTGAGTGAGTGGGAGGATGACCTCACATCACCCACCCTGTGCTCCCAAGCACTCAGCCCCCTGGAGAAGGTCCTCAATGTACTGCACTTCTTAGCCACTGGATCATTTCAGCGGACAAGTGCCATAGTGGGTGGGGTGTCACAGGCCACCCAGTCATGCTGCCTACACCAGGTCTTGAACATCATCACTGCACGCCCATCAGTCCGCAGGCACATATACCTGCCCAGAACACCTGCAGAAAGGCATGCTGCCGCCCTGGATTTTTACGCTGTGGCACAATTCCCCAAAGTGCTAGGTGCCATCGACTGCACCCATGTGGCTCTACGTCCCCCCAGGGCATCTGAGCACATCTATAGGAACCGCAAGCACTGGCATTCCATCAACGTGCAGTTAGCATGTAATGCCAAGGGAATCATCACCTCAGTATATGCCAACTATCCCGGCTCCACCCACGACAGCTTCATTTACCGAATGTCCACCCTAAGCCGGGACCTAGAAGCTGGGCGGCATGGCGATACATGGCTGCTTGGTGAGTATGTATGCCACTGCACATGCATGCATGTTGGATACTGAGCAAGGTCACAACCCCACCAATGATACCAATCACCACCTCCACAGGGGACAGTGCCTACCCTCTCAGCCCCCACATGATGACGCCAATTCGGAACCCCACCACGCCACCCCAGGTAAGATATAACACAGCCCACATTACAACCAGGGGCATAGTGGAGCGCACATTCGGAGTGCTAAAGTCACGCTTTCGCTCCCTTGACCGTTCTGGCGGGCAGCTGTTATACGCTCCCCCAGTAGTGTGCAGGATCATAGTGGCAGCATGTGTCCTGCACAACGTTGCAACACGCCGGGGCCTGGCCGTGGACATGGTGGTGGCCCCACATCCCCAACCACATGCACAGCCGCTGCGCATGGGAGGGGAAAGGGCACGGGGGGAGGCAGCCCGTACACAGCTAGTGGCTAATTACTTCACATAGAAATCACACCCCTGTGGAGTGCACACTGCCCTGGCACATTCCATCTGACAATCAATGATGACTCAACCTGACACTGATCCTGAATGTCTGGAGAATGAACCGGGAATACCATGTCAGCCTGAGATTGTTCACCTGGAAGTGTCACAATGTGTGCATCCCTACCCACACAGACACCACCAATGCAGTTTTGTGAAGTTACACATTGAAGCAGCTAAAATGAATACCCACTTGCAAAATGCAACAAGAGGACAGTGCCATGTCAGCCAACCCAACCCCAGCACCGCCACACGACACACCGTGCCATGTCATGTTAATTGCAGGTAAACAAAGTAATCCCCACAACATGACATCAGTCTCACTATGTACAGTGGCACTATTATAAACCTGCAACACCTGAAATGCTCACAGCAATGCCGGACCAACAACATACTTGAGCACGTAGTACCATTAACATGACATCACAAATGTTACATATTAGTAGTCTCACCACCTGGAAATGCCTGCACTCCCACCACTACCAACTGTGCAGTGTTGTCGCCATGTAGAGTTGTAGGTGCACTGCTGCCAACATGGACCCCATCTCCAGACTAGAGGTCCTTGTGTGGACATGAGGAAGGGACCTGCAAATTGGGAGGTAGACACAGAAGAAGAGTTACACATCAATGCAACATGCAGTGTACAACACAACAGCAATATGCACTAGGAATGTATACACAGTATTGACTACAGACTGCCCACACAGCTCATGGGAGTCCAACGTCACTGTGTAATTCACTGTCACTTGGGCACACCCTTTGCAAGCCCATGGAAACGGGAAGTAGGAGGGGTGTGTGTGACTCAAACCCAAGCATCTGAACCAAATACATTACAAGCCTGCATGTGCCCAGCCACAATGCAGCGTATGCCCACAGGAACCACGGAAGCCAACAGATCGTCCCAAAAAAATTGGGAATAAAAGAAATAAAAATAAAAATAAAAATAAGAAACAATCAAAAATGGCCATTGATGGGCCCGGGGGGGTTGGGGAGGCCACCCAGGAGGTCCGAGGACAGGATGCACACCAGAACCCACCTGCGTGGATCCTGGGAAGATAAAACACCTCCATGGGCTCATGGCCCACACGGCTACCCTATTGTGGGAGTATCACTGCTGTCGCTATTATCACCCTGTGCAGCTGCATCCGGAGGTGGTTGCACTATGGGAGGCAGCCCACGCAAGGCCCTAGTCTGCTCCTCCATGGCTGCAAGCATGCGGGTGTGGTAGGTCTGGTTCTGGAGGATGAGTGTGCGGAGGTCCCCATGCAACAACTCACGGGATGCCCGGACCTCCGCCCTCGTTGCCTGCATCTCAGCTGAGAGCGTACGGGTGAGACGCTCCAGCTGCTGTTCTGTCCTTTGGTGTGTTGAAGCCTCAAGCTCAACAAGAGTCGTCCTGAGGTGAAGGAGCTCCTGCCTCAGGGCTTCCCTGTGGCCCTGGGACTCAATGGAGATGGCCTCCTGCAGAGTCGCCAGTGCCGCCCGCCTGTCCCTGTTGGACCCCAACATGTCCTCCCTGTGTGACTGGCAGATGGAGTCGGTTGCCTGCTCTAGTCGCTCCATCAGCCTTTCTGGGGGGACAATGGAAGTGGCCACCCTATCCATGGCCTGAGCCATCATCTCGGATGATGCAGCCTGTTGGGTTGCCATACCGTAAATGGATTGCTCCCATGTGGTATTGCCGGGTGGCGTACGGCCACCACGTCGGCGGGCACCACACCTGTCTGGGGCAAGGCGAACTGCGCCTTGCTGTGCCGGCACTGCCTGAGGCTGCAGGACTGCATTCCCCCTCTGATCTGCTGGACCAGGAACAGGATCAGATGTCGCGGAGTGTGACCCTGCATCCGTAACCACCGAAGGCGTAGCTGGCAACACTGACATCCCCATGGAGGGTTCTGACCCTGGTGCAGGTGGGTGAGACAGAACAGAATCCCTCCCTGGAACACTCACCTGCGACGGCACGTAGGTCTCATCCGAATCAACACCTGAGTACAGCTCGGGGGAGGTGCAGCCAGAGACACCCCTTGAGAGCACGACCTGCAGCACTTGTGGGTTCTCCCCCACCACCACACCACGTCCCTCGCTGGTGGTTGGTCGGCCCTCGGACCCCTCCTGGGTCTGCACCATCTCCACAACCCCAGCAGTATCAGGTGCGTCTTCCCCTGCAAAGACATGAAAACAAAGAAATGGAAACAGGCATTAGCACCATGGCACACATTGAGGGCTGAGAAGCAAGAGAACCAGTACTTGATTGACACATGTCCCACATGACTAAAACCCTCCCATGCATGCACCCTCACTGCGTATGAAGTGCAGGCAAATGGCACACACTGATGACACCAAGATGGAAGATGAACACATTTTCTGCATGCTGCCTGGCAGTGGCATCACACATTGGCCTGTGATTGGCAGGTGAAACACACATGCCATCACACAGATGGCATGTACCATTGCTATTGAGTGAAGATGGGGAGGAGGGCAGCACCTATTCATTCAGTCCAGTTCCCGCATGTAATTGCTTTTCTAATTCTAACAGGTCAGATTTTTCACCTGGAGCTGCCAGTCTGAAATGGTCCAATTGCACAGGGACATGTGTGTACAAATGATATCCAGGAGACAAAGTCACTCCACTTTACCATACCCATGTCAGACATGTGACTAGTGGACAGCGACATGCCTAGTGAAAGTGGTGGAATGCAAACAAACTGACTGAATGAACAGTGAAAAAGAAGCAAATATGTTGTGGCAAGGTGACACTTCAAGGGCAACTGGCGTGCAGTTGGGCTAGATGTCTACTGTTGGCAGAAGGGATACTGCTATGGCCAAATGCAGCTGCGCAGGAAGGATTGCATGAAGCACATGGCTGACCCATACGACTCAGGCGCACACACTCACCTGGCACCCGAACAGAAGCCCTCACACACACACCATGCACATGGATGACACACACATGCATGTGCACTCACCGGACAATGCCTCGTAATCAGCCAGATCTCCCACGCCTTGGATCTGTTCCTCCGTGACGTAGGTCCCAGCGACTGACTCATGTGGAATGAGTTCCATGTCTACTACTGGAGACCCACCTCCAGTCACTAGAGTTGCGGCATGACTTGAGGCCAGCTTACTCTTTGCCCTGCGCTTTAGGTCATTCCAGCGCTTATAGCAATCATTGGCTGTGCGCCTCACGATTCCAAGGGCACTTCCGATGTCCGCAACGGTCTGCCAGTGTGCCTGGCGTTGTGCAGGTGTGGTCTTGGATCCTGCAACAATGACCATCTCGTTGTCATGTCCGGACACATACTCGACAAGTGCATTCAGTTCGTCATCCGTGAAGCTGGGCTTCCTGGACGGGCCGGACTGTGTAGCCGTGTCTGGGGCATCAGCCTGTGCCGAACGAGCACTCTTCCTCTTCCGCTTGGAAGGTGGTGGTGATCCTGAGTGTCCTGCGCCGCTCTGGACACTAGGGGCAGGAGCCCTGGTGGACTCTGTATCAGGAGTGTGGGATTGCACACTCAGCATGGGAGTTGGTGCAGGCATTAGCTCTAGTGTGATGGTGTCAGGGGGAATGTCAGCAGCATGGACTAGGACCGACACTGTCCTGGCTGGGTGTGTGAGGGCTGGGGTGGATGGAGCCGCAGCTGCCCCTGCAGCCTCTCCGCCCTGCCTCCTTGGTGCAGCAGATGACCTTGCTGCCCCAGATCCACGTGGCATGATGGCATCAACGTGCACCAGCGCACGTGTCGTAGCCCTGCTGACCTGGAAGTCAGCCATAGAGTCAGCCAGGTCTGGTGCCACAATGGGCTGGTTCAACAAGGGCTGAGCATGGATGGTGTCAGCCACATCAGCCTCAATGGGAGGGGGGGAGGGGGGGATTATGGGTGCCCGTGACTGGTCCTCCACACATGGGGGGACAGGCTCACCCTGCAAGTTACGACCACGTCCCCTACCGGATCCACCACGGCCACCACTTGTGGCTCTTCCACCTTTGCCACCCTTACGGAATCCTCGCCTCCCAGCCATGGCACTGATGTTAATGTGCGTATGGGAGTGGATGTAGACTATTGTCCTGGGCAATTGGGGGTCAAAGGGGTTGGGTACCAGATGGTAATTGTACCCTAGTGCTCTAGCAAGGCTGAATGTAACCCCTAGGGAAAGATGACGGGTCACGCAACGCACAGGAGGCCCAAAAAAGGGAGATGACGTGCACGCAACCCCTCCTAGACCACGTGTGCAGAAAGAAAAACCTGCACTACGCTGTGGCACCCAGAAACACAAGAATGAACGTATGCGTGTCACACGCAGCCTAGAATGACCTCTGAAGGGGTAGGCTACACACGGGGCAAGCACAGAGGTTAGATACGTGCGTGACTCACCGTCTGCCTGGTAAACGAGCGTGTAAAAGGAGCACGTTTGGTTGGCAACACCCCCGCCAAAAGAAGATTTGTACGCTGTCTGAGGAGACAGGACAACAGTAGAAGGGAACACTGTTTGAGGGAACAGGCCCAGGTAAACCAGTAAAAGAGAAAAAAGAGAAAAAGCTGTCAGAGGTAACAGGGAATACGAACTAGAAACGCCGTGAAGTAAATCGCGTGTGAAACGACAAGAAGTACAGAATTCACCCACTCGCTCTCCACGAAAAGCACGTACAAGGAAAACGTGTTCTACACGTACCTTTTATACAGGCCCACACGTCCAGCGTCACTTACGCGGCGTGTACGCGCTAGGGCCATTTCCACCTATTACATGCTTTGTCACTTCTGCGTGTAGGGCCATTTCCACCAATTACACGCATTTGTCACTTCTGCGTGTAGGGCCATTTCCACCAATCACACGCTTTGTCACTTCTGCGTGTAGGGCCATTTCCACCAATCACACGCTTTGTCACTTCTGCGTGTAGGGCCATTTCCACCAATCACACGCTTTGTCACTTCTGAGTGTAGGGCCATTTCCACCAATCACACGCTTTGTCACTTCTGCGTGTAGGGCCATTTCCACCAATCACACGTGATTACACTCTGACGTGCAGTCTTTCCACGTGTGCTCTGTCATCACGTGCTGTGTGGGAAACACCTGTGCGGGTCACGTCACAGACGCGCTTACGCGCTGAGGGCCTTTCCTCAGTTTTCACGCTGACGTGCAGGATTTTCACGTGCAAAATCACTCCGTACCAAGCTGGCCACGCGTACGCACACGGAATACCACGCTCCTGCCCGGAAGGCCGAACTACTGCCCCCCAGAGCCCGAGCACGCTCCCACCTGCTGCTGCCTGACTGCCTGCTGCCTCTGCACTGCTGGGGGGTGGGGGTGATAGGGGACATGAGTGGGGGCCTGGTGGGGGCTGCCCCTGCACTGCTGGGGGGTGGGGGTGGTGGGAGACATGGGTGGGGGCCTGGTGGAGGCTGCCCCTGCACTGCTGGGGGGTGGGGGTGGTGGGAGACATGAGTGGGGGCCTGGTGGAGGGTGCCCCTGGTGGCTGGGGTGTGGGGGTGGTGGGAGACATGAGTGGGGGCCTGGTGGAGGCTGCCTGTTAGGAAAGATTTCGTAATTGTAGGGAATTTTCCTTCCATGTGGCAACCCCTAAACTTTTTGCTATTGTTTTTAACCTTGTTCTTGACTTTGCCAGAGAAGTACAGCCTTCTGCCGCACTCCTCTGGGCTTTCGCTCCTTTCTTACGGGGAAACTGACATGCCCTTAAGACAGTCAGTACCGGGGAACGTGGTTTCCCGTAGTTTCTTCTATCGTGTCGCAGCTTTAGTGCAACACGACACAAGAGGGCACTGTAAGCTAAGTTACAGCTCTCTTGGGTCTCTAGCCTTCTACAGGCCCTAGATACTCTTTTAGGAATGTATTTGATCGGTGCAAGTCATTCAGGGACTCGAATGGTGGCAGCGATCGTATTGTTTATTTTGAGCTCCTTTTGGCGTTCTGAGCACGTTTTTGCACTGAACCCAAAATGGTGGCCTGGCTCCCAAAATGGCCAGGCCGCGAGGCTCCTTTGTCTTGTCCACTGACCGTCTTGCTCCCTTCACCTTCCCCAGGTCCGGCGACCCGGGGCCTTCCTTATTTGGGCATGTACTTTCCCGCGAAACGTGGTTGCTTTCGCGGGCTTCTACATGTCGTTTGTGTGCCTCCAGGGTGTGGGCTGGGATGTCTGGTCCCAATACACATCCTGGGTGCCAGAGAGTCTAGGGTGGTGTGAATGCCTGGGACCACCGTGGTCCGTGATTGGTCCACGTATGGTATGTGTTTTGATGAGCGGATCTCCCATTGGCTCCCCTCCGTTTTGGCGCGAAGGGAACCGTGGATAAGAGGGGGCTGGAAACACCACTACCATGTCGATCTCCTGAGTTCTCACGAACGAAGGAATACAGGAGCCAAGTATCCTGCAACTACGAGGCTGGACCGAGGAATCGCTGGTGACCCGCTGAAGGAATCCTCCTTTGCACTGCTGTCGTCCGGAGAGCCCCTGTCCTCCTTTGATCGAACCAGAAGGCCTGTACTGGTGCTTCGACCTTTGGAATAGCAGGAACAGCTATTCCCGGCATCTTCAACCATCTCCTGCCAAGTAAGCCTTCGGAAGCGTCTCTGGGCCATCCAGTTGACTGACCAGCTTACCAAGGAGTTTGGCTCTGCAACCGCCGCCAGGTTGTGTTGTATTGCGAGTCCTTGACCCTCTCCCACGCTTCGTACGCTTGGCGTTCCCAGGTCTGAAGGGAGGAGGGTTCATTTGGCTCGAATACACACGGCCGCTCCGTTGTCCTGTGCGGCAACAAAACTGTGCTGGTTTCGTCGATTGGGACGTCTTTTTGCTCTACACGACTACAAAGCGTCTCCTGCTCTTCTGAACCTGCCAGCTGCTGAAACTATCGTGGAGAAGCCTGGGTCTGCTTGCTTCGGGGACCGGTGAGTAGTATATCTAGGATCTGGTCGCCCTCCTGCAGTATCCCATTGCTTTTCCCTGCTGTGTAAAAACAGCACCCTTTTGCCGCGCTCGCGCTCTGCTTCTGCCCGCTGTGGAGGCTGCGCTTGAGTTGTGGAACCTGTTCTTCTTCTGCTGTGCACTAACGTGAACCGCCTGACTTCCTCCGAAGAGCTTCCCCTTGTGCCCGTCGGCACCGGCGTGGCAGGTACTTTGAGCACAAGGCTCCACTCTTCGTAGGGCTCGGACTTCCATCTAGTTAGGTGCCTATGAAGGCGAACTGAGTCGAAAGCATTATCGCACTGCCTGTTTTCCTTCCCTGGCAGGTGGACTACATATTTCGTGCTTTAAACGCTTGCGACTGTGTATTTGTATATATATTGTGTTGGTTTAATATTGTGATATTGTGATTTTCTCGCTACGGTCATTATTTTAAAGGCCTTAAAATAAATGTGTATCTATTTTTGATATAACAACTGTTTGGAGTAGTTTGTAAGCGCTCTTGCTTTGTGTGCTCATTGCGGGCTTTCAGTCACCCTCACCCCTCTTGAGACCTAGTCTTGACCGCCGCGATCGCTACCTTGATTGGTCTGGCTTGTCCAGAGGTTACCCTGTTCCAAGTAATTAGGTTGGCCTTCTGAACTTCTGCGCCACCAGGACAGAGTTCAGAAATCCGTCTTAACAAATTGGTGTACAGCGGTGGGATACGACTGAAGGTATCCAGTGTTGCGCTCGAACTAAGGCATTTCGGGTTATTCCAAACAGTACACGTAGTGAATTGTTATAGTATAACTTTAAAAAGGCCATAGTCCTATCAAACAGTATGGAAACAAGTACGTTGTTAACTTTAAATGCTTCCAAATCAGAAACGCTGAAAAAGATGTGTGCGGAGAGAGGTGTTTCCTCTCAAGGCACGAAATTGGAAATGATCCAAAGAATCGTGGCGTGGCAAGAAGCGCAGCTTGACGCTATTACTTCTGAGGACAGTGCGGAAGGTGGTGGGGCTGCTCTCACTGGTAGAACCGACGGTTCTGCCGCCGCACTGTTCCACCGCGACCACGAGGACGGGGAGGATGTAATGTCTAATGTTTCCTCTGCCAGTGCTGATGGGGAGGCTATGCTTGAATTCAAGAAGCAAGAGCTGCGGTTTAGGCAGCAGGAGCTTGAATTCAGCATAGCCAAATTAAAAATCGAACAGGCAGAAAAACAAAAAGACAGGGATCACCAGTTGGAACTGGCCAAGCTTCAGGTTGCAAATGGATCCAAGGGTCCTGGACATGGGTCTGGGGCCTCCTCTCATCCACGGTTTCCAAAAGATCTGCTCAGTGTGTATGAGGAGAGGAATGACATTATGGACTGGCTGAATGCGTTTGAGTATGCATGCGAGGTCCAGGAAGTTGACAATGCTGATAAGATTGCGTGGTTGCTCAGTAGACTGCCCCATTCTGGCTGTAGTGCCATTATGGAAATGTCGAAGGCTGAGCGGGCTGATTTCGCAATGTTAAAGCAGACTCTCATTTTAAAGTTTGGGAAGACTCCGGCCCAATATTTAAAGCGTTTTCGAGAGTATAAGAAAAAGGAAGGTGGTACTTGGGTATCTTATGTCGCTGAATCTTTGAAAAACTTAACTGGCTGGGTCGAAGGCTATAAGGTTTCTACCTTCGACGGCATGATAAATCTTGTCATGCTGGAACACATTTTTGCTTCTTCTTCCCCGGAGCTTAAGCAGCATTTGGCCGATTCGAAGGAGATAGATCCTAAGAAGCTGGCCATTGCAGCAGACTTATGGGTGTCACATCGAGTGTCCCATAAGGACAAAACTCATCCTGGTAAGCAGGAGGAGGGGAAAAAGTCCAAAGATATGGAGGGTGGGGAATCTGCTAAATCTTCTTCCCAAAAGGGCCACAAAAAGAAAAACAAGGGTAAGACACAAGAGAACTCACAGGGTAGTGGAGGTGCGCCTCCGAAACAGAACTCTGGTTACAATAAGCCTCCCTACGTAAACAGACCCACTGGGGCTTGTTTTTCTTGTGGAGCAACCGACCATGTGAAGGGGGATCCCCGTTGTAAGGTTAGACCTTTGGGGGTCCACTCCGCTAATCTGGCCTTCTCCTCCTACGAGGAAGAAGAGATTACAGGAGCATCCTTCTCCTCGGACTCATTTCCCAGCGGAATAGAGGCCGAGGTAGTTTTAGTGTCCCTGGGTTCCTGGGAGCCTAAAGTCG
The DNA here is from genome assembly GCF_040938575.1 of Ambystoma mexicanum. Lineage (NCBI taxonomy): Eukaryota > Metazoa > Chordata > Amphibia > Caudata > Ambystomatidae > Ambystoma > Ambystoma mexicanum. Next base: position 163,773,291 of record NC_090929.1, read on the forward strand.
CAGAGGCGTATGCTAGGATTCCGGATAATACCAAGCACTACTTTAAAGACAGTGTGCTGATCAATGGAGTGGATACTCCAGCTCTTAGGGATAGTGGGTGCAGTCGAACTGTAGTGGATTCTACCTTGGTAGACTCAGAGGAAGTTGCCAGAGCTACTCTGATGCCCACTAAGTTGGCTGACGGCCCCCTCCGTATGTTTCCCGTGATCCCTGTTAATCTAACTTTAAATGGTACAGCTGTCAGGATTCCAGTGAGCATTCAGAGAAACGTCCCGGGAAAGGTCTTATTAGGTAATGATCTCAGAGCTTTAGGGCTCGTAGGAGACACTGCCGAAAGACCCTACACACGGTCTCAAGCACGGGCAGCATTGGCCAAGTCCAATACGCCGCCCCAGCCGAAGGGGAAACCCAAGGCGAAAGGAGTCTACAAGTCAAGACGGGGGAAAGAGAATATTCCCCCGAGCTCGCCTACCACTGCGGTGGAGGAAGTTGGTCAATCGCCCGAGCCTGACGAGGAGGTGGCGATGCCTGAAGTATTCGACCCCAACGACCATCCGGAACTAAAAGACTTGTTAGTTGAAGGAGGTCCTGATAGGGACGAATTCAGTAAAGGCCAACGTGAGTGCCCATCTCTGGAAGGCCTAAGGAGACAGGCCTGCTCCCAGCTTGAGGGTGAACCTCCTGGGAAGCATAGGATTTATTGGGAAGGTGGACTCCTGTATAGTGAGCCCACAGAGTCTACAGAAGGAGACCATAGGAGGTTGGTGGTTCCCCTTGCTGTTAGACCCTTCCTCCTGCAGTTGGCGCATGAAGTTCCCCTTGCTGGTCACCTTGGTATGAAGAGGACCAAGCAAAGGTTATCCATGCACTTCTACTGGCCCAAGATGGGGGTGCAAGTAGAAAGTCACTGCAGGAGTTGTGCCTCCTGCCAGTTGTCTGGTAAGGTTGGCGCGACAATCCAAGCTCCGTTGGTACCGCTCCCAGTTGTGGGGGTACCATTTGAAAGGGTAGGGATCGACATCGTCGGTCCCCTTGACCCGCAAACATCCTCGGGCAATAGGTTTATCCTGGTGCTGGTCGACCATGCAACCAGGTATCCTGAGGCCATCCCATTGAAAACTGTAACTGCCAAGTCAGTTGCAAAAGCTTTACTCGGCATATTCACTAGGGTTGGCTTCCCTAAAGAAGTTGTGTCAGATCGTGGCAGCAACTTTATGTCGAAGTATATGCAGGCTATGTGGAAAGAATGTGGGGTCACCTACAAGTTCTCTTCTGCATACCACCCCCAGACCAATGGTCTGGTGGAACGTTTCAACAGAACGTTAAAGAGCATGATTGGGGCTCTGGAGGAGCCCCAGAGAAGAAAATGGGATCTTCTTTTACCATGCTTGCTGTTTGCCTACCGAGAGGTACCACAGGAGGGTGTTGGCTTCAGCCCCTTCGAACTTCTGTTCGGTCATCCCGTACGGGGACCCTTAGCCATTGTCAAGGAGGGATGGGAGATGCCCACTCCCCCTGTTACTACCAATGTAGTTGACTATGTGCTAGGGCTCAGAAAACGGATGGTACTTCTGATGGGCTTGGCTAGTGATAAATTGAAGGCAGGGCAAGCGCTGGTGAAACATTGGTACGACCAGAAAGCTTCCCTCATCAACTTTACACCTGGTCAGCAAGTCCTGATCATGAATCCAATAAGGCCTCGCGCTTTACAGGACAAATGGTCAGGCCCTTACACAGTGGTGGAGCCCCTGGGTGAGGTGAACTATTTAGTGGACCTTGGAAGGCCTGGACAGGCTCCAAAAGTGTTCCACGTGAATAGGCTGAAGGCTTTCGTCCCAAGAGTCGAAATCGCAGCACTGCTACTGGCATCAGACGTTGAGGAAGAGGAGTCTGAACCTCTCCCCGACCTGTTCCAAAGCGGTCCTTCAGATAGCTCCGTTGAGGGTGTCCGAGTGGCCCCTCACCTGACTTCTGATCAGCAGGCTGAGGTGAAAAGTTTGCTTAGGCAGTTTTCCCCCCTGTTTTCACAGTCCCCTGGTTTGACACCTTGGTGCAAACATAACATTGACACAGGAGACAGTGTACCTACCAAAAGTAGGGGATACAGGATGTCAGATAAAGTACGGTCTTATATTAAGACCGAGGTCAACAAGATGTTAGATCTTGGGGTGATTGAACCCTCTAGTAGTCCTTGGTCCAGTCCTGTGGTTCTGGTTCCAAAGGCAGGCACTTCTGAATTGAGGTTCTGCGTGGATTACAGGGCTCTGAATGCTGTCACCAAGACAGATGCCCACCCCTTGCCTCGAACAGATGAGCTGGTGGATACTTTGGGTGCCTCCAAGTACCTCAGCACGTTTGACCTTACTGCTGGCTATTGGCAAATAGCTTTAGCAGAACATGCCAGGGAGAAGACAGCATTTTCGACGCCAGACGGCCTTTACCAATTCCGGGTAATGCCGTTCGGGTTGAAGAATGCACCTGCCACTTTCCAGAGGCTTGTGAATCATGTGTTGAATGGGTTGGACGAATTCTGTCTTGCATATCTGGACGATATAGCAGTTTTCAGTGCCACCTGGGAAGACCATGTGAAACACCTCGGGATTGTGCTCCAGGCTCTTCAGAAAGCCAACTTGACCATAAAGGCTAGTAAATGCCAGATTGGACAAGGCTCAGTGGTTTACCTTGGACATGAAGTAGGTGGAGGGAGGATACAGCCTCTACCCAGTAAAGTACAAGCAGTACAAGACTGGCCTACCCCCACTACGCAAACCCAAGTGAGAGCCTTCTTAGGACTCACGGGGTATTATCGCAATTTTGTGGCAGACTATGGCACCATAGCTGCTCCTCTGACTGCCCTCACAACTCCGAAGAAACCCAAGAAGGTAACTTGGACCGACGAGTGTGAGAAGGCCTTCAATGGCTTAAAAGACTCCTTGTGCCAGGCCCCTGTGCTCAGGGCCCCTGATTATCAAAGACCTTTTATCGTGCAGACGGATGCCTCTGACACTGGGATAGGAGCTGTACTATCACAAGTAGATGAGAAGGGTAAGGAACACCCTATCGGTTTTATTAGTCGCCAGCTTAAGGACAGAGAGCTCAGGTGGTCCACGGTAGAGAAAGAATGTTTCTCTGTTGTGTGGGCCCTAAGGAAGCTGAGGCCCTACCTCTATGGGACCCACTTCACTGTGCAGACTGACCATAAGCCGTTAAAGTGGCTAATGAACATGAAGGGGGAGAATCCAAAGTTGCTTAGGTGGTCCATAAGTCTTCAAGGCTTCGACTTCACTATTGAGCATAGACCAGGTGTCCAACATAGCAATGCTGATGGGTTGTCCAGAATGTTTAACCGACCTGAACAAGAGACTCATCCAGGGGTGGATTAGTTCCCCCTGTCCATAGTCTGGGAGGGGCGAGTGTTAGGAAAGATTTCGTAATTGTAGGGAATTTTCCTTCCATGTGGCAACCCCTAAACTTTTTGCTATTGTTTTTAACCTTGTTCTTGACTTTGCCAGAGAAGTACAGCCTTCTGCCGCACTCCTCTGGGCTTTCGCTCCTTTCTTACGGGGAAACTGACATGCCCTTAAGACAGTCAGTACCGGGGAACGTGGTTTCCCGTAGTTTCTTCTATCGTGTCGCAGCTTTAGTGCAACACGACACAAGAGGGCACTGTAAGCTAAGTTACAGCTCTCTTGGGTCTCTAGCCTTCTACAGGCCCTAGATACTCTTTTAGGAATGTATTTGATCGGTGCAAGTCATTCAGGGACTCGAATGGTGGCAGCGATCGTATTGTTTATTTTGAGCTCCTTTTGGCGTTCTGAGCACGTTTTTGCACTGAACCCAAAATGGTGGCCTGGCTCCCAAAATGGCCAGGCCGCGAGGCTCCTTTGTCTTGTCCACTGACCGTCTTGCTCCCTTCACCTTCCCCAGGTCCGGCGACCCGGGGCCTTCCTTATTTGGGCATGTACTTTCCCGCGAAACGTGGTTGCTTTCGCGGGCTTCTACATGTCGTTTGTGTGCCTCCAGGGTGTGGGCTGGGATGTCTGGTCCCAATACACATCCTGGGTGCCAGAGAGTCTAGGGTGGTGTGAATGCCTGGGACCACCGTGGTCCGTGATTGGTCCACGTATGGTATGTGTTTTGATGAGCGGATCTCCCATTGGCTCCCCTCCGTTTTGGCGCGAAGGGAACCGTGGATAAGAGGGGGCTGGAAACACCACTACCATGTCGATCTCCTGAGTTCTCACGAACGAAGGAATACAGGAGCCAAGTATCCTGCAACTACGAGGCTGGACCAAGGAATCGCTGGTGACCCGCTGAAGGAATCCTCCTTTGCACTGCTGTCGTCCGGAGAGCCCCTGTCCTCCTTTGATCGAACCAGAAGGCCTGTACTGGTGCTTCGACCTTTGGAATAGCAGGAACAGCTATTCCCGGCATCTTCAACCATCTCTTGCCAAGTAAGCCTTCGGAAGCGTCTCTGGGCCATCCAGTTGACTGACCAGCTTACCAAGGAGTTTGGCTCTGCAACCGCCGCCAGGTTGTGTTGTATTGCGAGTCCTTGACCCTCTCCCACGCTTCGTACGCTTGGCGTTCCCAGGTCTGAAGGGAGGAGGGTTCATTTGGCTCGAATACACACGGCCGCTCCGTTGTCCTGTGCGGCAACAAAACTGTGCTGGTTTCGTCGATTGGGACGTCTTTTTGCTCTACACGACTACAAAGCGTCTCCTGCTCTTCTGAACCTGCCAGCTGCTGAAACTATCGTGGAGAAGCCTGGGTCTGCTTGCTTCGGGGACCGGTGAGTAGTATATCTAGGATCTGGTCGCCCTCCTGCAGTATCCCATTGCTTTTCCCTGCTGTGTAAAAACAGCACCCTTTTGCCGCGCTCGCGCTCTGCTTCTGCCCGCTGTGGAGGCTGCGCTTGAGTTGCGGAACCTGTTCTTCTTCTGCTGTGCACTAACGTGAACCGCCTGACTTCCTCCGAAGAGCTTCCCCTTGTGCCCGTCGGCACCGGCGTGGCAGGTACTTTGAGCACAAGGCTCCACTCTTCGTAGGGCTCGGACTTCCATCTAGTTAGGTGCCTATGAAGGCGAACTGAGTCGAAAGCATTATCGCACTGCCTGTTTTCCTTCCCTGGCAGGTGGACTACATATTTCGTGCTTTAAACGCTTGCGACTGTGTATTTGTATATATATTGTGTTGATATGGTATGTGTTGGTTTAATATTGTGATATTGTGATTTTCTCGCTACGGTCATTATTTTAAAGGCCTTAAAATAAATGTGTATCTATTTTTGATATAACAACTGTTTGGAGTAGTTTGTAAGCGCTCTTGCTTTGTGTGCTCATTGCGGGCTTTCAGTCACCCTCACCCCTCTTGAGACCTAGTCTTGACCGCCGCGATCGCTACCTTGATTGGTCTGGCTTGTCCAGAGGTTACCCTGTTCCAAGTAATTAGGTTGGCCTTCTGAACTTCTGCGCCACCAGGACAGAGTTCAGAAATCCGTCTTAACACTGCCCCTGGTGGCTGGGGGGTGGGGGTGCAGGGGGACATGAGTGGGGGCCTGGTGGAGGCTGCCCCTGCACTGCTGGGGGGTGAGGGTGGTGGGAGACATGAGTGGGGGCCTGGTGGAGGCTGCCCCTGGTGGCTGGGGGTTGGGGGTGATAGGGGACATGAGTGGGGGCCTGGTGGAGGCTGCCCCTGGTGGCTGGGGGGTGGGGGTGCAGGGGGACATGAGTGGGGGCCTGGTGGAGGCTGCCCCTGGTGGCTGGGGTGTGGGGGTGGTGGGAGACATGAGTGGGGGCCTGGTGGAGGCTGCCCCTGGTGGCTGGGGGTTGGGGGTGATAGGGGACATGAGTGGGGGCCTGGTGGAGGCTGCCCCTGCACTGCTGGGGGGTGGGGGTGGTGGGAGACATGGGTGGGGGCCTGGTGGAGGCTGCCCCTGCACTGCTGGGGGGTGGGGGTGGTGGGAGACATGAGTGGGGGCCTGGTGGAGGGTGCCCCTGGTGGCTGGGGTGTGGGGGTGGTGGGAGACATGAGTGGGGGCCTGGTGGAGGCTGCCCCTGGTGGCTGGGGGATGGGGGTGCAGGGAGACATGAGTGGGGGCCTGGTGGAGGCTGCCCCTGGTGGCTGGGGGGTGGGGGTGCAGGGGGACATGAGTGGGGGCCTGGTGGAGGCTGCCCCTGCACTGCTGGGGGGTGGGGGTGGTGGGAGACATGAGTGGGGGCCTGGTGGAGGCTGCCCCTGGTGGCTGGGGGTTGGGGGTGATAGGGGACATGAGTGGGGGCCTGGTGGAGGCTGCCCCTGGTGGCTGGGGGGTGGGGGTGCAGGGGGACATGAGTGGGGGCCTGGTGGAGGCTGCCCCTGGTGGCTGGGGTGTGGGGGTGGTGGGAGACATGAGTGGGGGCCTGGTGGAGGCTGCCCCTGGTGGCTGGGGGTTGGGGGTGATAGGGGACATGAGTGGGGGCCTGGTGGAGGCTGCCCCTGCACTGCTGGGGGGTGGGGGTGGTGGGAGACATGAGTGGGGGCCTGGTGGAGGCTTCCCCTGGTGGCTGGGGGGTGGGGGTGGGGTGGTAGACATGAGTGGGGGCCTGGTGGAGGCTGCCCCTGGTGGCTGGGGGGTGGGGGTGATAGGGGACATGAGTGGGGGCCTGGTGGAGGGTGCCCCTGCACTGCTGGGGGGTGGGAGTGGGGTGGTAGACATGGGTGGGGGCCTGGTGGAGGCTGCCCCTGGTGGCTGGGGGGTGGGGGTGGTGGTAGACATGGGTGGGGGCCTGGTGGAGGCTGCCCCTGGTGGCTGGGGGGTGGGGGTGGTGGTAGACATGAGCAGGTGTGCAGGGTAGTCCCCTGTTTTGTGGGCTGCCTGCAGGGGCCGTGGAGGGTGTACAGGGAACACCTGTGAGGACCCACCCAGCCTAATCGCGTGTGTAACTTCCCACGCACCCCTCTAATACACGTACCCAGCCAAATCGCGTGTGATAATTCCCGCGCACCCCTGTAATACACGTACCTGGCCAAATCGCGTGTAAAACTTCCCGTGTACCCCTGTAATACACCTACCCAGCCAAATCGCGTGTGATAATTCCCGCGTACCCCTGTAATACACGTGCCCTGGCTAATCGCGTGTAAAACTTCACGCGTACCCTGGCCAATCGCGTGTTAAACTTCCCGCGTACCCCTGTAATACACGTACCCTGGCTAATCGCGTGTAAAACTTCCCGCGTACCCCTGATATGAACGTTACCCGCTTTGCGTTCCTTGTTTGGCAGCCCTGTAAACTGGTCCAGGGTTAGCGCAGCCCTTTGCGATGATTTAGCGATTTTGATGGCTTTTCCTTGCGCGAGGGCGTTCTTGGGGGCGTTACTGGCGCTGCTGCAGGGTCGCTGCGATACTCTGCGCCACGGCTGGTTTGGGAGCCTAAAATCCATGAATACGCTGTGCGCGGATATCGGTTTTAGCGCACGTGCCTGGCGCAGACAATCGCACGCGGACACTCTGCGCCAGCCGCTTGCGACACTTTTCTGCGAAATTCTATGAATTACCCTGTAAGCTTTTACACTCTTACTTTATAGTTAAGCATAACTAATATATATATATATATATATATATATATATATATATATATATATATATATATATATATATATGTTCTTCGCATCATGCCAGACTTATTGAAATATGTCCCGTCGCGGCACAATGTTACAGGTCTGAGTGAGGGTTTTTCACAATGTATTCAATAATTATAATAGTTATCAAACCAGAATTTCCCATACAGATATCCAATTTAATAAGCTATCATCTCCCAGAATCTCTGCTTCGTGACATTTTCTGGGGCTCTAGAAACACATTTTGTTGTAACTCCTGTTCCCAAGGTTGATGTTCCCAATGTTGAATTTTTATGACAGTTGAATCAAACATTAAGGCCTTTTTTAATGATCATTACAGTGATATTTGTCCCATTATTGTGTAATTTGTGGCTCCTATGAAAATGAACAAAGTATGATTGTCCATCTAAATTTAAATTTCCAAGCATATATGCATCGGACTTCAATTGCACATTAGGTTTCGTTTCCCCACTGAATGGGAGTTCTGGACATCTTTGGCTTATTTTTGAGAACAGGCCTCAACACACCATAAATTCCTTATTTGTCACTGCTGGCGCTCCAAAAGATGTTTTGAACGAATAAAAGATGGGGCAAAGTCACTGTTTGAATGTTCAGAACAGAAGCCGATACCATTTTGCCAAAACAGAAGACAAGGTTGAGGGAGTTTCCATTTTAACGGGTGCACAGAAGAGAGTGAGTGGAGTTAAAGTCGGTGAACAGAGCAGCAGAGGTAGTGGAGGTTAAAGTCAAGAATGAGGTGGTGATCGAGAGGGAAAGTGCCAATTCGTTGGGAGAGGTTGATGAAGAATTGACCTACCAGACCTGGTGGCCGAGAGATATTATATATGACGTAGGGGGCGGTGATTGTGGAGATAGTGTATTCGAATGAGGTTGAATTAGTGGGAGATGGGGAGTAGGAGAGCTAGAAAGATGGGAAGATGAAAACAGTTCTAAAGCACCACCCCTGTCAGGGTAGAGTGAGTGAAGGTGTAGGCAGAGTCATGAAGGGCAGAAAGGGCTGCAGAATCAGATGGGGAGATCCAGGTTACAGTAAGGGTAATGAGGTCAAGAGAAGGCGAATGAGAAAGGAAGAAGTTGGAGGTAAAGGAGGTTTAATTACACAGACTGTGCATTCCAAAGAGCAATAGACAGAGTGAGATGTAGAAGCATGGTGACGTGGAGGTAACGTGGAGTTGGAGAAAATAGAGAGGCGCTGAGGTATATACGAGAAAAGGAAGTGTAATGACAGCTAGGTTTTGAGTGGAGTGCAGAGAGAAGAAGGGAAAGGAAGAGATAGCATGAGAATTGCATGGTGAGGGCAAGGCTGAGAAGAAGCAATAACGGGTATTTACAGACAAGTAGCATGACACAGGAAAGCAAATGCTTATAGGCAAGTGGCTGAGGGAAGAAGGCTGGGAGATTGCCCATTACTTCAACACCCTTAACTTAAGGCTTCCATGGGCTGGATGGCCCTGCAGAGCTACTAAACTATGTGACAGGGCAAAGTCACCTTAAGATCACTTCCCCTTAGAGCCAGGTCAAATGATCTGAGACCAGTGCCCCCCAATTGGTGGTTAGAATGGAGGCATATCTGTGGGATCTGGGAGCAGTGATGGCTGGGAGAGGTTCTTCGTGGGCTCTCTGTAAATTCTCAGTTCTGACATTCAACCCCTCCTGCATGGGTTATTAAGAACATTTCAAGGTGTACAGGCTGCTCAGATCAATATTTCTCTTGCCTGCAATTCCATTTTGGGGCACACGCGCTTCCGTTTCACACCCATTCGCTCCACTTTGGCTGGATGGCTAAATGGCTAAGGAGCCCCTCGGCATGGATCCTTGTGCAGTCTGGCATTCACGTTTGTTGTTCTGTGACTTGAAAGCTTCCTACCCTGCTCCTCAGTCCTGTGAGGGTGCCTTACTGTGCATAAAGTGCTGTACAAAGGATGTCATAGCTTCATGGTAGCTAGCAAGCAAAGCACAGTAACAGAACATGATAGAAGGGTGCTAGCCTGTCGTCACTGAATAAAGAAAGACCCTTCTCTCCCTATCTAACCCGTTTGGCCGCACATCCACCTCCAACGTTCATAGTCTAACACATCCTGTGTAGGGCACCATAGAAAGCTACATATTACAATACGTTCAAGTAGGACACCACGCTGTCTCACCACAAACAAAAATTCAGTCTAGCATGGAATGACATGAAATAATAACCCTTTTGACATCAAGGTGCAGAACCTTTTTCATTTTACTCTACCAGTTTTACCACTCCATTCCCTTGCCTACGTTTACCAACAAAATTAATTTTTACACACAGGCTATTCTTTACTATGCCAGTCTTGAGGCAGGCTTGGCAGATACAGAATTAGCATTCTAGTGTCTGGCCTGTGGTACAAAGTATAGAGATGCCTTGTCAAAAAAGCCACCAAACTTCCAGGATTGCCCGACCACACACTTCGGACCCTCATCCATCAAACATGACCACATTGTCCAAATCTGCCTTGGAAACACAACCCAATAATCAAAGCAATTTAGACCATCTCTGCCTCCTCCTTCTTGCAGAACCAAGGTCCACCTAACAGGACAGACACACCCATGTCATCAAAAAACACCCCCCAGCATATCTGTTCCCCATGCTTTCTGCTTTCCCTGCCTCTGTATCCTTTCACTCATTTTCTTTCCTCCAACATACTAACCTCTAGATAAGGGTTTAGTCATTCAAGTTTCAAGCTACTAGCCATGCAAAAAAGGTCACTTGCCACCTGAATAATATACAAACACAGAGCACACCATTTCTTACTTCTTAGCCAAATAACTCGCCATTGGCTAGTGGCGAGAGCGTATTTTGCAAACTGCTCTAGATTACATGTTTGACGTTAGTGTGATTGTTTGAGTGCTTTGTTGAATGTCTTGTTTGAATATGGCTTGTTATATTTTGATTAAACAGCTTTTATACTTCCTTTTTTATTAGACTTCTGTTTTTATAACCACTATTTCTATTGTGCCTTGATAAATATTTCCCTCATACATTTATCTAAAGAGGGAGTTCCACTGATAGCCATTCCTCCGAGGTTTGGGTACGCCTGGCGGGGCACAGGACGCTACTCCAATGACAAGCCTAAGCCCCCTGATAATAATACAGTGGAGATTTGGCACAGTATGAAATACATATTAACATGTATTTAACATAACATAACCAAACACTCAAATAAACGAGCACCAATTATGTGTCATTCCGGATTGTTCGCATGGTAAGCACTGCAGAAGAGTCAGTTTGAAAGATCTGCTCCTTGTAGGGACCTTTCCTACATGCATAAGCATGAATGTGCAAGATAATCTGGCCTGGCCCCTCTCCCTGCACTGCAGACCTGTAACAAAATACATGCTAGTGACCCTGACGCATCTGCTGCACCACGCAGGCTCACTCATCCAAAGCAAAGATTCCCAAAATAACACCACCTTGGAAGATCTGCACTCTATTTCAAGGTGAAACAGGAGATCACTTGAATGGCAGGATATGAACAGAAAAAAACATTTGTTACTAACAGCATGCTGGTTGAATGCATATGGATGATATATAAATGAGCAACGTGCTGCAGACAGCGGAATCAAAAACGACCTTGATTACTTTGCATGGGAGAAAACATAGGTTATGTCTATTGTTTAATTAGACTTAAGGGGCTAAACTAGATGCATTTTGTATGAAGAAGCAGCAACATTAATATGTCTCTATTACCCGCCCCCTGTTCCATTCTTGAAAAATAGGACCGTGGTGCATGTTAGCTCATGCAAGGGGACTTTGACAAAAAGGTACTGAAGTTTAAAAATAGTAGACAATGGATATGAAAATATTTTGCACCTCTGAAAGCTGACATCAAATGCAGTACGTAATGGATGCAGACAGGTGCTACTACCCTAGTTTCCTTAAAAAGGGAAGAGTAAATTAATATGTCTCTATTACCCGCCCCCTGTTCCATTCTTGAAAAATAGGACCGTGGTGCATGTTAGCTCATGCAAGGGGACTTTGACAAAAAGGTACTGAAGTTTAAAAATAGTAGACAATGGATATGAAAATATTTTGCACCTCTGAAATCTGACATCAAATGCAGTAAGTAATGGATGCAGACAGGTGCTACTACCCTAGTTTCCTTAAAAAGGAAGAGTAAAAATCAATGCAACATAAACAAAAAGGTAGACCAGAGCAACACGCAAAAGTCACTTGCTCCCATTTGTGAAAGAGTGCGGTGGATGATGCTTTGCAAGCCCTGGTGTGCCAAAACTTCAACAATAGGATACACATTAAAGCGATCAGAGATCATTGTCCTTGAAAGTGAAGCGTAATGATCTATAGTTCTTAACATGTACAGTGGCTATCAGTCTAGTGGCTACTTGTCCTCTCTCTCTTTCGTTTTAAAACACTCCCTTCTCCTGGAACTTCCTGCAAGTATGTAAGCCTATGAACTTTGGGCTGATGAGGACAGCCCAGGGAGGAAGGCTAAAATGTAATGAAGGAGGTGAGCAATGAATCGCAGCACTGTGTTTAATTAGGACATGCAATAAATGAATGCCCTTCACAATTGTAGTGCTCGCTTTTTACATTTACCTACAATGACATGTTGAGAACTAAAGAACATTATGGTTCACTTTCAGGGACAATGATCTCCGATCACTTTAATGTGTACCTCAATGCTTACGTTTTGGCACACATGGCCTCATGTGTCATCCACCAGACTTCTTTCAAAAATGGGGGCCAGTGACTTGTGTGTGTCGAGTGTCCTACAACTTGAAATTTTGGACACTGGTGAAAGAACGATAGCAATGATCGCGGAGAGTGGGAAGGTGAGGTAAGGAAAAGGGCGGCAGAGAATGGGTATTCCATCGACACTAAACAAATGCACACCACCACAATACAGTCAAACACCTAACTGTTATCCCCGACTCTGGACCACTTATAGATACAACCAACTAGTGTGCATGACCGCAAAGCCTACGCTAAAATCATACAACACACACACACCCAAAACAGACACTAGCACACATCCGAGGGAACTCTCCAAGCTCATCTCTGAATTCAATGCTGCAGCCTCCACCACCAACACTCCCAGCCACACCCAATCCCTCTGACGCTCCCTCTCAGGCACTTCTATAACATAGCCCAAGAGAGACACCATTCCATCCTCTCTAAAATCTCATCACTCTTCCCCTACCTCCCCCTACCTCTCCCATACCATCAGAATCCCCCCCTGAATTCCTTAAGCTAATGTCACTCAGGCGGGCCTCTGGATCCCCTGGGGACCCTGGCACTCCCTCTGCTAAAAGAAGTTTCGACAGCCCCCTGCGTCAGCGACCTTGCACAATCCATCCTCAACTCATCACTCACTTCGGTACCTTCCCAGAAGAATTGAGGACCTCCTACATCAAGCATCTCCTCAAAAGACATCACTAGCCACTGAGTCCTACCCATATGGTTACAACATGCAGGGCCTCTCGAACCAAATCCTGCACGCAAGACAAGGCTCACAGATGCCAGTTCATCCTGGTTCTGAACCAATCATATCATCCTATCCTCACTAACACACCCAGTCATCTTCTCTTGCAGAGCCAGGTGAGCGCTTGGAGACTGCCCTTGGGTGGTAGCTGTACATGGTATAAATCAACATAACATGTGTAGGTATCTGCATGATGTGAGGCGATATGGTCAAGTCTGCGCCCATAATGCATCCGAGATGTTTTACTGTGTTGGTGTGGGGAGAATGGGGGTGTGAGGGCCGAGGGAGAGCGGCCAGGGTGTGGGTTGAGGGAAGAGAGAAGTCTACCCACATTGCAAGATCTCAGTTTTGCCTGGATTGAATAGGATGTTGGTTGCTGTCATCCAGTGTTCTATCTCTAAGAGGCAGGTTGCAAGATAAGGAGAGGTCGAAGTGGGACCATTTGGGATTTTGAACATGATTTGGGTGTCGTAATAGTAGCATGAAAGGCTGTGGGATTGGATGAGCGCGGAAAGCAGGCTTAGGTAGAGGTTAAAGAGGAGCAGTGAGGGGGAGGCGCTGGGCGGCTCTCCGCAGACGCCTGGCTGAGAAGCCGAGGAAAAAAGAGGCATGTGTACTATTTGAGATATGTTGGTGAGGAAGGAGGATATCCAATTCAGAGCAGAATCCCAGATGCCGAGAGTGTGTGTGGTCTGTTGGTGAGGATTGAGTGGCAGATGGTGTTGAATGCTGCTGAGAGGTCAAGTAGGACTGGGGTGGCGCAACCTTCTTTGAGTGTCTTAAGATTGTCCCAGATGGAGAGTCGAGGGTCTTGTTTGATTCTGAGAAAAGGCATAGTCGAGAGTATGCTGCTCAGTCAGCTAATCTATATATATATATAAAACAAAGTTGTGTTTGTTTGTGGCTTTGTGTATGGTGTTGATCTTGGGACATAACTCCTCATGAACAGCGAGTTCTGGCATTATGAATTTTGCATGGAATATTCTTCATTTCATTGCCAGATTGTTGCAACTATTTCTAGCTCGATAGGTCATCCCGTTCCCGAGATAATACATTTTTTGTTTTTTCTGCATTATATTTTGTCGTGTTCCGCGCGCCTTCTAGAGGTCATTTGTAGAAAGTGCTCATCATTATTGTTTTCAAATTTCTTTTAGCAGTGGGAGTACAAGGGTCCCCAGGGGATCCCGAGGCCCGCCTGAGTGACATTAGCTTAAGAAATTCAGGGGGGGGGGGAATTCTGATGGTGTGGGAGAGGTAGGGGGGGTAGGTGGGGGAAGAGTGATGAGATTTTAGAGAGGATGGAATGGTGTCTCTCTTGGGCTATGAGAAGTGCCTGAGAGGGAGCGTCAGAGGGATTCGGTGTGGCTGGGAGTGTTGGTGGTGGAGGCTGCGGCATTGAATTCAGAGATGAGCTTGGAGAGTTCCCTCGATGGGTGCAGGACTTTGGACATTCTGTTCCAGTAGTAGGATTGTTTGGCTTTGCATATTTCTGCATGATAAACCTTGAGCTGGGAGGCATAGGCAATTCTGCTGGATGGTGATGTCTGCACCATCTATGCTCCACGATATGGTTCAAGGTTTTCAGTTTTTTTAGGGCTGGGGTGAACTATCTGGGTGAGCTGCCTTATCCGTTAGAGAAAGATCTGAATGGCGAGAGGGAGTGGAGTGCTTCAGAAAGCCAGTGATCAACATTAGAGATGGTGATCTGACCCGAATGGAGGGGGGTGGAGTTCAGGGAGCCTAGTAGGGTCTCTGCCAAGTCCGGAGTCACTTTGATTTCGTTCCAGGGGCAGGTTTTGGTTTGTGGCCCCGGAGCTGGGGGAGGGGCGGGTAGGTCTACAGAGGAGAGGGTGAAAAGGATGGCAGAGTGGTCAGATGAGACAAGCGGACGTGGTGTTAGTGTGATAAGAAGTTCTGGTGAACCGATTGCGTCAAGGGTGTGACCAGCAGAGTGGGTTGGCCTTAAAACTAGCTGCGTTTGATGCAAGGTTTTCAGGTTGTCCAGTAGTGGTCAGGTCATTGGGTTATGTGGCATGTCAAACCAGATGTTGAAAACCCCCAATACTTTGAGGTGGGGGTGGGAGACCATGCGTGGGTATCAGGTAATATTATCCCCATAAATAATATTGATATATATATATATATATAGAGAGAGAGAGAGAGAGAGAGAGAGAGAGAGAGAGCAAAAAAGAGGAGGTGAACCGCACTCTCCGCGGTCAATGAAAAGACCAAAATCCATGAGGAAACACACATAGCACAGCTCACAAAGAAAGTAAAGGTCTTAGAGTATTTAATGTGACCAAAAAATAAACAAAAAAATACACAAAATACGGCTGGGGAGCAGCGGCAAAAACAGAGGCAGGACGCCAGTACACACGACCCGCACACAACGCGTTTCACACTCAACTGAGTGCTTGTTCACGTGAAGAGAAGAAGGACTAGAGCACTTTTATAATATGACAAAGGAAGTCCTTTTACTATTTCCCTGGAACTACATGGGTACCTGGACAAATGGAAGAGGCGTCGGCCATAATGGAAAGGAATGGCAAAAATACCAAAATTAAAGGCCAAGTGGCACCACAATAAAAATTGCAGTAAGTGCATAGAAATGAGAATCATGGCAAAATGACCATGAATTATAATCGGGAGCACGCCTTCCATGTAGGGCAGGGCCATGGTTCCAGGGTACCACCAAATATAAACAACAGTAGTAGTACAAAATTGGAATCAATGATGTACTGACACAGTCAAAAGAAAATTTTACAAATCCGCCCCTGATGAATAAAACCATTACATAAAAATGGAAATAAACACACCGTCTGACAACAACACTAAAGGATCAATGACATCAATCTGGAGCATCATAGGACATAGATATACATGACTAATGCCGATGAATGAGGCATAATAAGATATTAAAAACAGTTCTAGCAGCCAATTAGTGTGCAAAATTGCAAGATAAAAGTGACAATAGCAATATGTGTAAACAAGGCAAGTAGCAGCATTCAGGCAAATGGAATAAAGTGCAAGTGCATGTAATTTAGCAGAATAGTTGCATAGCGAAAGTGCACTACACCGACGTAGCAGTGTACAAATCTAAAACAATGCAAGAGACAGCATGATGGCCCTGTTAAAAATAGTAATAAGGTGCAAGCAGCATACTAATATGCAAATATACCGGGCCATATATTAGTCGCCGGGAAACGGCATAGGCGATATTATTTATCAGGATTATTTATGGGGTAAATGGGAGCAGGTGTTGCGGGGTTGACCCCCGCTCCCTTTAAAAAAATAATTGGCTGCCGGGGTGTCCCCCGCAGGTTCCATGGGTTAATATTGCCGCAAGAAAATGGTGCCATTCTTGTATGGCGATATTTATGTGGGATATTAACACATGGAACCCATGTGTGCTTCTATGGAGTCACTTAGGGAATTCACAAAGCTTCTATTGTATCCCGGGGGTAGATAGATTAACAAGATCTACAGCGACGTGAGAAGGGATGCATCAAGAGCACAGCCCCTCCTCTTGGAGGCTTCCCGTGAAAGCCTTGCCACTCCAGCCATAAAATAAGCCCACATGTGCAAATTCAGACCGACGTGAATTGTTTGTCTGATCTTTTCAGATTTATCTGAATAAATTATCCCTCACGTGGCACTGTGTGTCTGTGGCAAGCAATAAGCCCTCAGCATGTGCATTTATTGATTTGTACAAGCATGTGCTCTTTATCAGGCCATTACACCCGATGTCAGGTGTTTCATCTGAATTTTTCTCCACTTCATCCCGTCCTGCACTGGATCCATGACCGGCTCAACGCGGAAAGAATTAACATCCTGCTTTCTATCCTCCATGACTCGCAATTAAGCTTTGCCCCATTTACAAAAGCATTTCTGTACCATATTGCACCTGCTTACAAGGCTTATCGCCCATTTTTACTCAAGCCTTCACGACCATTCAAAAATGGCCGACTTGTGTGCATAAAGTGTACTGGAGGCTGGTGTACCTTCCTTCACGTGCAGCTGATTGGCGGATCTGCTCTATTTTCGTTTGATCCCGACCGGATGCGGAAGCTGGCCGCTTATCGCAAGGGCCACATTCGTAAGGGCCTGTCTGCTGCGGTCCGCGGCGGGCCGTGCCGCCTTGCCTGCGGAAAACTGAGTTACACTTCATTGCTTCCTGTGTCGCTGTAACGCTCTGCTAACTGATCACCTCTGTATACCTAGTAATGTAAATCCGTAAGCCAGACCCACTCCGTTTAGCAACCTAGTATGATCATTATCAAATAACCATGATGCCGAACTTCTGCCCGGTAGCAGCACTGAGAAATTCATATCCGAATGCTACTCGCATATACTCAGTTGCCTGCATTGACTCTCTACGTACTACAGAATACACCTTATGCACAAAACTATAATCTTCTAATATTAGTGCGAATATTGGGGTGTCGTATTTAACCTACAGGGACATAGATTACGTTTGTCATGCGAGCCCACTGTGCCCTGCCTAGAGCTCCGACTGTCTATCCCACTAACATATAGTAGGCACTGTAGACACTCCCAAATTACAAACATACGTTTGCACTGGAGCAGGGGATTGCCACTCAATAGGTACCACCTGTACTGTATTGTAACAAAGTTTTGCTATTTATGCTAATATGTTAAGGGTGACCTTGATGCACGTATGTTAACTCTGAATACATTAAGGCTAGAATATTGTTACTATATTGTTAATTGTACCTGCCTCGACTCAACCAACTAAAGTGTCCTGAACAGCTCATCATGCTTTGCCCCATTGCCTAATGTATCGCTGTCTACTGTATATATGCCAAACAGGAAATGTTAGCGACCCCACAAATGCCTACCTTCGTCCTACGCTGATGCAGTCACCCAGGCACTAAGGATATCTCACCTATTACTTTATTGTCATATCACACTGCTAGCATCATTATAACGCTAGTCATGATAGGCTGGGTAGCTCTTATTATGTTGCCGTTTTATATCGTACCTAATTGCCTTCCATGCACAGGAAACCCCTTCCTCACCTATCAGAATGGCCTCTCCAGACTAGGCTGCCCCAGGCACCACCCTATCCCCTGCCCCACTCCCTTCTTACCGTCCACAGCACCCTTCCCACCCTTACAGGATCAGGCCAACACCCTTAATGACCTCAAGAACTGCAACAAGAGAACCCATCGTCATTCCACCTAGGACATATTACATCTCCGCTCTAAAGACTGTTAACGAGCTGATTTCCTACCCTACACAGGGCAACGCCAGACTCGCTCGACTCAGATAACGCATGTACATAGTCACGTGCCACCAAAACTCAGATTTCACCAGGCTCAAGCAGCTCAAATCGATCCCCACTCAGGGCAGTACCAGAACCCACCGCCTCAGGTCACGTAAGTTTATCGCCATAACTACCCCCATACAAACCAAACCCATCCCCGAACACCAACCAGAAGTGCTCAAAACAAGTGTTACAGCTATTACTGAACAACAGGCTAGCCCACAAGATGCCAATTCCATCCACCACCACGGCACCCAAAACTGCTCTCACTACCCAACTTAAAGGCTCCCTTATTAATGCCTCATAGGAGCCCACGCTTCAGAGATACACGACTACATCAGTGAACAACATTTGGACATACTAATAGTCACAGAATCCTGGCTCTATCAAGCGTCAGGAACCTTGCTCACTATTGCCATCCCACCTGATTATATCATCCTTAGGACTGATAGATCTAAGACTGTTGGTGGGGGGAGTAGCCATTATAGCTAAATCCCACCTCCATTTAAGATCATGCCCCATCGAAAACCCTGAAGGTTACGAAGTCCTACTAGCGAAATACACCAATCACAATACATCAACTTAGTAGTGATTTATAGATCGCCCAACTCTAATTCCCAGCCTGAGGTAGACATTCCCCTTTTACTAGCCCCCTTTGTTAAACCAAAAACCAAATGTATTATTCTCAGTGATTTTAATCAAGGTTTCAATGATAGCCAAGATCACAAAGCCGAAGCCCTCCACACTGCCCTCAAAGATATGCATTTCACACAACTTGTGAAAGCACCCACCCATATTAAGGGAAGGACACTGGACTGCATACTAACACTCAATACCGCTTTAGCCATTGAGTCAATCACTCCACTAGTCTGGACAGACACCACAGTGTGAACTTCTCCCTTACATGCAATGAAACATGCTCTCCTAAGACTAAGGCAATGGACCCTATGAAATGAGAAACATTCGGAAACTCTCAGCCGAGAACCTACAGAAACGCATACCATAGAGTCCGCAAACGCCTTCAATACTGCAAACAAAACCTACAAAGCGCCAATTATTACCCACAAAGCTGATGCCTACAATATCTGCATTAGCAATGCCTCCTTGAGTTCAAAAGGACTGTTCTCCATCCTCAGAGAGTTGGAAAATCCTATTCCATTATCCACCCCAGTGAACACTAGCAAAGAATGGTGCACGACCATCCAAGATGCGCTAGCTTCCAAAATTGAACTGTTGCTAAAGAAAATAATCACCAAAATAAAGGATTAGCTGAAAAATATATACCTGACCTATCGTTCCTACTATCTCCAATGATTGTAATATCCCACTATTCCATTTCACCCCAGTATCCCAAGAACTAGTGAATAACACCATTGCCAAGTTTAAAGCCTCCAACTGTAAAGGGGAAACTTCCCAGCCCACCTAGTTAAAGCATGTGCAACTACCCTCACCCCTATGATCACTAATTTCATCAATGCCTCCTTTAGCACCAATTTGGTCCCAGCCAGCATCAAAGAAGCCTTGGTCACACCGCTTCTAAAAAACACCCTTGACCCTCTTGTGCCCACCAACTACCGACCAATAACTACGGTCCCATTCCTTCTCAAAATCATAGATAAAATAGCATATACACAGATTCAAAATCACCTTGAACAAAACCACCTCCTAGGATCCAGACAATCCAGTTTCAGGTCAAACCATAGCACGGAAACTGCACTCATTGATTTGAAAATACAGATGGACACCATCAGAGACTCAGGGAAACTCTTTGGAATGACGATGGGTTCTCTCTTGTTGCAGTTCTTACTGCTGCTAGACCTATCTGCATCGTTTGACCTTGTAGATCATGACCAATTATTTTCTACACTAGCAAAAGACTTCAGTTTTTCAAACAATGCCACGCTTTGGGTAACATCCTTCTTATCCGAACGCACATCCAGAGTCTCCATCAGCAAAGATGCTGCCAACTTCATAGCAGTCCTCATTGGAGTTCCTCAAGGTTCATGCCTTTCATTTACCCTCTATAATGCCTACACGAAGCTCCTCCTTTCAGCACTAGATCATATGGGTGTCATCTACACTACTTTTGCAGAGGACACCCAGAACCTCATCCCCATCTCTGGGAACTATGATCAAGACACACTAACCATAAACAAAGTCTATGCCATCATCCAAAATTGAATAGCCTTGAATAGCCTCTGCCTCAATGATGAGAAGACATAGATTCTCATTGTTGGCTCCCGAGCTAAAATAGGTACCCTTCAACCAGCCTATGCAGCAATCAATATTGCTGGCACGATGATTCCAGTATTTAAGCAAGTCAAAACTCTAGGAGTATACCTAGATGCGAACCTCACCATGGGCAAACATCTCTGCACTTGCGTCCTCCACTTCGTACACATCTAAACTAATCACATTAAGCCGCCAATTCCCCACAACTACCAATTGTATTACCCTGGCTAGAGCCTAGATTCTAGCTAAACTGGACTACTGTAATGCCCTATTACTAGGAACTTCCAACACGAACATCAGCAAGTTACAACTAATGCAGAGCAAAGCATTACGGGCAGCATTAGATATAAAAAAATCTGACCACATCTCCAATATCAGGAGGGAGCCCCACTGGCTTCCCATTAAGGCCAGAATTATCTTCAAAACCCTGTGTCACACACAAATGTCTTGCCAATAAAGCTCCCATTTATCTGAACAACACTATCACTACAGCTTCAGACGGAATATCCTCACTTGGCTACATTCTTAACAACCTCCTTGATTAACAAAACACAGAGTGTACCTACTATCATCCTAATCACTGCTCCCTCCTGTATCCATACCCATGTATATTTAAGTATAGTATGTATATCCAATAGCTAGACTTGCTGAATATGTACTGTAATATGCCTGTATGTATCTTTCCCCACTATGTAACTAAACTTGAAGTAGCCTTGTATGCTGTAGCGCCCAGTTACCTAAGGGTCCAGTGCGCATTATAAATGAATAAACAAACAAACAAGCATCAAGAAAAAAACATCCAGCAGGACTCTCAGATAGAATAATCACGCACTCCTGGAGATCCCGTGCCACAAATGTACCAGAGCAGGAGGTAGCAGCTTCCAAGTCCTTGCCCCCACACACTGGAATTCCCACCCACTCAACATCAAAAAGGAGGAATCCTTCCTAGGCTTTAAAAAAGCAGTAAAAACATGGTTATTTAACCAATTCTAGCAAATTCTAGCTAGCCACCTCAGACTTTATTATTCCCGCTGGGCTATCAGAACTTTCCCCCGGAGGTAGACTGAATTGAACATTGTAATTACAATTGTATGTTTTTGTGTACCTTCTTATGCATACTATTAACTGGCTTATTTTGTAACCCCATTTCTCTGCTACATGTATATATGCTATGTAAGTAATCCTGTCCAAGTTTAATGCACAAGCTGTCTGGAACCACGCCATGATACCCAGGGTCTGGGCGTGTAACAAATGAAATAAATAAAATAAAAGTAATCACTTTGAAAATTCTATTTACACATACTTGTACTTGCACCCTTCATATTGTCTATAGACCCCCAGGTCCCTTATCCACCTTCGACGATGACATTACCTCTCTCCTAGCCCTCAATATGAAACCACATTCCAAAGCCATCATTCTAGGTGACTTTAATCTTGGTCTGAATGATCCCTTGGACACTCATGCAGGCTTCCTAGCCAACTCAACATCACTGCTGCCAGAAAAGCGTCCCATTGGCTCCCCATAAAGGAAAGGATTATATTCAAAGCGCTAAGTATCACCCACAAATGCGTCCACCTCTCAGCCCCAGCGTACCTATCCCAGAGAATCCACCCGGTCTCCTCCACAAGACCCACCAGGACACCCTATGCCAATATGCTCTCCGTACCGAGGGTAAAAAGAGCTAGAGCAGGTGGCGCCAGCTTCCCTTACCTTGCTGCCTTACATTGGAACACCCTTCCCACCCCTCTGCGAGCTGAACCTTCACTGACTGCTTTCCGCAAAGCCATGAAAACTACCTTGTTCACCTAACCAACCCCATATGTTCAAGCTCTCATGACCAACATGTATGATGTATTATGTTGTATGATACTCCCTATCGCTCAACACTGGATCCTGCCTTACTGTAACCCAAGGCACAAACTGTACCCATTGTATTGTAACTAAGTCTCCTTACAAGAAACAGCGCCACAATGCCCCTGGGCTGCCTGCACGCTATATACATGTAATTAATTAATAAATAAATAAATACATAAATACATAAATACATAAATAAATAAAACGCCATGAAAGCCTAAGGATTCTTCCATTGAATCTGCTCACCAACCCATGAGAAAGGTCACACCTTAGACTGGATTGCTGACACAAACTGTGTCACGGACATCCTATCCAATTCCCCTTGACCATGGTCCGACCACAATACCATAATCTTCTCCACCACTATAATGACCAAACCTACCAAACTCTCCCCACTCACATCCACATTACCATCTAGAAGCTTCAAAAATATCAACTGTGACAACATGCTCCCTCTGTTATCACCTCTAACAAACTCCACCTACCCGGATGCTGATCCATCCTTACTAGTCATACAGTCTAATAAAACTATGCTAACAGTAATAGATAAAGTTGCTCCACTGAAATCCAAATAAGTAAAACTTAAAATCACACGCCAATCCCCGTTTCCCTTCAGACCTGCAAACCTTGCGAGCATCCAAGAGCTCTGCCGAATGTAGCTGGCAAAAATCACCAACACCTGCAAACAAAGCCCTCTTCCAGACTCTAACAACTATAAGGAAGCGATCATCAAAGCTAAAAGTAACTCATATAATCAGAGAATCCAGACTGCCCAATCAAGATAGATAATTATTCGCCATTCTCCGTGAGCTGGAATCACCAGCCCCGACCCGTGACCCTTCCATCAAAGATCAGCAATGGTGCACCAATGTGCAAAAGGACCTAGCTGACAAAATCACTTCTGCAAAGTAAAATTGAAAAAAATAAGATAAACTCAACCTTGACCCTGCCTCCCAAACCACACATTTGACCTTAGAGCCACACGTGATTAATACATTCACGTTCATGCCAGTGTCCACAGTAGAAACTATTAACATTATCAAAGGGCTAAAACCTTAGAGATGCAAAGGGGACACCTGTTCTGCCACCCTTATAAAAGAATGTGCCAACGAATTGGCACCATTCATCAACACCATCATCAACAGTTCATTTGGCTCCAGTTCAGTATCCGATGACTTAAAAGAAGCCTGGGTACTACCCTTGCTAAAATAAATTAAAAAAATTTAAATAATTTAAAAAAACGACCTTGGACCCTAACATCCCAACTAACTTCCGACCTATCACTACAGTCCCATTCTTATTAAAAATCCTCGACCGTGTAGTTTACCTGCAGATCCAACTATTCCTGGAAACTAAAACTCCTAGGACTGAGACAATATGGGTTTAGACCTGGTCATGGAACAGAGACGGCTTTATTGGACTTAAAAACAGAAAATGGACCAATTCAAGGACAGAGGAGACCTCTGCATCCTTCTTCTACTAGACCTGCCCGCAGCTTGATCTGGTCAATCAAAAAATATTATGCCATCATCTTGAAACCGAAGTCCACTTCTCCCCTGAAGCCATCAAATGGATCAAATCTTTTCTTTCCAATCGTGCGATGAGAGTCTTCTCTACCTCATCAGCAGCCTCCCCAGTCCCAGTAACATGCGGCGTAACGCAAGGCTCGTATCACCGTCATTGTATAATGCCTTCACAAAGCTCCTATTTGAGAAACTAGGCAATCTGGGCATTATGTACACCAACTATGCGGATGATACACAAATACTAATACCTATCACAGGCTGTTATGACACTGATGCCAACAACCTAAACAAAATGTACCTTGACATCCAGGCCTGGATGGCTCAAAATTAATTATGCCTTAACGATGACAAGACAGAGTTAAACTTAATAGGAAACAAATTCAAGTTAAATAACCTTCCAAGACAATACAAACCCTTCAACATTGCTGCCAATACCATCAATGTCGCCAATGAAATAAAATGCTGGGGGTCTACATCGACTCTTCCCTCACCCTGACTAAACAGGTCAATGCCATTGTCTCGTCCGCAGCCTACATGTCTAAACTTATTAGATCTAGCAGACCCTTCCTCTTGACAGACAATAGCATTACCTTAGCAAGATCACTGATCCTCTTGAGGATAGATTATTTCAATTCTCCATTTGCAGGATCTAGTACTAGAAACATCAAAAAACTCCAAATAGTACAAAATAATGCTATCAGAGCTGCGCTGAATACACCCAAGAATGAGCACATTTCGTCAACCAGACGACGCATCCAGTGGCTTCCGGTCCATCATAGGATCAAATTTAAAATCCTCACTGTCACCCACAAATGTCTCGCCAACAATGCACTAGCTTACCTCAATAACCAAATTGTCAAAACTCAATCCAACAGACCTACTCGAGCCTCATACGCGAACCTCATTGCTACATCAAGATTTAAGAGACAGAAAGCAGGTGTGTCCAGCTTACCGGTAGTAGCAGGTGAACTGTGGAACACCTTGCCACCATAATTAAGAAATGGCCCATGCCTCTGGTCATTCCGAAAATGTCTGAAAACCAGACCTTTCAGCCTAGATTCCCAACAATGAGACACCAGGCCTAGGATAGACAGTCCACTCCTAACCAACAGCCCGATCCCATAAAGAAAATCATCAGGTGCCTCTATCTACTTATCAATGTCTAACTCCTAGTACCATTGCCATGAATAATAATTACTTATGATATAACATACATGTCTTGACTGCTTTGTACATCTGATTTTCTGTACTCTAATCTATATGTTAAAATGCAACTGTACCTGTGAAGTACTCTCTTGTAACCAATCTCTTAAGCTCTAGCGCTTAGATGCTTCTGGGCTGTGTGCGCTTTATACATGCCAAAATAAATAAAGAATCTGTGAGTGTGAGGGTGAAAGCAGGAATTTCACATGCAGGGATTTCCAGACTTTGTTGCAGGCTTGTTTGCTCGAATGTGACGAGGATAGGGAGGCTTTGTGAAGGGTGGCCTTGCCGCCTGCCCTGCTGGCCCCGTTTTGCACATTACGTTTTTAACCTGGTGGGAAGGCTTCATGTGCAGTCAACCAGAAATCTTGGGGGAACCAGGTTTCAGGATGTCAGGGAATTCGGATGAGATTAGGTTGTACATATTGTAGCAACTTTTTGCGACACGTCTGGCATTGATGAGAATGCAATTCAGATGACCGTTTAGTTTGTTTGAAGACAGGGGGGTTAGATTCTGGAAGGGTGTTGGGAGAGGAGAAGGTTTGACCACCGAGGGATGGGGAAGGCTCGATGCGGAGGCGGGAGGGGGGTGATGGCTGATGCGGTGATGGAGGATGCAAAGGGGATGGAGGGCTGGAAGATGCTCTTGGGCAGTTGGCTTGTGGTGTGTCGGTGGAGGGGAGGGGAGAGTGAGGTCCAAGACGTGTGTGTCTGGGAGGGGTGTCCGTAGGGGGAGACAGTTGGTTTCTGCTGGAGGGTGAGGGGACAGAGGCTATAGGCGTTACTGTCGGATGTGTGGTGAGGGCTGGGATGATGGAGGAGTTCTGGATGTCGGATGGAAATGTGGCTACAAGGGATGGGAGTGTATGCGGTGGGGGGTGGATTAGCGTACCGGGTGCTGGGGCCACGTGGGTTAGTGGAGGTAGATTCTCTAGTGTTGGAGGGGGAGACAAGGATGGAAGGTCTCTCTGATGGGGTTGGATTTCCAGTCAGGGGGGTGGAGGGGTGGCTGGGGAGTCTGGTGACAATCTCCGAGAGCTGCGCGGGGAGGAGCGATTGGTGTGGGCCTTGGGGGCCATTTAGCAGGTTAAGGAGCAATTTCACTGGGTTAAGGTTCGTAAGGGAGGAGGTGAGGATGTAGGTGTGAGCTATTTTTACGGCTGGGCGGTAGGTAGGTAGGGGGAGTTTTGCTCGATAGGAATGGCGTGGGAAGCAAGGTGTCTATTCTTTAGGTATTTTGAGGGAGCTGGGGCAATATAAGTGTGGAGGGTCGGCAAAGCAGGGGGCGGATGCAAGGAAGCTAGTGGGAGTGGAGGTGGAGTGGTCTAAAGAGGATTATGCCTAGTGGGAGGAAATGAACTGGAAAGACAACCAATGTGAGAGAGGGTGGTTGATCGGGGGGTGTTAAGTGGAGCGATGTCCCGGCGGGAAGGGGGTGTAGGTTGTTGCTTCTCATGAATGCTAGGTTGGGAGGGGGGGTGACGACATGTAAGGATGGTGTCTGAATGGGTGAATAGGGGCCTTTCTGGTGCGCCAATCAAAACATCCAATTTTGGGGCGGTTAGCCATAGTTAACCAAGAGGTTGTGTGTGTGGAAGTGCCAACTTAGTATGAGGGTGGGAGTAGCCTATTCATGGTATTAGGGGGAGGAGGAATAATAGTTAAGATGGGTGGTAGATCATGAATGTATCAAAATAGATACAAACACTGCGTTCTTATTAGTTTTCTATAATGTGTCCATGTAACGTTATGCCATCTGCAGGTATTAAACAGCCTGAGCTTTTTAGATTTTTAATACTCAAACAATGCTGGTAATTCTGCTTCTGTAAGTGGGATCTGCTGATAACACCCAACTGTCCTAATGCTCCATGCCAAAAAGAATAAAGCACACTCGTACTGTGCTGACAGTATCCTAGCACCCTCAGCAGCTGCCCTGTAATGACAGTAATGGCTTGGCAGGCGAAGAAAGATGGTCTGGAGGGTTGCCCAGAGCAATGCCAGAGGTAAAGATTAATTCTAGACCTACCTAAGCTACTCTTCACTGATAAGGCCAACAAAGCTGAAACATGTTTAGGGATGCTTGTGGTCTTGTGCAGAAGGGATGTGACCAAGCAGTTCGGACTGGACTGCTCCTTTCGGGATGGGGCCAAGCATGATTTGCATGTGGTCTTTGCCCTTTTGTAATGGCTTGGAAGGTGAAGGACGATTGGTCTGGAGGGTTGCCCAGAGCAATGCCAGAGGTCAAGATTAATTATAAACCTTCCAGCCATCACCTCTTTTGTTTTGCTGTAGTCACAGCAGGGCCGGTGCAAAATTCACATGTGCATTACTGAACACAGCTGTCGGAAAATGAAGTTTCAACAAGCAGAAGTGGCTGTTCAACAGTCTGCTTCTCTACTTCAGAAAATGACATCCAAGCATCCTGGTAGCAGTTATTAATAACTATAAATAAGCCATGTCAAATTAAGCCATGGTGGCTACTGAGAGTATATAATGATAAAGTCACAAGCATTGGAGATCATATTTTCAACTTGAGCAGTGACTCAGTCATGACGGGACTTGGCGTGTATTGGCTGTTTGGCCTGGGTATACTCACATCAACCAGGTTACTCCCCCGCCTTCCTCCAAGCAAGAGGACACCCCCAACCATCCCCTTCCCCTCAGTAGGTCCACTGGAAATCAGTGCTTTAAAGACAGTCCTGTCCTGACAATGGACTACACGAGTACTTTTTGAAATGGTCAGAGGAAGGGGGCAAAAGTAGACTAGCCCTGAGGAGAGCTTCACGCCACAGAGGGGGGTCTCGCCATCTTGGATTTTGCTAGAGCTCCAAAATGTACAGTCATCTCCCCTACTTCCTGCAAACAAAGCTCTATGGGGAAGCCATTAAAAAAAGGACACTTGTTAAAACACCTGCAGTGGACAAGCCGCTGTAGACATTTGTCTGTGTAGGGGGTCAGGGGGCACACTCACCTTAGTTAATCCTTGGAACACTTTTGAAGGAGGATTCAATGGGACCTTATTGGGAGTACAGTCTACTCTAAAGTCCTTTGCCAGAAAGGGGAAGAAAGGAGCTCCAAGGAAGGGTAAGGGTTGTCACCCTAACCACCCCAAGGGCCGCATGGGATAACCAGCTGGCTGGACAAGGCCTAATGCAACTGAGACATGATCCTGCTCAATGGATGAGGTAGAACCCTGCAGGTATTCCCTACAAAACTTCCTAATTGGACAAGGTAGAAGAAAGGATTTCCCTTGCCTCCAAAACCCTGGACTGGGTCTTGCAGCAACAACAGAACCAAAGAAGTGAACCCCAGCTCTCCCTGCATCTCCAACTGCCTTGATGCTGATTTGTGCAACTTTGACACCATCCACGCTGCTGCACGGGAACCGCCTGGGTCATACTTGACCTTGACGCTCAACTGCCGCTTCACATCTCCAAGTTTCACTTGGAGCTGAAGCTATGTCATCTCTGCATCTGAGACCTACTGAGTCTTCTAGTCTCCAACTTGACACAGCCTGCATGGTTACCAGATTCTTCAAGCTGTCGCTGTTGCAGTATCCAGATGCAGCGTTGAGCAAATCGAGTAGCTTCGCTGCCAAAGGCAAGTCTGCGCTTCTAGACATCTGAGGCTGCCGAGTCTTCCAGCATCACCGACCCAACACTACCTGCTATTCCCATCATCTGCAACCAGCAGGCGCTCGCTGCTGCGAAACAGCACTGCATTGTTGGAATCAGTCTCTACATCTCCCCAACTCGAACCCGTCTTGGCACCGAAAAACCTTAATGTCCAGAACTGAAATGTATTTGAAGTGGCCCTGTCCCCCTGGTCCGCCTTATAAGGACACTAGTGCCTTTTTAGCCCCCTTCTCTACTTCGTGAAAGACATGCAATAAATCTGGCATTATGCTGCTGAAATCTTTGCCAGAACACCCATTTTGTCTCTTTATTTTAACTTCTGCTTTCACTGCGTTTTCCCTTACAAGGGTGGGCCAGTAGTGTTTTTATTAGTTGTGTGCATTTCTGTTAGTTTAATTAAAGATCCTATCATTTAGGATCTTTAATTAATCAAGTCTCGGGAGGATAGCTCAGGGGCAACATGCACGCCTAGGAAGCAAGACGACACTGAGCACCACAGGTACGATCCCCGGGTCAGCGCTTAGAAACCTCTGGGTATTAAGCGCGTTATAAATAACCCATCATATCATATAATTTACCTTCGTGAACATTCTTTTATTTTGGAATTGCTGTACTATTGTTGTTTGGATTGCTGCAGTACCAGCTCTCATCCGTCTTGGAGAACAGACTGCCTTCGGGCCATACTACCAAAAGCAGCCATGGAGTTATATCTATCGGGCTGTGTCTGTTTCACCTTTATGATTGGAATCACAGCTGGAATCTGTTTCGGGTCGACAGAGGTGCACTCAAGGGGGCTTAAAGTCCGTTAGAAAGATCATGTCTCTCAGGAGGGCCTTCCAGGATTCCAGTGTTGCACTCACATCTTCGCCTCCTCGGTTGTTCCCCTCCTCCCAGGCTTTGGTTTCAGCGCTGGTCCATCTCTCCATTTCCCTGATCCACGGTTCATATCTGGGGCCTCCTGGGGATTTCCAGGCCATTGCTATCGTTCTCTTCGTTAGGATGCACGCCATGTCCATTAGTTTCACTATATGCTTAATTTTACTCAGTCTGGGGTATGTGCCCACGAGGCACTCCTTAGGCGTCCACTCGTACCTTTCCAGTCCGGCTCCCCTGCAAGTCCTTTCAACAGCGGACCAGACTTTCTTGGTTTTGGGGCAGGTCCAGAACATGTGGATTAGGTCTGCGTGCTCGCTGGTGCACCATGGGCACACTGGTGGGGTTTTTCCGCTAAATGTGGATACCCTTTGTGGGGTCATGTAGGTCCTGTATAGGACATTCAGCTGGATGAGCCTGAACCTGGCATTGCGGGGCACTTCCTTCGGGTGCATCAGGGCCCTGTCCCACTCGCTCTCCGTGATGTCGGTCTCCAGGTCTGCCTCCTACCTTTCCTTCAGGAGTGCGCTCCTCGGGTTGCGCCTGTCGTTCAGTTGGGCATACAGTCTCGACGTGGGTTTCCAGCCATCGCTTAAGTTGTGCATCTCTTGCACAAGGAGGTGGGTTTCCGGTTCCTCAGGCCATGTGCTCCATGTCTTCTTAGCAACCTGTTTCACCCTTTGGTACCATAGGAATTGTCCACCAGCAAGCCCTTCTTTCATCTGTAGTGAGTCAAATTCCCTGAAGCTTCCATCCTCGAACATGTCCCCCCAGGTGTATAGGCCAAAATTCTCCCATTTCCTCATTGCAGGTAAATCGATGGGTGTCCTACAGACATCAGCGAGCATGGGGATTTCAGGCATGTATGGTTGGCCCAGGCCGAGCGATGTGCGTGCCTTGTTCCAGACTTGTCTCCCCAGCCTCACCAGCATGGGCGGGTCGGGAGGCCCGACCTGTGAATTCCATACTACTTCTTTAGGATGCATTGGAGCTATCAGTTGGCGAAGAATGCCTGTCTCAGCTGTTGGTTCGTCGGACAATCACTTAACAACGTGTGTCAATTGCGCTGCGAGGTAGTATTTTTGGAATTCAGGCAGCTGGATTCCACCCTCTTTGTACGGGAGGGTGAGGGTGTGCAGCGAAAGCCTATGTCTGGCCGGGCCCCACAGGAAGTCTCTGAGGAGAGATTCCAATTTTCTGAAGAAGGGGGGGGTATATAGTGCGTTATGTTGGTGAAGTAGTACAGGAATCTCGGTAGTATTATCATCTTAGTGATGGCCGCTCTGCCCATCACAGAGAGTGGGAGTCGGGACCAAAATTTGGTGGATTTGCGTACCCCTCGCATTGCTGCTTCCGTGTTGCTTTCGTGTGTGGAAGCAGCCGTGTGCGTGATGGTGAGTCCAAGATAGCGGAACGCTACCGTCTGCCACTGAATCCCAATATCTGGTAGCTCTTCTGTTTCCTTCCCTTGAAGCCCGGCCAGGGGGAAGGAGCATGATTTCTGCCTGCTGAACTTTATCCCGGAGTATTTCGCGAAGTTGTCGAGGATGTCTAGTGCTGTAGGTGCGTTCATTCGGGGGTTGCGCAGATAAAAGAGGACATCGTCTGCATACAGCGAGATAATGTTATCCGTCTCACCCGTTCTGATCCCTGCGTCGAAGAGCTGCTTCCTGAAGTAGATCGCTACTGGTTCCAGGCCGAGGACATACAGCATTGGTGACAGTGGGCATCCCTGCCTTGTTCCCCTTTGGATGTCCCAGGATTCAGACACCACACCCCCTGTCTTTACCCTCGCCACTGGGGTGTTGTAGAGCACCTTGATCCATCGTATAAAGTTCTCGCCTAGTCCGAACTCCCTCAAAGTCTCAATCAGCCATTCCCAGAATATTGAGTCAAACGCCTTTATGGCGTCCAGTGAGAGCACAGCCAGATCTTCCTTGCTCCCTGCGGATTGTGCTATAACGTGCTGGAGCCTTCTCAGGTTGGCTGTAGTGTTACGTCCCGGGACAAAGCCGTTCTGGTCCTCGTGTATTATAGACCCGATCACCCTAGAGAGCCTCTTAGCCAGTATGGTTGTTAGGATTTTGCTGTCATAATTCAGCATTGCCAGGGGGCGGTATGAGTCGCACTCGTCGATGGGCTTGCCAGGTTTAAGCATTGGTATTATGAGTGTCTCTCTCATGCTGCCAGGTAATATGCCGGTCTCATATGCCTCTACGTATACTCCGTGTAGCACCGGGGCTAAGATCTCCTCGTAGGCTTTATAAAATTCTGGTGTGAGGCCGTCGGTTCCAGGAGTCTTGCATGTAGAGAGGGACCTAATTGCCTCCGAGATGTCCTCCTTCTTGATGGCTTCTCCCAGCATCTCTCGCTGCTCCGAGCTCAGTTTGGGGAGACCCACTTCATCCAGGGTGTCGCGAATGTCTTCTATTGGGACCTGTTCATCGTGAGCATAAAGCTTGGCATAGAAGTTTGAGAAGACATCGTTAATTGCCTGTTGTGTCCTCTGGGTTACTCCGTGTTCGTCCTTGATTTCCTTGAGGGCTTGTCTTGGTTGCTCGTTCCTGCACAGCCAGGCCAGTATCCTGCCCGGTTTGTCCGCCTCCTTTTGTGCCTTAACAGTGCGTGTGGAAAAGTCAAATTTGGACAGCCTGTCCCAGGCGAGTCGGCATTCATCCCTGGTTTCTGCCAGCTTGGGTTCCCTCTCGCTGGGTGGGGTCGGGCTGTTTTCCAGTCGCCTGATCTCCTCTTCATTGGCGTCAAGTTCCCTTTTCAGTTGCTTCCTGATTCCACCAGCTTCTGCTATCACCTCGCCTCTGGTTACTACCTTCATTGCCTCCCAAAGCGTGCTCCATTTCTCGACTGACCCTGTGTTGATTCTTACGAATTCTTCCAGTTTTTCTCCTAGGGTGTCCTTGAAGGAAGGATCCATCAGGGTCTCCGTGGGCATACGCCACATCGGGATGGGGGGCCTAGGGCCTTTCAGGCTTAGTTGCATGAGCAGAGGAGAGTGGTCCGAGATCGACCTGCCCAGGTAATCCGCGGAGTGCACCTGTGGGATAAGTTCGCCGTTGATGAAAAAGTAATCTATCCTGGTGTGGAGGCCATGTGGAGATGAGAAGAATGAGTAGGATCTATCGGCTGGATGAAGGTCTCTCCAGATGTCGACCAGATCCAAGTTTTCCACTGCTTTGCGAAGTGCCCTTGAGACAGAGTTGTTGGTGGTTTGTGGCGTCCTAGACCTGTCCATCTCTTCATTCATAACACAGTTGAAGTCGCCCCCCCATAGGAAGGTGTCGTCTCTGTGGTGCACAATTCTAGTGCATAGTTGTTTCAAGTGGGAGGGGACCCCGTGCTGAGGGAAGTATGAGTTTACAATACATATCCGTGTGTTCTCTATCATGCCCCACACCACTACATATCTTCCGTCCTTATCCACTTCTGTTCCCATTTGGTGAAATGGTGTGTCTGGGCTTATCCATGTATATACACCCCGTGCATATTTGGAGTAAGATGCGCCACTGCCCTGACCCCCCCAGTAGTCTGCCAGTTTGTGTGTGGCTTCTGCCAGGAGGTGTGTCTCCTGGAGCAGTGCAATCGAGACCTTCTTGCGCCTCAGGTAGGAGTGGACACGGTTCCTCCTTACGTAGGATCCCATCCCCCTGACATTCCATGTGATTATGTTAAGTTGTGGTACCATCGCTTGAATGCAGTTTCTGTCTTGGGCGGGCCCTCGCCTCTCCAACACTTGATCTCGTGTTACTGGGCGTCGTTTCTTGCTCTAGTTCTGCAAGTCGGCCAGATGCATCTCTCGGTGTCGGGTACTCGTTGGTTACTTGGGTTGTTTCGGGTAGCGGGGCGGTCTCAACAGTAACACATAAAAAATAACTAACTGGTGCACCCAGCTCCTGCCGGTGAAGTGCAGTGCTCAGGTGCTCTCGCGCTATCTGGCCCCATCAGGGTTTCCGGCGCGAGCAAGGTCGTGCTGGCAACGGGCCTGCGCTGATCTTTCGGGGGTTGTCGTTGCGTGCTCATGTGTGGGAGGCTCGGCGGGCCCCGTAATCATTTTGCGTTCTCATGTCATGCTGGTGTCCAGCGTGCTCGTTGTATCGTTCTAGGGTGAGGTTCAATGTGCGGATCGGGAAAAAGGGGCTCTGGCTCCAGGCTATCGTGCTTTGCGCGCTGCGACGCTGTCTTCGAGCATGGGCTCTTCAGGGACCTCGGCCAGATTGTTGTGTTCCATCCACATAGCGGCCGCATCCGGGGTTTCAAGGAATATCGCTCTCCCTTTGTAGATCACCTTTCGTCTGGATGGCTACAGCAGCATGTACTTCAGGTTTAGTTGCCTCAGTCTGGCCTTAATTGGGACAAAGGAGTTCCTTGCCCTCTGTACTGATTGTGTATAGTCTGGGTAGATGGTAATTTTGGAGTTGTTTCTGTCAATCGCCCCACCTTCCCTCGAGAATCTCAGGATCACTTCCCTGTCTCGGAAGTTGAGAACCTTCGCTATGATGGGTCGGGGATAAGAGCCTGGGGGAGGCTTCTTCTGGAGCAATCTATGGGCTCTCTCTATGGCAAAGCCCTGTGACAGCTTCTCGGCCCCAATCTCCTGCTGGATTAGGGATTCTACATATGCGGTTGGGTCGGAAGTCTCTGTCCCCTCAGGGACGCCAAGGATCCTGATGTTGTTGCGCCTGGCGCGTCCTTCCGCCTCCTCCGACCTTGCCTCCAGGATGCCCACCTTCCTCCTGAGATCTGCCACCTCGGCTTTAAGATCTTTCGTATCTTCCATAGTGTCTTTCTGGGTGGATTCTATATTGGTGACACGCTCTGTCAGGTTGCGAGCGTCTTGACGGATGAGCTGGATATCGGCTTTTACCTCCCCTATCTTAGTGTCTATAAATTCCTTTAGGGCCGCTATTGCTTCGAGTACTTGGCTGTTTGCAGGGCTCTCTCCCTGGGTGTCCTGCGGCGCCAGCCCCTTTGGGGTAGATTGGGCGGCTGGGTGGGCCTTGGTCGTGAGGAAGGGGTCCATTGTAGCTGATTTGGGCTTGCTTCTCAGGGTGGACATTGTGGTGTTGTTTGCTCGGCTGTTACGCCTCTTCGAACTGGGTTGCTGCGTGGGCCCCGCCAGTCTGTTTCGCCGGTGACCCCACCTGCGATGTTCAGTGTAGTCGTAGTGGGGAATGTTTGCGGTGTGCGCCTCCAGGTCTGGCGGGTACGTGCTGCCTCAAGGTCCCAGGCGTTCGGAGCTCGGTGGCGCCAGAGACAGGGCCGTGTCCTTGCCGGGTTTGTGGGGCGTGATGCGGCCCCCAGGAGGGCCTCGCCCTAGGACCTGTCCGCCTCAGGGGTGGTGGACCCACCTCCGTGGTAGGCTAGGGGTGGCGTTGCAGTATGTCCGGGTAGGCAGGGCGCTCTGAGTCACCCCCGTTGGTTGTAGAGGCTAGTGGTGGAGGGCGCTCAGCGCCTGTGGCCCCAGTGTGCCAGTCGGTCATGGGCCTTCAGGATGGGGGAGGCAGCGGCCCAGGTCCAGGCTGTCTGGGCCCAGAAGGTTGGGCCAGCCCCAGGTGGGCCCGCGGTTCTAGCAGATGGTCGCAGTTCTTGATGCGCGCTCTGCGCCGTCTCAGGGTTGCGTCTCACCGTATTTGGAGACCAAGGCCACCGCCGGCCGCTCCTCCTTCAGCGCGTATCACAGGCCCCAGGTCTCGTCCGCTTCTCCGGACGACTTCCACCGCAGGCTCCGCGGGGGGAGTCCCACCCGCTGTTGCGCAGCCTGGATGGCCCAGGTTGCCGGCGGCGCTAGGGGCCTCTCCACCGAGGCCGCCCGGATGTAGGCCGCTGGTTCGCGCCGGTCTCCAGTGCTCGGCGCCGCGGTCCTCAGTCAGAACCGAGAGCTCCAGGAGGTCCACGCCGGGTCTCGCCTCCTTCGGTCCGCCGAACTCCTCCAGGCGGCAGGAGAGGAAGCGGCTGCTGTTGGCACTCCGCCTTCGCCGCTCGGGTCCACGGTGTTAGTACGCCGCGGCCGCCATCTTGCGCGTCTCGCCCGAGGTCAGGGGGGACGCCGGGCCAGGCCTCTTGCTCGGTCCCCGCTGTCCGATTTTTGTCGGGCGAAGCTGCAAAAGAGGGGGGTTCGTCCCAGCTTCGACTGGGTCAGCTTGATTTTCGGTGTTGCTAGTGATTGGGCTCACTATTCAGGATCAGATTACGGGCTCGGCCGGAGCTCGGGATTTCAGCCTCCTCACTCCATGAGCACCAGGCCACGCCCCTGAGTGGTGACTCATGGACTGAATTTTACAGTAACAAATATGCACTGCCTGAAAAGTTCAGGTCAATTAAGTACGTGGTAAAGGTAACAGAACTACCCGACAGCTGTCCATGGGATGTGGAAACAATTGAATCAGCGATTATGAGCTTAAAGTTTTCAAAAGCAGCAGGTCCAGATGGAATTCCTCCCCGTTTGTTGAAGGATGACCCTAAATTATGGGCAGCTCATCTCATGCGCTGCTTTGATACCATTTTTAAAACAAAAAAACTACCAGTTTCCTGGTCCTCTGCTTTAATTATTCCCTTACAAAAAAAGGAAGGAACAGCTGACCCATCTAACTTTAGACCTATTGCTTTGATAGATATTCCTGCAAAGGTCTTCGCTGGCCTAATCCTCAGAGAACTGAATGCATCCATATCGACTTTACGCATTCTCTCACGCTTTCAAACAGGTTTTAGAAAGCGTATGGGAACACAATTGAATGCAACTATTCTTGCGCACGTATTAAAGAGCTCAAGAGAAAATCTAAATGGTCCAATATACATGGCATTTGTGGACCTGTACTCAGCGTTTGACTGTGTGATTAGAGAGATCCTGTGGGCAAAGATGCACAAATGGCAGATACCATCACATATAACAACAATGATTGCTATGCTCCATACTAACACCAGTTACAGCGTACGAATTGACGGTATTGGTAGGTTGACTGATCCTATAAATACATTCATTGGGGTGAAACAAGGGTGCAACCTGGCGGCTACTCTTTTTAATTTGTATTTAGCCGAAATAGGTAAGTTGTGGGAACACTCGAATACCTTTGCTGCAAAATTGGGAGATTTATGTATAAACTGGTTGGCATTTGCCGACGATATCATCCTATTGGATCGTACGCCATTTGGGCTACAAAACAAAATAGATTTGTTCTATGGTTATTGTGAAAAACACAACTTGGCAGTCAACCCTGGAAAATCAAACAATGATTTTTTCTAATAAAAGGAAAAAAGTTTCATTTAAATGGTTAATTAATGAAAACATGATTCCTCGATCACTAGGGTTGATTTACTTGGGATAAAATCTAACGAATTCTGACTCGGTGAAAAAATGGCAAATGGCAATATCAATCAAAGCATTGCCACTTATAGCACAAATGAAGATCATTCATCGCAAGCTCTGTAGATTTTCCCTTATCCCATTAATAGAGTTTTACCTGCTTAAAGTAGAGGCAATTATACTATATGGCTTCGATCTATGTACCTTAGCGATTGGACACATCTTAAACTCCTTACAGGGAACTATTTGGAAAAAAGTCTTACATTTACCCCTCTCAATGCCAAATCCCATAATAATTAATGAATTGGGGCTTACATCTTTGGCGTCTAAAATGTCATGGAGAAGACTAACAAATTTTGCAAAAATTCTCCAACCAATGTAAAACTTGCTATATGAGGATTTGGCAGCTATGATTACGAGGGGCAAATCAGCTTCCTTACAGAAGTCTTATAAGGAGACACAAGTCTTAGATTTGATTGCGCAGAGTACAACAGACCTGGCAACCCTACCTCAAATTGTAAAAAAAAACTATATATTTATGATTGGGCGAACACATCTGATACAAAATGTATAAAGAATACTCAAAATTTAGACATCATCAAAAACCATTACTTTTGTATATTAGGCAGGTACCCAGTAATCTGGTAAGAACAACGTACATGAGATTCAAATTTCACTTACTGTTAACCAAAGACCGCATGAAATTTTGGAAATTTAACAACAATGAGCAGTATAACATGAATTGTAGATTTTGTCTGATCGGTGTAAATTAATCTCTGAAACATTTGTTACTATATTGTGCTGCTTTTGAGGAAGACAGACAAAAATATCTCGGCAAATTCTTATCCGGTACCACGGGAATTGCCCTAGAAACGCTATGGATAGAATGTATGTGGGGATACAGGATTTCACTTATATTGGCACTGGTTAAAGTTCTACAAATTATTGACAACAAACTTGATCTGGTCACAGAATTCGAGTAAAGACTAGAGAAAGGTAAAAAATTTGTAAACTTGTTATACAACTCAAACCGAGCGAATTGTCAGTTCTTCCAAGATACTGCTAGGACTTGAAGAGATATTATTTTGTCTTTTTAATTGTTGCCATACTAAGTTGGTTGAAATATTTTATATTTTTATATAACTTATGTAATACATTGTAGAATTCTGTTTTTTGTATATTTTGAAAGGTGTAATTTTTTTGTTTGAAGATAAATCACATGTTGTAAAGATGTTTCATCAA
This sequence comes from Ambystoma mexicanum, assembly GCF_040938575.1. NCBI lineage: Eukaryota > Metazoa > Chordata > Amphibia > Caudata > Ambystomatidae > Ambystoma > Ambystoma mexicanum. The sequence continues at coordinate 163,811,543 of NC_090929.1, forward strand.
AAACAAAAAAAAACAAAAAATGTAAGTAGGCACTTTAGCCACTACTCATCTCTATACGCCTTCAGAGTATTAGTCATTTTGTCACAGCACCCCTTTTTTGTATTCCTTAAACAGTGTAGGAAATGTATCTTTTTGATACCTTGGCTCATATACCATAAGCGTTACACCACTTTGTCTGAAACCTATGGAATACTGCACTATGTATGCATCAAGCACTCTAGCATACCACTGCACCCTGCAGTGGCCGTTGTCCGTACCGAAGATCCAACTACTCCCTCTCGCTTTGTACCTTTGTGCGGTTGTGTCCCCACCGCCAGTCACAAGCTTTGAATCTCTGTGATGTGAGCAAAATAAATCAATATACACCTTCACACATACACTGTCAATGTGCTGAAGTTCAAACCTTGCACCGCTCCGGTTACTGGCAGCCATCACTGCTCAGAAGTGCACATTATGGTATTCTGGCTTACTTCCCCATGCATTCTGCATTCAGTCTCTGTATTTCCTTCACTGCCATATGCCACACCCAACACCATCAACATTGTGACAGCTACAATATACCTTTGCTAGTGAAATTAATGTGCCATGAAGGAAATTAACTGAAACACACTTAACGAAAAATCAATATCAAAGTTATCCTGAACATATAATGTTGGCATAACTGCTAAATTCGTAGTTTACTTCTCCAATACTACCCCTCACTCAAATAATGGCCATTCACTGAAAGTTCCTTAAAACCCGTCATGATTGTGTGGTAACATACTTGATCAAATCTATAAATGTTCCTGGAACATAACACTTGATCATCAAACAAACTACTACCCGTTGAGCACCAATAATTTGTCATTCAGGATGTATTTCCTGGTAAGCACTGCAGAGGCATCAGTTTGCATTTAAGATCGCTCTGCTCCTTGCAGGGACCTTTCCTACATGCATAAGCATGAATGTGCAAGTTAATCTGGCCCATCCCCTCTTCCTGCACTGCAGACTTGTAACAAAATACATGCAAGTGACCCTGACGCATCTGCTGCACCATTCAGGCTCACTAATCCAAAACAAAGATTCCCAAAATAACACCACCTTGGAAGATCTGCGCACTACTCCAAGGTGAAAAAAATAGATCACTTTAATGGCAGGATATTAAGAGAAAATCTTTGGTTACTAACACTAAGCTGGTTTAATGCATATGAAAGACATATAATCAAGAACAACCTTGATTACTTTGCATGGGAGGAAACTTAGGTTGTGTCTATTTATTGTTTAATTAGACTTAATAAGAAGCGGCTAAATTCAATTTATGTCACCCCTCCACATTATAAGAAGGATAAACATGAATATGATTTTTTTACCTGGCCCGTGTTGCATTCTTGAAAAACATGCCCGTGGTACATGTTAGCTCCTGCAAGAGGCCTTTGACAAAGGGCACTGAATTTTAAATAACAGACAATGGATATGCAAATATTTTGCACCTTTGAAATTCTGAAAAAAACATCAGTTAAAGGGAAGAGTAAAAAGCAAATGGCAAAGCTATGCAATGAATTTGGACGATGCAAGTACTGGAAAATTGGGGGAGCGGTGTGGTGAAAGTATTGCAAAATGTTGCAGACACTGCTTTGGTTAAGGAGCACTATGGAAATTCCTTCTTGTAGTGAATGTTTGATGCCTATGTAAACAATGGCAAACAATTGGAGAGACTTGCTGCTGTGGGCATTTCACCCCCACGTTGGACCTCCTCGATCCCTAAAATGTTGGGGTACCTGGGAATTTAAACAATAAGCCAGGGGACAAAAATGTAAGTTGCAAGCTACTAGCCAGCCATAGAAAAGTCACTCGGCACTCCAATTCTATACATACACATGTCACACCATCGCTTACTCACCAAGAGTGAAATATCACTAGCCAATGGCTAGTGGCGAGTGCAATAACCTATAGAATATTGTATTGCAACATGAATTTACACCATCTGAAACGAGGCACTACATGACCAAATGCAAATGGAGCTCCAGAAAGGGTAGTGCCATCCTCCCTTGGCCCTCCCCTTCACGATGAGGTGTCCTAGCCTGATGGTATTCACTTTTCCCATAGTCAATGGGAGTTATTCATGACTGAAGGTCATTTTAACTGTCTCGTGATAATAGTACAGTGCAAATACCCACAATATATTACAAGCAATCAGTATTTGGATAGAGCATACATTTGAAGTACATCGATATTCTGTGGTTTCAGAGGAAATACGAATTTATCTTTGGTTCTCCAGAGCTCACATCAGAAAATGTAACTAGTAACCGCTACACAAGGAGGTTTACCACATACTTACTAGTTAATAGAGTGATACAGCAATTACAGGAGCCGACAGTTTACACAAGGTTCATTTACAAGAAGTGGGTGTGTACCAAATACAGAACTCGGGAGGTGCACAGGACCATTCCTTTTAGTTCACTGCTGATGAAAAACTCTGCGTGCAGGCACAAAGATAATTACCCGATGCCTTGTGTCATGAGGGAGAGAGGGCTACTCTACAGTATTGGAATTATATTGAGATGGGAGGTGCCACTGCCTAATTTGTAACAAAGGGCAAACATCATATTGTAGAGTAGCACTGGCGATAAAATGACAGTGTGCCCGGCTGCAAAATATGATCCCAGTGGGCTCCCAATATATTCTTTTATCACTGGTGAATGCATAGAAACATTATGAAAAGTACATTGGACCAGCACTAGTGTTCAAATAAAGTGTTCTTTAAGTCCCGCCAAAGTGGAGAACGAACGAGATTCCAAGATGGCCACTGTGGGAGAGCACCGTGATTCGATGCTCTCCTGAACCTCGGGGCCTTCAAACACGCACCTGCATGCTCGGCCCTCCCCAGGCAGCGAAAGCAGTATAGGGAATGCCCGTGTAGAAGGGAGCTATACACTGCACAACTCTGCACCGAGACAACGGGCTCCCTCAGTGGGAGAGAAGCTGGTGCGCTGCCCAGGACATGGCCCTGAGCGACACCAGAGTGAGGACACATCTTCACGGCGATATCCGCGGGGACGGATTTACTGGGCGCTCTGAAGCAGTGAGAAGAGTGAGCCTAACAGAGGACTGCCAGAGCAACAGACTGCGCACCTAAGCACTCAGAACAGAGAAAAGCCCTAGGAACTCCCGGAGACGGTCCAGAGGACTCAGTGCCTCCAGCAACGCGGGACATCCAGAGACAGGCAAGGAGGAACTAGCGAGGGAGTCATGAAAGGTTCGCCCATCAACTCCCCAACCCCCAATCCAGAATAAAAGCAGTAAGCCGTTCTGGGGAGGAGGAGCCACCACCCGATCGGATCCCTTGGTGGGGATCAAAGGTGGAATAAAGAGCGAGAGACAACGGGCAATCCCCCGAAGCCGTTGTGGGAGGGATACGTGATATTCCCCAGTGATTCAGGGGCATAACCTCGGGCCCCGGACAGAAGGTGTCAAGAGCCCCAACCACAGAGAAGGGCACTGCGGATACCAAGGTGGGCAAAAACAGAGAAGTTGCCCAGGCCCACAGTAAGCCACAAACAGCAAACCAAGCTTTGAGGGGGCTTGGGGAGCTTGAACTCGGCCGGGAAGTATACAAGGAAGGGAACTAGTAGCATGCCCCAAGCCCACTGTGGGGGTATTAAATCCCTCAGTGGAGGTCATCTTGAGGGGAAAAGGTAACACAAGACCCCGTGGCCAGGGGGGCTAGCAACTGCTCACATAATGAAAGCGGCATTCACCACCAGAGGAGTGTAAAGACGTCTATACCCCCAAATAGTAATCAAGGATAGCAAGGGCACTTCCCTTAATTGGAGCAAGGGGTCCCTGACTAACTGAAAACATCTGGAACCACAGGGATCACCCTCTCAAACCCACGATCTACCATTTAACCTACCAGAGGACTCAACCAACCTAAATCTCCATTCACATAGAAAACGAGGACGACAGTGAAGGTCCAAGCTATATTCCCCACTTATTGAGAGGGACCCAGGCTAGATTTGTCACTGGTCAGGCCATAGGCCAATACAGAGAGATTAGGCCCCCAGCTAGAAGTGAAACGAACGACAATGTCCAAAACTAGGGGGAAAGACTTGCCAGCAGCCTCAAAGGGTCCCAAGAAACATTCTGAATGCAACCTTTAGAGAATGTGGAGCAAAGAAAGGGGTTCAGGGGGGACAAGAATACACGGACCGGAGTGAGCCCCAAACAGATGAGGGACAGGACCAAAATGCAACACAGTCACTCCTCAAGCAATATTTTATGGACTTTGGTGATAAAATATCAGAAACGGATCAGAAACAAATGATCATGATAGAGGATTTGGCGGCAGCGCTTCATGAAATAAAGCAAGATGTCAACAAAAAGGAGGACCGGCTGGATACAAATAAGAATGCAATACAGGAACTGACGGAGGAGTCAAGAAAAACAGAGACCTGGGTGGAACAACTGGCAACTGCAGATTTGGAGAACATGTCGACAAGATCAAATATACGGATCAAAAACATGCCTGAGGAGGTTCCAGATGTGGTGAGAAGTACCTTTGAAGATCTACTGGAGACCGAGGAAAAGGTAGAGGTGAAAATCGATAGGATTATTAGAGTTGGTCCCCATAAATCGGAACCAGGGGCGCGCCCTCTAGATGTCCTCGCGGCATTGCAAGATTACTAAACAGATAACATACAATGGAGCCAACCTGATGGTTTTTCAAGACTTGTCTTAGACTATTCTGGCCTAAAGGAGGAATATGGCCCCCATCGTTCAGGCACTTATAGACAAAGACATTAGATACAGGTGGGCGTTCCAGTTTGGCTTAGTGTTTGAATGGAATGGAAAGGGATTATGGATTACCAACCTGTGAGGAAGGCCTGAATTTCTGGGGATTGATGAAGATTACCAGGACGCAAGGCCCTCCCAAAAGAAGGGTCAAACAGGCCTCAAGAGCTGGGAATGGTCAACAGTGGTAAAACCAAAGCAAAACAGCAAGGGGGTATCTATCCCAATTGAAAGCCCATCCATCCAGAAGGGTATGAGCGAGCAGGACACCTCCAGAAGGTACTGATCACCGTGATGCAAACAGAGTTACAAAGGGCAAAACAATAAGCAAGCCTGGGGAGGGCAAACATTGGGAAGACTACAATGGGCTCCGAGGAGAGGGGGGCAGGGTTGGAATCCAGAATGGGTTGGTGAGAACCCGCAGAGGCTCAGCTCAGGCTGAGGGAAGTAAGGGACTCAATTCCCGAAGAGGAAATTTGGGGGGAGGGGAGGAGACTAGAGGCTGATAGAGCCCACTGCCCACTCAGCCAGGGGGAGGGGAGAGAAGAGGAGATGGGAGGGGGCAGTGGGGAGGGCGAAGGGAAGAGAGAGGGTCGGGGGTTGGGGAGTCCGACCACAACAGGGTTTTAAGACGTAGGAAAGCCAAATACTTCTTTAGAAATGGATAGCCTAGAATATAAAGGGGCTAAACTCCCCATTGAAGAGGAAATAATTGGAGAGGTACTTGAGGAGCGGGGGGGGGGGGCCGACATGCTAAACTTGCAGGAAACGCATGTGCAGGACCGGGACAGGGAGCGGATGAGACTACAGGGCTTCGCCCAAATATATCAGTCCACGGGGAATAGCAAGAGGGCGGGAGTGCTGATAGCAATATGAAATAACTTGGACCTTACAATGACCGAAATTGACAAGACGCCCAGAGGAGATACCTAGCATTAAACTTAAAGGGGAGGGGGAGGGATATACAATAGCGACTCTGTATGCCCCCAACACAGGACAGGATGCTTTCATTGAACATACCCTGAACAGATTAGAGAAATTTGCAAAAGGCCCGATAATTCTAACGGGAGACTTCAACTTGGCTTGCGATCCAGAAAAGGATAGATCTGCGAAAACCAGGGGGGCACAAGGGCAAGGGAAACCATTGAAAGAATTAATAGAGAAGGTGGAACGCCTAGCCCTAGTTGACATATGGAGGGAAAAGGAAGGGTTAGGGAAGGGTTCACATTCTTCTCTCACCCCTATCAAACCTCATTGCGCATAGATTATGTTTGGGCATCCCTGAAGCTTTTTGGATGGGTGAGGGCAATAGAGGTGGGGCTATATGTTCTGGCTTTCTCCCTTGTTTCAGTAACAGTGGTGCATGATCCGAGAGGGTTATGCCCTCTCGGATCATGCACCACTGTTACTGAAACTAGGGAGAAAGCCAGGGCACCCTGGACTCTGTAAATGGAGGTATCCAGGATTCCTGTTTAGGGACAAGGTTCTGAGAAATGGGTTGGGGGGGATAGGATCAAATACTTCTTTGAAGACAATAGTACTGAGGATACAACAGAGCAAACAAGATGGGATGCCTTTAAGGCCACAATTAGGGTGGAAATCATTGCAATAAAAGCCTGCAGAGACAGGGAATTAAAACTGGTTGACAAGACCTGGAGAGAAAATTAAAGAGAATAATGTCCAAGAATTGTACTGGGGCGAGTGGGAAAATTTGAAGAGTACAGAGCCATAAAAGGCCAACTGGAACTTATACAGACGAAAGCAGCAGAGAAGTCACTAATATTGCTTAAACAGAAATATTACATCAAGGCCAATAAATCCGATAGACTTCTGGCCAGAATGTTGAGAAAGGAAAAGAAGGCTAAAACTATTATAAAATAAAGGTGGAAGGGGGAAACCAGCTCGGATACCAAGGGCACCCCCCGGGAATTTTCCAAACTTAAATATATAGCCCTGCCCACCCTAATGAACAATCTCAACAAGCCTACATAGGCCCGTGAGAAATGTCCCAAATTCCTGACGAAGAGACCAGGCATAATCAGCCAGGACTAGTCGGGGTTCATAAAGTCACGGCAGACAAGTGATAATACAAGGAAAATAGCTCATCTTATAGAGAAGGCCAACAAAAAGAAAATTGAAGCGATTTTAGTAGCCTTAGATGCTGAAAAGGCCTTCGGTAGGGTGGAGTGGGGGTTCCTCTTCAAGGCACTGAAGTACATGGGCTTTTGGGATACCTTTATAAAGAAGGTCGAAGACAACTATCAAAATCCATCTTTGAGATTCGCAATAAACAGCAAATTGTCCAAGCCCATCAGGGTCCAGCGGGATACCAAGCAGGGTTGCCCCTACTCCCCTGCTCTATGCTATTTATTTGGAACCAATTCTGGTGAGAATAAGAGCAAATGGAGAGATAGAAGGGATACCATTTGGGGGAAGGGTTCACAAGATAGCGGCTTTCGCAGACGACATACTCTTGACTTTGGCAAACCCAGAAGGCTCTCTTAGGGCAATGGAGAATGAGATCTTATGGTTCGGGAGGGTGTCCGGCTTGAAAATATATCCCCAAAAGACAGACATTTTGAATCTCACAATCCTGAGAGGGATAGAGGAAGGGCTCAAGGCCATGTTCCCGCATAAATGGGTGGACAAATCCATAACTTATTTAGATATAAAGTTAACCAGAACCCTGAAGTTCTATGGGGCCAACTACCTCCCCTGGCTAGACATACTGAAGAACAAATTGGTCGATTGGGGCCCACTAACAATAACTTGGTTGAGAAGGATCAACCTCATAAAGATGGTTATTTTACCACAATTATTGTACTACTTCGCCAAACCCTCCGTGTCCAGATTCCTTCTTTCTTTAGGACGGTCCAAAATTACACTGGGTGGTGTATCTGGAACTACAAACGACCAAGGATAGCTAGAAGGGTTACGATGATGCCTAGAAACAGATGGGGTCTGGGGGAACCAGACCTTAAAGCATACTTTATGGCAACGCAGAAAAGAATAGTGAGAGACTGGATGAAAGATGATGGGCTATGGTCGAAGCTGTGATGGGGGCCAATATGGAGAGGGTACTCTGGAAACCAAGGGGGGGCGATAGACCACAAAGGATGTACCTCAGAAGTATATTGACGGTGGGGGGTATGCCTGGGATGAGGCAACAAGACCGCTCAACTCACCACGTTCCCGTCCCCATTTACGCCAATTCTTGGCAATCCATGTTTTGCCCCTGGCTGTGAAGATGGGCGATTCTGGGTGTGGTGACAAGCAGGCTGCCAAAAGATCAGGGATATTTTTTATGGCCCGGCCATCCTTACATTTCCCCAATGTAAGGTAGACTTTGGAGTGGAAGAGACAGAGTTATACATACTTCCAGGTTAGGCACTGGCTCTTACAGCCTCCCAGGAGGGAGGCAGCGACTCACGCCTTAACCCCTTTCGAGACGTACTTACTGTCAGAATCTGGAGATAAGCATTTTGTGAGGGTACTATATAAGTTCATCAAACAGAACGAGTCACCAGGGGAACAGAGATATAGGATGCTTTTAGCAAGTGGGTACGGGCTAAGAGATCGAGGAGAAGGAATGGATGCAAGCGTGGGTCAATATTCCTAAATTAGCAAGATCGTTTTTAAATTCATGCTTCAATGGCACCTAACCACAGACAAACTACACAAATTTTACCCCTCACTATCCAACTTGTGCTGGAGACAATGTGGAATGGTAGGGACATGGGAACATATTTGGTGGGACTGCCCTTTAATCCAAAAATACTGAAAGGTAATATGCGAGGTCCTGGGAGAGGCATTAGGTCTTGGTAATAGAGGACAGTCTATTTTGGGGCTCGGACGGGGTGAGGGGCCAATTGGTGGGGCTGTCCACCAGAGCGCACCGTAAAATATTTGTGATCCTGATGATGTCGGGGGTGGCACAAAAATGGAAATCAAAAGAACCTCCATCGGAGCATGATTGGGTAGGAAACGTCTGGAACTTTGCAGGACTGGAATGGGCCACTTAATCGTTGCAAGGGAATCACCAAGGTTTTCTGAAGGACTGGTCTCAGATCTCCAAAGGGGTGCTTGCTAGAGCAATATGGTGCCCAAGAAGGATCAGACTGTTGGGCATGGTCGAATAAAAACCGGGCGACGTAGGTGTATGTGGCTGCGAGATGAAAAAAGAACATGGAGTAAAAATAAGGGGGTCAGGACTCTTGGGGAAGGGGGGGGGGGAATTGTTGTATTGAAAAACTGTGAAAATGTTAATAAAAGGGTTTTTTTAGTAAATTATTTTTTATTGCATTTTTTAACAATAACAAATTGCACAATATTTTCCAACATATTATCCTGTATCTGTACTTCAACTTCATCTAACACTACTTAGCCGCCCCCAACAAAGCCTATGCCGCATATCCACCTTTACATTCCCAATCACATTGCATCTACCCCTCACTGTGCGGTCTCCACTTCCTCCTCTTCTCCCTGGTTTAAAAACAATGTCACAGTTAGCGATATCCATTCCCACATCAGCTTTTTGTTCTCTTTGTGCCTTATCCCATACCCCCGTTTTCTGCCGTAGTCCATTTTTCCAACTCCTTGCACCATCTGGCTATGCTCGGCTCTTTGGTATCTTCTATGTTTGGCCATTATGTGCATTAAGTCTTTGATTTTATTTAACAGTTTATCTTTCACATTCCGCTTCTAACAGCCCAGCATACAAGCCTCCGGTGTCTGGATATCTAGCTCTATGCCTCCCTGGGCTGGCTTGTTCACCACCCCAATCCAGAACAATTGCACTATCGAGTGTATATATGAGTCAAGCATCTACCACCCTGCATCTGAGACATTTTTGTCTCTTTGCACCTTTAAATGTCGCAACGGCAGCAGGTGTGATGTATGCTCTTTGTGTAATATACAATTGCATTAGCTGTAACCTGGCGTTTCTCGAGACCTTATGGTACAATGTTATTTCTTTCCATTCTCTGTCTTTGAATGTCTTCCCCCAATTCCTTTTCCCATTTCTCCCTACACTTCAATTCTGTCTGCGAAGTCTGATCTATCAATATCTCGTAGATCCTAGAAATGGCATGTCCGCCCTGCGCTACATTAAGCAGCGTCTCAATCTCTTCACTACCTATGGTCTCATCCGTGCCGCCCGGCCATCTATCTCGCAGTACCTTGTAATACAGCAGGAACTGGCCTACGTGTATGCCCGGAGCTTCTTGTAATTCAACAAACGTCATCAGCCCTCTTTCATTTCGCTGGTCTCCCACCGTGGCTACACCACACAGTTACCATTTTGATCGCACCATTTCCCTACTGCCTAGTTTCCCCATCTAGAATCGCTGCTATCAGGATTTGTGGTGAGAGCGGGTCCGCTAGCCTCATCTCTTAACAGGCCCTTTTCCAAACTTGGACGCCCAATTCCACCAGATAAGGATGACTAGTGTGTTCCCTGGTGGGGATCCAAAGGAGGTCCTTGGGTATCTTTTTAATAAGCGGTTGCAGCAACGCTGCTTCAGTCGTGGGGTCATCAGCAATCCATTGTACCACATATTGCAATTGGCACGCCAGAAAGTACAGCTCGAAATGTGGTATCTTCAGCCCTCCCTGTTCATATGGCCTTTGCAGTGTGCTCAGAGCCACCCTGTTCCTCCCCTACTGCCCCAGGAACCCCCTGCATATCCTTTCTAGGTCCCAAAAGAATTGCTTAGGAATATTATAAGGGACATTCCCCAAGCAATGCAGGAGTCTCGGCAGTGCCAGCATTTTTAGTAGTGCTGCCCTGCCCATCACTGACAGGGGTAGCTTACTCCAGAACTCCATAGATTTTACTAACCCTTGTTTGGCTCGCAGTGTGTTAAATTTGTGTTCCTGTTTAGGGTCATGATAGATGTTGACTCCCAAGTATCTGAAGGAGTTCTTACTCCAGGGAAAAGGAAGGGCTGGCAAATCCCCCTCAGCTACATCTGCCATTACAGACAGAGGGAACAAGCATGATTTACTCTCATTTAATGTTATCCCTGTTAGTCTGCTAGAGTTGTCCAGTGTGTCCAGGATGTATGGCAGGTTTATCACTGGGTTGCTCAGATACAACAGGCCATCATCCACGTACATGGGCACCACATGCTTCACACCCCCTATGTCTATGCCCGCCTCCCTGTATTCCTGCCACAAATACGCCGCCATGCATCTGAGTAGGTGCTCCCCGTCCGAACTCTGCCCATTGGATTAGTATCCATCAACCATACCCATTTCATTTACTGTGGCCCAATCCCCATCTTTATCATCGTGGCGTACAACCAGTCATAGCGTCAAGGGAGGCCACTGCACATACTGTAGCACGATCTTCCGTGCTGTAGATCACTTGGTGCAGTCTCCTGAGGTTCTCCGAAATGTTCCTCCCTGGTACATACCCGGTCTGATCAGGATGGATCAGTACGTGTATTACCTTGCAAAGTCTATTTGCTAAGATTGCTGTAAAGATTTTGCTGTCTTGGTTCAACAGTGACAGTGGCCTATAGGATCCACAGTCTGTGCTTATTTTGTCTGGTTTGGGAAGCGGTACTATCAGGGCCTCCCACATGCTCCCTGGTAGCATATTTTCTGCATACGCCTAGTTGTATACCTTGGCCATCAACAGCACCAGAGTATCAACATAGGCTTTATATAATTCACTAGGGAGCCCATATGTTCCTGGCGTTTTCCCTGTTGGCAGTGTCCTAATGGTAGCCACGACCTCCTCCGGGGTTATTGGTGTCTCTAGGGACTCTGCCTGGAGGGCATCCAACCGGGGCAGCGCTTTGATTTCAAGTACATCATGTATATCCCTCTCGTACTCTCCAGGGGGTCAGCATAGAGTGCTTTGTAATACTCAGAGAACACCTCATTTATGCCTACCTGCGTATTCACCTCTTCCAGGTCTCTGTTCTGAATAGCGCATATTGGGGATCTAGTGTTGTTTCATCTGCACAACCTCGCTAACATTCTCCCAGGCTTATCCCCTTGTGCATGGCTTCTTTCCAGGTATTTTGCATATTTGAACTTCCCCTATCTGCCCCATTGTGTTAGGCATGCCTGTTTCAGTTCAATTACTTCGTCTATGTGTTCTTTGTTGACGTTAGCCTCCCTCTCCAATACTGGTAACTTCTCCTCTGTTTTATCGAGTTCCTTGACAATGACTTTCTGTACCCCTCCCGATTCCGCTACCATTACTCCTCTGATGACCACCTTGTACGCCTCCCAGACAGTGCTCACCTTCTGCACACTCCCCTCATTTACCGCTATATATTCAATTGTGCTCTTAATAACATGCTTATCAAATGCTTTATCTAGCAGCTATTCACTCCTCAGCTTGCACGTGGGAATGGGTGGTCTCGGGTCAGACACTCACCACGAGTGGGGAGTGGTCTGACAGGGAACTGGGTAAGTATTCCGTCTCCGAGAATTGAGTTTCATGTCCTCCTCCCACGGTGAACATATAATCTATTCTTGTGTATACTTTATGTGGGGCCGAATAATGAGAGTATTCTCTGTCTGCACCATGTTTTACCCGCCACAGATCCCGTATTTGAAAATGCTTCAACAGCGAGTTTAGCACCTTGGCCGGAGGACACTGCCGTTTCTGTTTCTCAGCTGATCTATCCACGGTTGGGTCCAATGTACAATTAAAATCCCCTCCCCAGATCAATGTTCCATCCCTACAGGGTCCCAACCTTGCATACAATGATCTGAAAAACAAAGTGGCATCATGGTTTGGGGCATAAGTGTTCACAATACAGATCTCCCGGTTGTCCATCACCCTGTGTATCATTGCCATCCTGCCTTCATTGTCTGTCTTTGTTGCCAGCACTTTGAATGGAATAGCGAGGTCCACCTAAATGACGACCCCCCTTGCATACGTCGAGTATGTGGAGCCCACCAACACACTCCGCCACCCCGACCAGGTTTTTCTGTTTTTGTGTATCTAAGTGCGTTTCCTGCAACAATGCTATCCGTACTTTATTCATCTTACTATTAATAAAAAGTTATATGAAAGAAAAAAAAAAGTGGAGAGGGAATTATTCTCCCCAAGATTTTGTTAATGGAACACTGGCAAATACACTTTAACTCACATAGAGCGTGTAACATTAGTCAAAACTGACAGGTTAAGATTCAAAACACACAATTCTCTTTTTTATTTAGGAAACCCTAAATAAGTCACTCACACTGCACTGAAGAATTGATTGCGTCTGTTCTCACAATCTTAATTAAGCAAGTGTTACCATTTACAGATCTCCAATCAGGCATTTTACAAGGGAAGGGGGTGTAGAAGCAGCATACACACTTTACTCCACCCGATAATTTAATTATATGGTACCATCCTAAAACCATTAGGGAGATGTACTTCTTTAAATCGATTGCTTGCTCAACGGTCACATACTTGGCAAATTCCAGGGATATGATCAGTTAGATTGAGGTATCATCTTTCGATCCAGTCAAGGAAATGCTGGTAACTATGGCCATTGGAGCATTATATTCGAACATCCCTCAAAGAGAAGCACTCTGGATTATGAAAGATTTTCTAGACAGTAGGGATAATCCACATACTATTACCGCGGGTACACTTCGAAACATTTGGAAACCACATTGACTCAAAAATACTAAAATTCAAAAATACCTTCTATCTGCAAATAAAGGGGACAGCATTTGCCACCAATTTTGCAAATCTCTATATGGCTAGATTTGAGGAATTGTATATTCTCTCCCAGACAAATCCTTTCTTGTCCGCTATGCAACTATTTAAGAAATACATGAATGATGTTCTCATCATATGGTACACAAAAAAAAAAAGGAAATGTTGAATTCTTAGTAGATTTTCTAAACCCGAATTTAGTTTGAAGTGTTCTTCTTCAATTAACAAAGACATTTCCTTTTTAGACAATCAAGGCACTAGATGGACTTTTAGTCTCTAATCTCTACAGAAAACCACAGATCATAATACTATTTTGCAAGTCTTCTGCCTAAACCACTTTTAAAAAAAGTATTCCTTACGGGCAATTTCTGAGGGTGAGGCCCGCCTGCACAAAAATAAGTGATTTCAGTATGCAGGACAAAGTGATAACTGACAGACTTAGGCAAAGGGATTACCCCAAATATATACTTAGGAAATCAAAAGAGTCAGCCATCAAGACAAATCTCTGCTACTTGAACCACTGTCTAAATCCAAACAGAATGACAGTTTAGAAGCAATTCCATCGCAAAAACGAAATAAAAAAAAACAGGCATGTTCTACAACTTATTGATCATGATTTTCTGCCTCCTTAATTTGCATTTCGTAAAGCACAAAATATAAAACAATGATTGGTGAATGCAGATAGGAGATCAAAAATATGCCCCAACACACTCACAACTCAATTGGGTCTTTAGCCGGTCAAAGATCATGTTGCATGTGGAGGATGCAGTGACTGCAGATTTACATCCCAACTAAAAGCTTTTACAGCTAATGGCAAAACCTGGAACTTTGACCCACACTACATGCAAAAGTTCCTACGTGATATATATTATTCAATGTCTGTGACACAAGATATACGTAGGTACGTCTTCATGACCCGTTAGGATCCGGATCATTGAACACAGGACAATGATTCGAACAAAGAATTTTACCGCCCCTTAAGTACAACATTTTGTCCAGATGGGGCCCAACCAGGACCAATTACGATGATGGCAGTTGAGAAAGTTGTGAGTAACGACAAAAATGTAATGGAAGATTGTCGATTAGAGAACAATTCCGGTTGTACTATACAAAAAGCTTCCTTGATAGCCTCAACAACCATAATGAATGGCACCAATTAGGGTGTGCATAACTATGACTAATTAGATCCGATATTTAGTTTAGTTAATGATCCCCAATTACCATCGGATCTAATGAGCATTTTAATTGTCATGGCACCAATTATAATTTTTTCCAACAAAGCATGATGTAGCCCAACATTCGAACCCTTTTCATTATGATCGACTATGAAAAAAAAGCTCTGACGTTTGACATTTAAAAAAAAATAAAAAAATCTATACTTAATCTACAAGGGACAGCCTATTGGATCCATTAACACACATCATCAGTCCAAATGAGTTGGAATAAAACTAAAATCACAGGCTTTGGTTGATATTAATGCAGCATTCTAGTCTTTATTTGCAGTTGATGCGATTACATCTTTAGGCACAAACCACGTGACTTAATCTTGAAGAAAATGGTGTTCACATACGACATGTAATTGCACGTGCAATTGATCCAGAAGCAGCCAATACTCGGCGTACCCTAAATAAAAAAGCTTTGATAACATTTTAAGTTAAGAATTTATATTTGATTGTTGTTCTTACGGACAAATCACCATTACAAGAACTTTAATGGTGTGTGAAATTACGAGGTTTTTTTCATTCGCAGGGCACAGGCGGACAAACCCAGCACTTTTGAACTGACAGGCAAGAGTACTGGATTCCCTAAATACTGATTGGGCAAGGCCTGTGCTTCAAGCAAACAAGTGGCTTGGCGAAGTACGGCTGGCAAAGGATCAAGTCTCTTAGCCTCTCCATCCACCTGACTCAGGACTCCCCCTCCTCTCTCGTACACCTGATTTGTCGGTGCCTGTCTTGCTGCTCGGCCACCTGGCGAGTCAGTCTGTCTGTCTGTCTGTCTGTCTGTGTCTCTCTCTCTCTCTCTCATTCGCTCTTTCTCTCTTTCTCTCTTTCTCTCCCCCCCTGCCAGTCTCCTTCTCCGTCATTCAACCGATGAAACGAGTGTCAGTTGCTGCTTTCGTCGCAATTGTCATTCCCCCACCCACTCCAGCCCTTGACTCTCACACTGACAAAGCCCTTCACCAACACTCTGGACATACTTGCCCCTGTCATGAGGATACGCATGAAGCCTGCCTCGAAGCGCAACACCTGGCTTGATTCCGACCTAGCCTCTCTGAAACGAAATGCAGAGTTGCTGAGCAGAAGTGGCAGGCTTCGAGCACATCCTCTGACAGACTGGCCTGCCGTCTGCGACAAAGGCAATACAGACTCTCCATAAACTTGAAGAAGATGGCAGCCTATATCCAAGCCCTCATCTCTGGGGCCACTAACATGACTGAACTGTTCAAAATCTGCAAGGAACTCGCCAATCCTACTGCAGTCTGCACGTCTCCCCTGCCAGCCCTGTCCCTCTGCACGGCACTGGCCTCTCACGTCTTAACCAAAACTCAGGACATCCTGTCCTCACTCTCCTCTACACACCTCCCTTGTCCCTCACCCGCTCTCGAGCCTCATTTGGCCTCCCTCTCTCCTTCCCTCTTACTCTCCTCTTTCTCACCCATATCATCAGATATGGTCTCTGGACAAGTCCTCTCTATGAAAGTCTCCTCCAAATAGGTGCTCCCCTACTCCTCCGGAACTATCAAGGACACACTGCCTCCCTTTCCCCAGCCTTGGCTGATTTCTGCAATCACTCCTTTGCCACAGGCTCCTTCCAGCTAGCCCTCAAGCACTCCCTTGTGAACCCTCTCCTCAAAAAGCCTTCTGCCGACCCCTCCTGCATAGCTAACTACCGCCCTATCTCCATCACTCCCTTCCTGGGCAAACTCTTGGAGAAGCTGGTCATCTTCCAGCTGATCCACCACACTGAATCCGTTGGTTGCCTCCATGACAGCCAGTCTGGCTTCAGAGTAACCAGAGGCATGGAAACTACACTCCTGAAAACCCATGAAGACTTGCTGTCTAATCTCGACTCCAACTCTTCCGTTCTCATCCTTCTTGACCTTTCCTCTGCCTTTGATACAGTCATTCATACTGCCCTTATAAATCGGCTCTGTGATACCCTTGTCATCACGGACCTGGAACTGGACTAGTTGACCTCCTTCCTCTCCTCTGACTGACCATCCCAGGTTTAACTGGGCCCTTTTCTCTCCTCTATCACACTCTCTACCTGAGGCGTCCCTCAGGGGTCATCCTCTTGCCATGGCTTTTCAACATCTAGCTTGCCCCTCTAGCCCATTTGATCTCCGCCTTCTCTCCTTATTTCCAGTGTTATGCAGACACACAGCTCTCATTCAAGCTTCCCGCCACCGCCTCCTCTTGTTCCTATCTCATTCCTGAATGTGTGCCAGCTATCCAGGCTTTGTGTGCTGCCAACGATCTCTGCATTAATGCCAGTAACACTGAGATCCTTCACATTGGGACCTTGCTCCCTCCTACTCTCTGGCCGCCCTCCACGGGACCCCCTCCCGACTCCCTGTTGTGAGGCAAAAAACCTTGGTGTCATCTCGTCTTCGCTCCTCACATTGCGTTCCTTGCCAAGAAGGCCCACTTTCAGCTGCACCACATCAGAGACAGTCTCCCTTTCCTCGCCTTCCCCCAGAAACTCAATGTCTCCAGAGCTCTGGTGCTCTCTAGGCTGGACTACTGAAACCGCCTCTTTCTCAATCTGCCTAAATCCTCCCTTCACTCCCTTCAACTAATCCAGAATAGGACTGCAAGACCTTGGCCTCAAGCTCAGGGACTGCATCTCTCCAGCCCTAAAATCTCTCCACTGGCTCCCGATTGTTACTAGGATCAAGTTCAAGACCCTCTGCATCATCCACAAGGCTTTTTGGGGACTGGGACCCCGCTACATCCAACTCTCTCTCCCAAAATACCTCTCTACTAGAGCCCTTTGGTCTTCTAGCTCCAACTCTCTACAGATCAGACGCTTTTCCAAACCGAGAGTGTGGGTAGATCTCTTCCAAAGGAGCCTCCCTCTGGAATGGCCTCCTTGTCCCTCTCAGGCTTCAGCCGGACCTCCTTAAGTTCTGGAACCTTCTCAAGACCCTCCTCGTCTCTTCTTCCTTCCCTCCCTCTTCCCAGCTAATGCCCCCCCCCCTTTGCCGGATTTTGACTGGCTGCCTCGTTTCTTCAGATTCATACAGGGACCAGGCTCTCCTCGCCCAGTCTACCCCAGCACTTCGGTCTCCCCTGAACTTCCCCATGCCCCACTCATGCACTTGCCCTACCGGACTCTTGCCCCCTGTGTACTAGCCTAGCGGGGCCTGCACTCCTATTGTGCCCATCCAGCCCCTTCCTCACACTTATCATGTGGACCTTAATTCCCTGCACGCTCTGCATGCCCCTCGTTGCCTCCTTAGCATTAGCACATTCCACTCCGAACGGTAACCCCCCCACCACCCCACTCGCCTGCACTTCTTGTTACTACACTTGCATGATCCGAATGACATAAGGCCTAGAAGGACCGTTTTTGTTATTCTTCTTCCCTATCCCTCCTTGTTTTGTGTTGTTGCGCCTTGAAACACCATTTGCTGTATATGCGCATTATAAATACCCAATAAATAAATAAATAAATACAGCGGAAATAGCTGACTTTTATAGTCAGATTTATTTTGTTTTCATTAGTATTCATCAGTTGATCCTGAGGAAGACATGATGTATGTCGAAACTGGCAGAGGCTGAACCGTATAACACGGGACAGCCTAAGAATAAGACAGCCTGTCGACTGGCCCAGCTAGTAAAAAAAAAAAAAAAAAAAAGACGCCGTCAAATATATCGGTAGGCAGAGCCGATACTCGCACTCACCAAATAAAGAAAAAAGCGTTGAAAAGCTTTATGAGAACAGATGCAAAAATGAAAGGTTGTATTAAGGCGCTCCCCTGACGTTTTTGCCTGTTCATTCAAAAAAGTGAAAGGTACGGGCATACCTCCAAAAATATGGCAACTCTTGTGCCACGGGTGGGAACACATGACTTGATTTCAACAAACTGAATATAAGTATTCAGCAGGTTGTACAGAGGCAGACATGATGTAAGTCGAAATGAGCAAAGGCTGAACCATATGACACGGAACAGCCCATTTATGCAAAAGAGGTAGACAGCCTGTCGACTGTACTAGCTTGTTGACCATTATTCTCTAGCCAAATGATTCATGTTTTAGAGCTTGGATTTCTTTCTTTTGGATTTTGAATGTCTATATTGTGAATTTGTGCTGCTTCATTTGTTTTTGTTTTTTTTTGCAATTTTGTGGTGCATTATTTTCCTTTGTCGCCCCAATTTTATACTTTGTGAATTCTGAATTTGATATTTTTCTAACTGAGCACCGCGCACTTTTTCTGGTCTTTTGATGCAAATATTAATAAAATATATTGCCATTTTTTGTTATGCAGTTTTATGACACCTCCACTGAGTTGAAGTATTAGGATAGCTTTGTCATCCGTTTTGAAGAAAATTTGGGATGAATTTATGAATGAATCTTATATGATACCAATTTCTATACTTTTCTCGAGTCACCATACTACCAAATCACCCAGTGCTGCATTCCTGGTAAACAGAGGGCACAATATCAAGCTATGCATGTTAACTCAAGATGAGCCAGTTAAGGGCAGCTGGACCACTAGAAGGTGAGACACTGAGCAGCTGAAACCTAGCCTTTTCTTTTCCCTGACTGAATTTAGGTGCACAGGAAAGAGTGGGAGAACAGGGCAGCGAGTGGTGAAGGAAACGGGAAGAGAGCACGAGCAGTAGAGCTGGGGGAGAGGAAGAGACCTCTGCGCTATTGATGCTCATGATGTTCTGTGTGTGTCAGCGAGAGACATGCAGAGAGAGAGAGAGAGAGAGAGACCTCTGCGCTATTGATGGTCATGATGTTCTGTGTGTGTCAGCAAGTGAGAGACATGCAGAGAGAGAGAGAGAGAGAGAGAGAGAGAGAGAGAGAGAGAGAGAGAGAGAGAGAGAGAGAGAGAGAGACCTCTGCGCTATTGATGGTCATGATATTCTGTGTGTGTCAGCGAGTGAGAGACATGCACCAATATTGTCCAGGACACAGAAGTTTTATGGACTACACATGTTCTTTATGTGATAACAATATGAACAACTGCTGCCTGTGCCCATTTTGTGTGTGATGCCCATCTTTTAACTGGTATGTGCATATGCAAAAATCTTTCATGTCGGGAAAGCTTGTACTGACTCGGTCTGTGCTATAATACTTCTGAATGATGTGAGGGATAGTGTCGCCAGAAAATCAAGATGGGCAACTCCCAATTCCGTTGAACCAATGTGATCGGATTACCAGGTACGCAACGTGAAGAAAAGGTTGAAATTAGATGGAAACTGAGGTGCGACATGCTGAATACAACATTATAAGGGTGCTTACTGAGTGCGACCCTAGGTTCGGGAAGCAATGGAGTGCTTCAAAACATCAGATCCATATTAAGTGTAGTGTTAAATCCATGGGCTTGTGGGGTAACAATGTCATGCTAGAGCTCCACAGAGAAGATCAAAGGGGCCTCCCAAGAGAGAGGCATTTGTTAACACTACTTAAAGCGAGTGTAAAGAACAATGCCTTGAAGCGATAGAAAACAGTGACGAAAGACAGATGATTCAGGCACAAAGCAGGTGTCTGAGGAGGTGAATGTTCACCGAATTCTATGTTGGGTTTGCTGTCTGGTCACATCCTAACAAGGCTCAGAGAGGGAGAAAATGAACCAGTGCAAATTGTTTTTGGGAAATGATGAAGTCTTACACTTCACAAGTCAAAGCGTGTGGTGCTGAAAAGCCTTCAGAGAACCAAAGGGAACTGTCATCAGAGAGATGAAGTACAGCCGCTCCCCAATGTGGTTCAAGATTGGCTGAGAAAGAGAAACAGTTTTCCATAGAATCGGGCAGACTAAATTATTCCTTCTGTGAGAAGA
This sequence comes from Ambystoma mexicanum, assembly GCF_040938575.1. NCBI lineage: Eukaryota > Metazoa > Chordata > Amphibia > Caudata > Ambystomatidae > Ambystoma > Ambystoma mexicanum. The sequence goes on from NC_090929.1 coordinate 163,832,004, forward strand.
AACCAAGGAGTATAGCGAAACATGAACTGTGAGACATAATCACTAGCCACTGCAAGGACCAGCTGAGAAAAATAGTATATCAGAGAAGAGATGACCTAAGACTTAATGAGAAGAAAGTGTTTCTTTTATTCTGACCTGAAGCAAATAAAGTCTTTATCTTTACTACATTTGCAACGTCACCATTGGCAGTCAAACCTCACAGGAATGTACTGTAGGGGCCGGTTATAAGCAGAGCTACACTTTAAGTCAGGGTGGGTGGGAGTGCTGCAGTGCTACAGGTTGTGCTTATCAATTCTTTGGGTGAGAAAAGCTTGCAATGAAGCTGCTCAGGCTGTACCCGTTTTGTGTGCGGGGTGGGGGAGTGGCAGAGGTAAACCTTCACACCTGCTTGCGTTGTCACAGTTTTAAGTCAAAGAATCTTACCCCGGCAATCGTCAAAGAGTACCTATTCTGTGTCTGTGGGAAGCTAAGAAGCTCACTTGTTCTACTGTACTGGGTGTATCTGCAAGTGTAATCTGCACTACCATAGACAGTTACGTAAACAATTTGGGAGGGAGGGGAGTTCCGTCAGAACTCTGTAGCACTATACTTACATAAGGACCCAGAGCGGGTTCACACTACAAACGATTGTCACCCTGGATCCTTGCATTAATACAAGACATGGGACCTGCATAAAGTGCCACTAATCTATTTGGTACAGAAATACGGCACATCCCTAATTTCCATGATATCCTATACCCCAAAATGGTAGTTGAGGATACTGCACACCGCACTGCTATGAAGGTTTGTGGCTTTCCATAATCTGAGCTAGAGTGGAAAACACTCTTCAGCCCATCACGGTTGCTCTTCAACAAAATAGAAGTGCAGCATTGAAGTGACATTCTGAGTGGAGTTATACTTGCTCACCGCTTTGACCCTATTAAAATGAAAAACTCAAAAGAAGCCGCAACTTCTCTACTATTTTAGTAATTGCAGATGCGTCGTTTTGGTCATAGTCCTGCATCCTCCGTTCCTACGATTGCAAACTGGCGACACCGATTTAGCCCTCCAACTACCACCTGTTCTCCCTACTCTCCTTCTCAATCCCAAAAAGTGGATTTTCAAAAGGTAGCTACAAGATCTTATCTTGTTCACAACCGACTAAGAAAAAAGGAATCCTAGGGCAACAAAAATGCCTTTTCTTTCCATCAAGAAATCTAGCCTAAGATATTGTGGTGCATCACGTATTTTAGTTAGCAACTATAAATCATTATGTGGCTAAGTAGGTCTGTGATCTGTTGTGGTCCCCCAATACAAATGCTACAAATTTAGGATTCGTTGATCAGCACATGTTCTTCCGAATGCTGCAGGTTTTCTCGAAATCAGTAACACGATTGCCGTGGCAAATTCCCTGTTTCCTGTACAATCTATATATAAAGGATATATAAGATGTAAAAAATTAAAACATTTAAAAAAAGAGAGACTCTGAGCCAACAATGTCGCCAGCCCAAGGTTTCATTTTCCACATGCTTCCTCTGAAACCTGATGCAGAACTAAAGAGTGAACGTCAAGATGTATTTTGTGCTTGTGAGAAGGGCAAGCATTTACATAATGCTAACTGTAATGCTGCCAAACTGCCCGACTGCAAAACCATGTTCTAAAGTGGGTTAGCTTAAAAGAAAGTGATGTAAAATGATGTGTAAAAGAGTACTACATTTTTTTTAACCAGCAAATTGGAGCTGGGAACTAAGATCCACGAGGGGGAACCCATGCAGAGGATGCTTTAGAGAGTTACACATTTACAACAGTCCTATTAATCATGTGCCCTCCTGCACAATTATTGCAGAACTCGCCATAGAAGGATTGTAAAGGCGCCAGCTCCGGTTTCCCCTTCATAGAAAATGTGCTACATTGCTATGCTAGTGTTAAACTACAAGATCAAACATGACCAATAAACTACAAATAGGGTTATTCTATCCCCAATTGAAACAAAGGGGAAAATAACCTTTGTCGGAACATGTAGTGCCTACGCCCACCGTACAAGATAACCAGTCCTGCAATTTAGCGGCATATTAGCAACTTTCACTCCCTAAGCACACTTAATATTTGGTGCAATGATGCTACCCAAAGGCCAGCAATGCACAGCAAAACTTGTATTTGCCTTTTACTGCAAACAAAGTTTGTTTGCAGTAAACGTAAAATGAACATTTCAACCATACCCAAACTCGCCATGCAAATGGTACTCGCCCTTCATAAAATCTCTTCGCCAATGTGTGTGGGCTAGCAGATTTGGAGAGCCCTGTGAGATACATTTATCTTCCGCTTGTAGCTTTGAAATACCCGTTTAGCCTGACACCAACAGGTACACAGAACTACCTTTCACTCCCCAGACCAAATCTCACAATACAAACATACCTATGTTACATTAATGCTGCTATTTCCTAATGTATACAAAGGAGCTTAATGACATATCTCAAAGACATTTAACGCATAATGCATCAAATTTAAAACGGAAAAGTTATAGACTGCATTTTATATGGAAGTTAGATTTGTGGCACTGTGTACTAGCTCCTTGTTCACAAGAGGTCGCTCCTGATGGAAATATACCAAAATGTCGCCTCCAGAACTCCCGACTGCCGAAAATGCTGACTTTTTTTTCCCGACCCCTCTTACACCACATATATATGTGGGAGGGGAGTATAGGATATGATACAAGTATGGGGATGTTGCGGTTTCCCCCCGCATATGTATGTGGTGTAAGTGTTTAAAAAAAAAAGCCGGCATTTTAGGCTGTCGGACTTCTGAGGTTCGCAGTAATGGCATAGATCCCTCCTGATGAGGTTTTGCTACTGTAAAGCAACGAGCACGGTGAGGCTTGACCCCTGTAATACTTTGGCCCTGCGATACTCTGCCCAACCGACAAGCCCTCAACCCAACAACAAAATCCCCCAAAAATGCCATGGACTAGGAGAGAAGACACTTTAAAAGAACAAGGCGGGCGGGTGAAGACCAATCATCTCAACCTACCATGAAAGGGAATCAAAGAACACCAAGAAACAATACACTAAGCCACCCTCTGGAAGAGTGCCCCTTTGCCAGAACATGACCAAAATCACTTCATCGGTCACGCTACCTATCAACCTACAAACTTCTTCGACAACCACCCATCCATAAAGATTCCAACCACAAAGTGACGCTGAAAACGCTAAGGGTAGACCAGAGATAGACAGAAGAAAAGCAACTGAATCAAAGACTTCAACAAACCGTTCATTACTAAAAACTGGCAAGAGAACACGTATCAACAAGAAACTACAGACAACTACAACCACCCAAAATGCAACCTTCTAAAGCTACGCAACGAAGAAACGGAAGCAACAGAAGTCTGTCACACAACTCACACAGCAAAACACAATGCAGAGTCAAAAGGAAAAGCAAACCAATGCCAAATGAAATTACTGACAATGCCCTAAAAGGACAAACTTCAGCAAACAAAATGATTCACTGCAACCTAATCAATGGCACATCAATATCAAAACATGCCACAGAGTTATACAATCTTCTCAGCAATGGTGGAATGGAAATACTATTCCTCACTGAAACCTGGCTAACAGAAATATTCAAGTTAGTCGCACACAAATCCCTACTCAATAACTTCAAATTGAAACAAGCGAACAAAGAAGAAAAAGGAGAGGACCACGCCATTGCACACAAAGACCACCAAAAGATAAGAGTACCATTACTAGATATCCGGAACTGTAAAACGCTCTTCCTCCAGCTAGCCTTGGACCACCAAACCAACCTCTCTTTCCTTCTCATCTACAGACTGCCAACATGCAACACATTTTCACACACATTTGTAGACTCCATTGCCAGCATCACCATCAAATATGACCACCTGATCCTACTAGGAAAATTCAACATATGGTTTGAAGAAGAAAACACAAACTCAAGATAAAACACTAACATCTCATTCATCAGAAATGAATCTACAGCAATTGATGAAGGAAGCGACACACACTGCAGGGCACACCCTAGATGACATTTTCAACACCAGACTTTAATCCACGAAACCACCAAGCACCATTTTAGGGTCAACCACCCTAGAAGAAAAAAACAGATAATCCAAAAATGAATTACGGAAACCCTAGATGCCATCACACAGGAAAACCTTTCACCCCCACAGAAAAGAAAACAGCAGAATTGTTCACATACCACCTCTGAGACTTGAAGAAATTAAACAAAAAACTGGAACAGGAGTGGAAGAAAAATTACAACCAACTCAACAGAGAAAAAACAAACACCAAAGAGAGCTACGACTATGTAAAACCAAAATCCTCAAAGCAAAAACATATACTAAACCGAACACATCAAAAAAAGCGAGCAACACACAGAAAGGTGTCCAGCATCATTAATGAGCCAAGACATCAGATAGCCTGCAAAAAACACACCCAACTCTTTCCCAGTAACTGTGCGAAGACCTTGCAAACCATTTCAAAAACAGAATCTCCAACATCCAGCAAGTCATCAAAAATATTCCCAAGAACACGAATAACTCCACCGATGAGCTAAATCCAGAATTAACCACAAGACTAAAATACTTTGCACCAGTCAAAATAATAATTTGCCAATTTAGTGAATCAAAGCAACAAAGCAGGATCACCAGCAGACCCTTGTCTACCAGACATCTACAAGATTATCCTCACTTAAAGGAGACTGCAGAATACTTCCAGAGCCTCTTTAACCACTCACTGGCAACAGGAGCTTTACCATGAAACTTCAAAGCGGCAGACTTTAAACCACCCCTGAAAGACACTGCAGAAAACACAAGACCTAACCAACTACCGGCCAATCTCAAACATCCCCTGCCCGGCAAAGCTACTATAAAGCTACATATATTAACAAATGCTGCAACATGTAGAAAGCAATCAGATACTAGACCAGGCACAAACAAGCCAGTTACAGACCTATGAGAGGAATGATAACAGTGCTACGATCCATCTGGGACGATCTACAAACTAACACAGACCTCATCCCCCTCAGCACTAATACTACTAGACATATCAGCAGCCTTCAACACGGTCCACCACGAAACACTCCCCAAAAGACTTAAAGAAATAGGAATCAGCTGTTGCTATGGCCAAAGTCCTTGCTAACAGAAAGAATGGAAACAACCTGGCTAACCCCTTCAATTCATCACCACTGTGAGAAACCTGAAGGTGACTCACCGGCTAGTCCCTGAGGATTTGTTATCGAGGTGGCCAGGACATGGCCATCGCTTTTGGATCCATTTCCTGGGGGTGGACCAGTCCAGGAGGATCACCTGGATGAGGGATCTTTCGGGGAGTTCAAGTGCGACTCTGGACGGACAGACTCGGTATCCCCTTCCCTGTAACACCTTTACCCCAGGATATGTAGGACTCAACTCTCCCCCCCACCCTCTTTTCCGAACCAAACACTTTCTCCCAGACAACTCACTGTAAGGGAAAAATGACTAACACCCGAGCCGTATACCTGACATGTCCGACTACAATGGTCAGACAGGATCAGGCCAGTACTGATTACACACACCTGACTTCCATCCCACTTCCCCACATGGATAAAAGGCAGAGCACGAAAGCACACTGAGCAACGCAAAGCACACAAGGAAGCAGCAGTTCCAAGAGGGCAGATTAATACAAGATGCAAGACCGAAGAGGATTACAAGGAGGGAAGCACCCTTGACCTTTTCACCGAAAGACCACATCTTTCATAAGCCTTTGAGAAAAGGAAACTTACGACTTGGAATAAAAGCTGAAGAATCCTGCATTGTGTGTCGCAGGTATCCGGCGCTCTCCCATGTCAATAGTCAAGGGGGAGGAGGTTGGGGGAAGATGTGTTTGCTGCTGTGGTACTGTCCTTGGCTCCTAGAACAAAGCAGCACCAGTGAAGCCAGCACAGCCAGTGAGCACAGCCGGTGAGTCGGGGAGACTGATATCAGACCGGTCTGTGTGGAAACCAAGGTTGCAAGCAGCAACATTGTATAAAGAAGATTATTAAGACAGCCGATGAGTGACTGACCTCTGAAACTAAGAACCGATACCGTAGACAGAATGGTCTGCCATCACGTGGGTGCTCATTCGAAAGTCTCTTGTTAGGTATCCAACCAAAAGGGTGTGCACGTTAAAAAACAATTGTGAAATCGAAGTGGTACTGCAATGGGTCAAGCCAAACTTCGATATTTGAACTAAAATTGACATTGGTCCGAGCCCGGCTGAGGGAGACTAATTTTGTTGAAGGGATCTGAGCCCGGCAGAGGAGGATCCGGGGTGAACCGTGAGTCACCTGAAAAAGAAGAACCCATGAACAATGTGTGATAAAGTGAAAGGTGGAAGACGGGCTCGAGCCCGGAAGAGAGAAGCCTGTGCAGAACTTTATACTAAAAGGATCCGAGCCCGGCTGAGGGGGATCATGGGGTGGATAGTGAATCACCCGATGTGAATACTTGTGAAAATCTAGACAGGAAAATAACTTGTTGATTATTTGGTTGCATCAGGCCCTTTGAGTTAAAGAGACTTTGTGAAGCAAGGAGACTTGCGCTCTGAAGGCCCTGATGCTGATAAGTGAACTGTAAAATTGTGCTACGCTCAAGTGAACTGCATTATCCTGTGCCGAAAACGTGGGGAAGGAAGGCCGACGGCCTGAAAACCTGACATATTTTGAACATGTTTCCCTTTCATAACATTGTTCCCCACAGTATTTGTATTTAGAAGTAAAATTTTTTTTAGTGTAGGCCCTTTTATTTTGACAAGGCACCCCCAGGACTGCGTTATTATTTGATGGTCGTAGTTTGCTCCCATCTGTAGATTTAAGTTTAAATAGGCTTTTTCATACCCTTTTTGAAGTTCAATAAACACCCTTGAACTGTGGTCACTTTTGTTGCTCTTACTGTTGATGCCATGCCTACCTTAAACCACACACATCAACCTGTGGAGATCCACAAGACTCATCATCACCATCGCCAGTTCACTTCAACATCTACCTCATCAAAAGACATGGACTCAACTGCTACAACTATGCAGACGACACACAAATTCATCTATAAAAATCAACACTACTGAAGAACCAGACCAAACCCTCATCAACTGCCTCACTCAAACAAATGGATGTGCTCCAACAGCCTTAAACTCAGCCCGAACAAAACCGAAATCATGACCACACCCAACAACTCATTAAACCAACATCACATTCCATGTCCTAGAGAAACTCACCAGAGCCCTCCAAAATAGTTAAAAACATCAGAATATGAATGGACAATGACCTACTACTTGAACCACAAGTCAATGCAGCAATATGAAGTGCTTCTTCCACCTACCCGCAATCAAATGGATACTACATTCTTTCACCTTCCCACATGGAAGACTCAACGTCATCTCCACTAGGCCAACAGCTTATACCTGGGAATGTCGTAATAACTCACCAAATATTGACAGCAAATACAGAAAGCAGCAGTAAGACTACTCCTCAGATTTACTAAGAGAGAACACATCACTTCAGCACCAAGAACCCTACATTGGTGTTACGCTCACCTGGCTCCCACAGGGGCGTCGATCTGAACTGGACAGCTGCGGTCTCCACCAATGTGACGCGTAGTGCCGAGATGACGGACTGGAATGGCCCACCTAGCTTCGTTTGCTTGGCCCGTAGGAATATTCTTCTGATGGTTTGGAAAGATGAGCTCTCCATCCTGCATTGAGCGCAGGGGCGTGTAGATAACCAGTTGCTTCACTGGCTCGAAGGAATTGGTGAGTTCCAGAACAATATTGACTCGGAGATTCCCGGCAAGACGCCGTAAGTATGTAGTTCGTGAGAGTTCAAATGTCTGACTTTCACTCTTGTCCGATTCCTTGCAGGTTGCAGCTTGATCCTAGCGAAGAGTTCCTCGTGGCAACCGGTAATATTCAGGTAAGGATTTGTATTATCCAACACAGTTTGATTTAATAATGTCAATATGTAACCTGTTGCTTTCTCCCTTATTCAGGCGCTGAGAGAAAGCATGAAGTCTCGGGGAATAATGCCTCCAGCGGTAAAATCAGGTAGGTCTATTGTGGTGAGGAGGTTTCCCCTTGTTTGTCCCTTTGTTTCACCTTGCTGTCCTTTTGTTTCCCCTTAGGGGCCGGGGTTCGGCGAGGATGAAGTGGAAGCTGCGCCGACCCGTGAAGAAGAGTAGTACCCCCGGTGGTAAAATCAGGTAAGTCTATGGGGGGTAACTATATTGCCTCTGTGTATTCCCTTGGCTCACCTTGCTGTTCTTGTCTTCCCCTTAGGTGCTGGAGTGCGGCGGGAACATGCAGAAGGATGCAGTGGAATGTGAAGATGCTGCGAGGCCGGTGAGTTCAGCGCGGCGCTGCAGCAGAAGAGGCGACGCGCATAAAATAACTTCTTTCTTCCAGCTCGAAGGCGCGATGGATCGGGAATTCAGGTAAGGATCAAAGGTATTGCTCTTGTTCTAACCTTTTCTCCTTCTTTCTCCCTTTTTCTAGGAGCTCCAGACTCGAGGCGGGCGTGGCAGAAGACTGGATGCAGACTTGCAGGCAAGGTGAACGTTACGCTGCTGGATGCAGAATAACGCGAAGCGTGTGCTGCTCTTCGGGCGTAGTTTAAATAGCCTCCAAAGTAATCCCAGGTAAGTATTCCTCCCCAGCCCCACCCGAGTAAAAAAAAAATAGTCCCTAGGTAAAGTAGTCCCTTCCAAGCCTCTTTTGGCTTGGAGCTCTTGCAGCATGGTCTGCATCAGGTGAGTTTGCAGCATGGTCTGCATCAGGTAAGTTTGCAGCATGGTCTGCATCAGGTAAGTTTTAATCTATGAGCCTGGCACCTATGGCGCCGGGACTGACTCTCCATATGAGCCTGGCGCCATAGGCGCCAGGACTGCACCCAAATAGCCCCTAGCAGGGGTTGTTGGGCTTGCTTAGAATAACTTTATGCCTGCTTCCGGGGTTGCTGGACTTGGTCTAGGTCCCCGGGGGTAGGCATCATGACAATTGGCTTCCAGTCTTCATGACAATTGGCTTCCAGTCTAAGACGGAATTTACTTCAAAACATACAAAGCAATCTGTTGAGCAACAAATCAGCACTCCAGAAAGGGTTTGAATAGACTCTTAATTGAACCAATATCCCTTTGTTCCTCTCCAAGTACATACTCTCTCCTCCCTCCACAAACCAAGGTCCAATGTCAGTCATGATAGTGCTTGGAATACCTTCCCTGTTAAACATCTTCCAGGAACCTTTCCACACTGCACACTGTTGTCTCCTTTACCACCTTCAAGTATATAGTTAGATGAAATGTTATATTTAGAATACAGTGTACTTGTAAAAGGAACAGCAATGTGTTGTATCTTACGTGAAAAGATATGTTCCTGTTTCAAGGTTACGTGGAATGGTTACATAGAATGTTTGTGTGAAGTTTCATGGAGAGAGGATGGTTGAGAAGTATAGGAATGGTGCAAGGCCTACAGCTGGGGCTCCTCTAGGATACTCAATAAAATCTATTGGAATCCTTTCTGGACTGGAGATTTGTGAATACTTTGCCATCTCCAATCAGATTTAATAACTCTCCCATATGTGGTAATGGATGTCATTCTACTACTTCACATCTATTCACCTGACGCAAGTCCACACATAGCCTCACATCACCATTACGTTTTCTGCAACTACTAACGGAAACACCCATTCTACTGGTGCTGCATGCTCTATTATTCCACCATCACATCATTTTTTTTCAATTCCTTTCCTACTACTTCTCTCAATGCCATATGTACGGACCTCAACAACTACCGGTACAGCTTTTTCCTTCAAGACAATCTTATGTACCATCCCTTGTAATTTTCCCAGCTTGTAAGAAAGAACTCCAGGTACCTCAGTACTGCTGGTGCAGCATCAACCCTGTCTGCAACCGCTAGCACTTGTTCACGTGTTGGGATCTAATTTAATATTCAGCTTACGTTGTTCCTTCCAAAAAAATGAAGCCCCTTTCCTTGCGACGCAAATCTTCCCCATCGCTTCCCTCCCTTTGAATTTGAAAGTTGCGAAGAAGTAACCCAGAATTTCGATTCTATCCATGTTATACCCACCTGCACTGATGTTCGGTGCATCAAGTCTTCCTTTTTCCCTCCCAATACTTTTTCCTATACATCCTTTAAAATGAGTGTCACCTTTGCACCCGAATTTGCCATCATGCAATTAGGCACAACACTGACTTCAACCTTAGCAATGGGGCTCTCATCATCGCTATCACCTTCCTCCCCAACTACATGTGATCAATATTGTCGAATTTGTGAGTAACTACTCTCAAGTCCAGAAAGGATTCCAATACATGCTTTGTTGAGTATCCTATATAAGCCACGGCCAAGGAGCGGAACTCATACAAAATTATCTAGAAACCAAAATGAGCCCTGAAATCTAGCAGCGATGTCCACCCCCAACCAAAGCAATATTCAAAACTTTAATTTGGTGGATCAGAATTTTCCTGCAACTCAGTATTTCCTTTGGGAGTCAGTTCCAAAGTTTTGCTAACAGAAGAACAAGTAAAATTCAGAGTACTACTACAAACTACTGGAAACTACTACAAACCTGGTTCTTTAACTCACCCACCTAAAAAGGGAGTACAATCGGAGGGAAACATCCAATCGCGAGCAAAGTAGAAACACCAGATACCAAAACAACCAAAACCAAAATCAAAATCAACCAAATCCAGGCTGGTCCAACAAAGGAATGCATATTAACGCCAATGACCATATAAGGAATGGAGACCACCCAAATCAAAGTAAATTACAAATCGCAGAGACCTCGCTCTACGCTAACCCTACTAAGACATTTTCCTACAAACTCACCCTGAACCACCAAATAAAGCATACAAATACCTATACAGCAGCACGATCTTGAAATCACAGCAAATTGCACCCCCGACCAACACCGACTAAACTTAACACACTAAACCTATGCAATATGAATCTAACATAGCGTACACTAAAGCCAAATTTAACTATTGATCGAAATAAATATTTGATGAGAACACAAACATACCTCCCGGCAAGGCCCCTGCACCGCTATTATTTCAACATCAACAATGCAGCCTGCCAATGAGTAACCACCTTACAGGCTGTTGAACGAGCCGATGGACTCAGAGTTCCATAGGTACTGTTGCAATTTCCATTGGCAAGTTTTAATAAAATTAACTGATTTCACTTCAGTAACATGACAATGGGTACACTAGAAAGAGGAACAAGCCAATTTGCCACACCACAATAATGCCTACCAATCTACACAATCTTAAAGAACATCTTACAAAAACAAAATCAAAAGCCTGATGAGTAACACAAAAAAATAAACACTTCATCTACGACCATCTATCGAACACAGAAACTGGACATTTATTTATTTATTTTTAACCAGAAATGTGCTTCTCTGAAACCTCATCCCCAAAAGGAGCAGCGGAAGCTTCACCATCTTCTATGTTCATCATGAATTCCCATAAGACAACATTGTAGGTTCCGCGCATACCTGAAGTTAAAGATCTATTCAGCATAATGGCTTGCTTGCCAAGTCCTGCTTAAATGCACGCTATCACCATTGTTTCCCTGTGCATACATCTTGTATACATGTCTCTCCCTTGCCCAACCAAGCCCTATTTTAATACCACCACAATCCTTTCCTGCTCCTACTAATTAACCGTAACAGTTCTGGCTTCCACACAAAGGTCTATAAGTAACCAAATCATTTTTCGAATGCCTTTTCCAGTTATGTTACAGTTATTTCGAGGTCCCCCTACCAATTAGTCAGGACACAAAATGGACGGTGCCAACTGGTGATTTTTTCATTTTAATTGGAAGGGCAAAACATTTCCAATGAATATGGCCCAGCATAATGAGGGAGCACCAACTAACCAAAGGGGCCTCGGGCAGGTTCTTCCTTTAAGTACATCTTTATAATAAGGCGTTAAAATTGGTGCATTTCACAGCACACTTTCTGTGAAAAAAAGCCACATAGAGTATAAATCCAATACATTCTTTGTCACTAACAGTAGATGCATGTGCCCACAATATATGCTAGTATTAAAAAAATATATTCATGCTGGCTGTGCCAATATATGCACGTATGCCCACGTAAGAAATACTCAGGTTTACTTTGCACACAAAGGGCCTCATCACGAGTTTGGCGGTTACGCTGGCGGTATTAGCCCTACCGCCAAACCCCCCGGCGCTATTAGCGCCAGATCACAGGTTTGGTGGTAATGGAATTCCCCATTCCCCACTGAACCCATTCGGGAATGCCCCATTCCCCATTGAACTCAATGGGGAATTTTCGCGCTCTTACCGCAGGCGGATTTCCCGCCGGCGGTAATAGCGCGAATTTTCAGCGGATTTCCCCCCAGCTCAGAGCTGGGGAGAAATCCGCCGAAGCCCTGATTTGGCGGACCGTCAAATCCGGCGCTAATAGCGCGACCGCCGGATTTAAGGGTTACCGCCAAACTCGTGATGAGGCCCAAACACAGTAAAAAGGCTATGCCACTATAAGAAAACCTATCCATGCTGGCTGCATCAAATTAACACCCCCCTCCTCCAGCACACCCATGTAAGAACACTCCTCATGCTAGCTTTGCCTCTAATGCCAGTAGAAAAGCCATGCCACTGTAAGAAAATATGGCCATGCTGAGTGCATCAGTGTAGACTCTGCAAGCACACACACATTCATATAACATACACACTATCTCATCAGGCTCTCACATCCATACACACGGAAGTCTCATTCAGACGAGCAAACATTCATATGCACACTTAAGCAAACCATTGCATTTACGCATACATACACAATGCTTTTTTTTCTTAACTGCTCCAGATGCCACCCACACTGCCAGGGGGCCTGCTGGCTCTCGTGCACCACACAAACAGGATGAAAGAAGAGTTGCCTTGTTCCTTACATGCAGGGTGGAGCAGAAGTGGCACCAACTTGCCACCACAATGCAGCTTAATGCTCAGCGAGGTGTATGAGCGCCCCCTACACATACATTGCACTACAGTAGCCCAGCCTGCATTCCCATTTGGGTTATGCAAGTGTGGGCGAAGCAAATTTACTCCTTGCATGGCCAATTAGAGCATGTGCGGCTGGAGTACTGTACAGTCAAGGGAAAAACATATTTCTCTACAGTAAAAAGCCAGCCCATGAAGGAGTGCTCAGCTGCATGCTGCAGCTGTAGGAAGTGTTCCGTGTTTTCACCAAGCTGGCTTGCTTAGCGTGGCTGCTCCATAATAGGTGGCGGGTCAGCAACCATCACCCTTTATGGACGAGACCCCACTGACATTTAATCTAGACTAGGCCTAATGATTTGTAAGTGACAATCCACACTTGCCAAGTAAGAAATAGTGTGCCGTGTTCATGGAGAACTGGCTTCACACAAGAAGGCGAGTGGCTTTTAATGCATGGTTGGTAAATTGCAACTGTAGTTTCCCCTAATCTAGACTCTTCATCACTGTTGCCTTGACCCTCCCTTCCCAGAATCCTACTACCTACAGCATGGTCTGACCATAACAGGATACAATGGCACATCTTAATAACCGAGAAACATGGCATCCACAAATATGCCAAGTCACAATCAACTTAATGAACCCACAACACCTAAACTAAGAATATGTAAAACCCCAGAAGCTGATCTGCCCTTTCAAAATAGTCTTAACTCAGCCTTGGACGCCATGTGTTCTGAATAAAGGAGGAGTCCGTTTGTGGTCCCTTCGATTTAGTGGATCATAAAGTCCTTTGTAGTCATTTGGATTCTGCCGCCCACTTTTCCCCGGAAGCCATTAAATGGATTGAGTCATTCTTGAGTGAAAGAACCATGAGAGTCTTCTCTCCCTCAGCAGCGGCAGATCCCACCCCCCCCATCTCATGTGGTGTCCCCCAGTGCTCTTGTGTCTCCCCAACTCTATACAACATCTTCACCAAGCCCCTGTTTGATGATCTGGACCATCTCGGTATCACCTACACTAACTATGCAGATGATACACAGATCCTCCTCCCGCTTTCTGGGGATCATGAAAAGGACACGGAATTGGTGAACAAAGTATATCTTATCATCCAGGCATGGATGGCTACTCATGGCCTCTGTCTGAACGATGATAAGACTGAGTTGATAATCCTGGGCTCCCAAGCCAATATCAAAAAACGAGGTCAGGAATTCTCCTCCTTCAATATAGACGGGAATATCATCCAAGTGTCCAAGGATGTAAAAACCCTTGGATTCTATCTTGATTCCACCTGATCACTTGATAAACAGGTAAAATCCTTGTTCTCCTCCACGGTTTACACCTGCAAATTGATAAGAGCTGGTAAACCATTGCGTTCCAATAATAGCTGCTTAATCTTGGCCAGAGCCTTAATACTCTCCAGAATTGATTACTGCAATGCACTATATTCAGGAGTTAATAAAACAATAATTCAAAGATTACAAATATTACAAAATAATGCCCTGAGAGCAGCACTAGGTATAAATAAAAGAACCCACATCTCCTCCGCCAGACGCCATCACAAATGGCTGACCACCGACAATAAAATACAACTCAAGATGCTATCTCTGACCCACAAAGCCCTTAACAACTCCACCCCTAGATACTTGATTGACAAATTCCACAGGCAAACATCTATCAGACCGACCAGAGCTGTCAACGCCAACTGCTTGACAATACCTAACTTCAGACTCACCACGATCGGAGGAAATAGCTTCCCTGTAAAGGCTGCAAAAACCTGGAATTCACTGCCACAAGACTTAAGAGTGGATTTGCCCTACCTCCGTTTCAGAAAAAATGTTATTCAGCTCCTAACCTCTACTGACCTCAGCTGAACTGTCATCTACATCCCACGGTAATCATTTGCATCTGTCTCCACTGTATATTTTATGCAATTCCAATTTGACCATTCCTTGTACATTGTATATTATGTAATTATTTGTGATTTCAGGCCATTATTGTAACCATGTAAGCTTCGCATTTTCTTATCGCTGCTGCGCCCTGCTACCCCAGGGTCTGGCGCGCATAAAAAGTGAATAAAAACAAACAAACAAACAAACACCAGCCTCTATTCGTATGGTGCGTTGGATTCAAGTTAAGATGGGTCTGGCACATGGAACCAATGTGATTTATTCTAGCCTTGAAACGACAATTTATCCTTGATAACTATAGTGACCACTTCTTAGTACAGAATAGCTGTGGTTGGATCCCTGGTGGTAATGACGCTGGATTTGACTGTTGTCACATATTTGGGTGATGCCCGAGTGTAGGTCACGGACTCACTGCTAGAAACAATTAGGTTTTCATGTTGTTATTTGTACATTGGCCTCGGTGAATGCGATCGCCGTGAGCAGAGCACTGACCAAGGCCCCCTGGGCACTACAGAAGCTATCCAGCAAATTAATCAAGGACCATCCAGTCCCCCACTCCTCCGCCTTGATAAAGACCCCTGGTCGAAACATGTGTTGGCTTTTTCTCATCATGAAAATGTACCAATACTTGATTGCAAAACCCAGGCAACCAATTAATGGGCAACTAGGGGATAGCTTTGTCCTCGCAGATGAAGTACGTTCCGGAATATGGGAGAATGACACAATTATGTCCAAAGGCAAATGTGGCATTATTAATCACTACACTAGAGTCAGTGAACAGATTATACTGACATTTGCTAATTCCCATGAACAAAGAACCTTGATTGGTATAACAAATGAGACCAACGGCTGGGGAGGAAAGATGAAGTGCTGATGGTTTAATGTGAACTTGGTCTTGGGTGGGGAAATTCGCAGGACCAGTGAAACCCAAGTGGGAATGAGCATCTCTACACGTTCCTGGGCCCTGGGACCAGGCAACCAACTTGAGATCCAAACAGACACCCCCCCAATGAAAGGGGATGGGTGCAATAGGAAACTGGAGTATAAATCATGTAGCATATAGGCACAATCCCAACAATCTGTCAAATTAAAGATGCAGGCATACTGCCAAGAGAAGTGTACATACGTATTTTCACTGTGAACCCATGACTGTGCAGAGGGACCGTCATTCTCATGGCAAGTTGTACGGAAAGTGTTTGTCATGTTTGTCACAGTGAAACAAGAATATAACAACAGAAATGTAGCCGGGCGGTCTGCACACCAGGTCCACTCCTGGTCTAAAATCGAATTGTGCTCTCAGGACAACAGACGTGGCTTGCAGACAAGGTTCAGTTTAGTTTATCAAAGCTGGTAGGCTATCGGACATGGGCAACAGAAATCCGATAGACCAATGTTTTCAGGCTCCGTGAAGATGCAACAAAGTACTCATCGATGTTCCAAAGTTCCACCAAGACTCAGGCACTGGACAAAGAACCCACATTCGTAACCCACAGTATTAGATTGAGAGTTCCACCTAAGAGCCAAAACACCAAATATCTAAGATACCAAAGCCAAACAAAAATAAGTGTCATTGCAACAAAAGAATGACCAACAAATGATGCAGCATTGGCATCCACTGTTTGCCAGCGCACCGACGACCTCAGGGGATTCATCTCTGTTGGGGGTACAGATCCAGAGGCAAGGGACTTGGCCAGTTGCCAGCATGCTCAAAACTATTGACCATCTGGTATCTTTCCACGGGATCAGAGAGCGTACCTCTTGCAGGTTGCTTTGTGAGGTCCAGTGGACTCAGACACTGTAGATGGTACGCCAACAGTGGGGCCTGAATCAGGACCGGTCCTTCCAAGAATTCGACCGCCTTGCCGAAGGAGCCTTAACAGCAGGTCCCGCAGAGAACTCATTGTATGGAAAAGATTCAGAAGCTGCAGATCTCGATTCAGCACATGAACTTATTGGCCGATCGGGGATCGTGCCCTTGCCTTCTGATACTGGCTGTTCTGTTCCAGGAACCCTGAAAAAAAGTCAAAAATCGGCTGGCACTCTGAGACGTCACTAGTGGGGGTGGTCGCGGTGGAACTGCAGCCAACCAGAGTAAGATCGGTGGACAAAGAGGTGATGTTGTCGACTGGGGGCGGCGACTTTGTGGCAATGCGCTGCATGGATCCAGCTGGGATAAATGCACACTTCACTGCAGAATTTGTGTTCAATAAAACCTGGAAGGGACCACGCCAACTCAGTTGGAGTGCAGACCTCCGCTGATGGACTTTCACCAGGACCCAGTGTCCTGGCCGTAGAGAGTAAACGGGTTCAGAAGCCGGTTCAGGGAAAGCTTCACTGACCCGAGCATAATGAGATCAGACGAAAAGTTTTAAATCAACATGCAACAACATTTAATCAAGGTGCCATCCTCTAATGGCAGACTTTGAATGTGGCGAACTACTGGAGGTGCAGTTTCCATTATCACGGGCGACCAGTGAGGATTTCATGAGCAGACAGTCTGCGTTTACGCTGGGGGTTAACATGCAAACAAAACCAAGGGAAAAGCTTAGAGCCATTTCAAACAAATCTCTTTAAAACACTTTGGACAGCCTCAACTTGAGGACACAGCTCCGGCATACTACATGTACGCTTGAGGGCTGGTGATAAGCACAATGAACTGTTGAATTATTCCTAGAGCTTTGCACACTTCTTTAATGCCCTGACCAGTAAAATGGGTACCTCGGTCACTGTCACTACTAAGGGGCAATCCAAACCAAGCTATAAACTTCTTGGCCACAGTGACAGTATCTGCTTTTCTACAGGGATGTGCCTCCACACACCCAAAGAATACATCCACTGGAACTAGACAGTACGTGTATGTCATACAAGCGGGGAGCTGTATGAAATCTGTCTGTACATGTAAAAATGTATCTCCTAGTACAGGACGTGCAGACAGCTTTGTGGGCACTGCTCTCCCAATATTGTACGTTAAGCATACAACATAACTTTCACAATACCTCTGGCCCATGGAAGCTGACCCGGATGCCATCCAATCTCGATTTAACTAAGTAACAATTGTGTTTTAACCTGAATGAGCAATGCCGTGAGCTTCACTGACCAGACAGGGGAGAAGTACCTTGAGTGCCACCAGGCGGCCGTCTGGAGAACGCCACAGGAAATTAATTCCCAGTTTACATTTACGTTGAGTCCAGGTTACCTTTTCAGCTTCTAGGGCTTGACCTTGAAGGATCGCCAGACTGGAAAGGGAAGAATTAGGTGACCTTGGAACAGCAACACAAACAAGAAATGAATTAGGAGTGAGGGGCCCTTACAAGGATGCTGAGCAAGCGGCACCATCCACTAAAGCATTTCCTTGGGCTGCAAAAGATTGTCAGGAATCGTGTCACTATGGCTACAGCTGCAGGCTGTAACAATGCATTCAATAAAGCTAAATCATATTTTCCATTTAGTATTGGGGTGTAGAAGTTAAATATCCACGTTGCTTCCAAAGAATTCCAAAGTTGTGGACAACCCTGTGGGCGTACCTGGAGTCATTATAGATTATAGCCGATCTCCCACGGGCCAGAGTACACGCATAGGTGAGAATGACGAGTTCTGTGACTTGAGCTGATCTTACCATAGCCAATCGATGGGCTTCTAAAACGAAATGGGGGCTACGTACAGAATAGCCAGAAACCAATCACCCAGTTTCTGGAATACTGATACAAGATCAGGGTTCAGTAAAGGTGCATCTGAAAGATCAACAAAGGGTGACAAAAGTGTCTCCACAACAACCTGGCAGTCATTAGGCTCCACATCCTCAGGGGGTGGTAATAGAGAGGCAGGGTTCAGAACTGAACAGTCTCTCAATGTTACATTGGCAGCAGAAATAAGTAACTTTTCATATCGAGTAAAGCGGGAGTTTGACACATGCTGCGTCTTTCTTTTAAGCAGTAATGACAATACTGCATGGGGAACCAAATTCATGACGGCATGCCCTTGCAACAGAGAGTCAGTTTTCTCTACTAACAATGCAGCAACTGCGACAGCTCTCAGACAAGCCGTGATTCCCAAGGCTACTGGATGTAAAGCTGCAGGCTTACTACAATCCAGCCAGCCTAAATCCGAAGCTATTGCGACTGCTATCTTAATTGGGACGAAGATATCTTTTGCATCCAGATACCATTGCAGGGGCTCAGCTGTCTAAGCATATGTGAGGTTTTGAAGGGGCTAAACTATGTAAGCATACTTCAGGACTCATCGCCTACAGAAATGTACCATCCAGAGGAACCCCCTAATTTGCTTCTTGGTATGGGGCTTTGGGACTTTCTGGACCACTGCAATCCGATCCCGGGACAAACGCCTTTGCCCTGCTAAAACGTCATGGTCCAGGTACCACACACGGGGCAGACACAACTAATTTGTCTTTAGATGCCTTGTGTCCCTTTTCAGCGAGTGTTTTCAACAGGACCAGTGAGTCTTCCTCACACGCTTCCAAGGTGTGGGGGTGCTAGGAGCAGGCCATCTACATGCTGCACACCAGCATCGACCCTCCAGGAAACTATCGAATCAAGATCTTTCTTTAAAATGTGGGAAAACAAGGTAGGGCTTTCTACATACCCCATTAGTAGCCTAGTGAACGTATAGTGTGTTGATTTATGGGTAAATCGGAATAGGTACTGACTGTCAGGATGCATGGGTATGGAGAAAAATGCTGAACATAAATCTACGACAGCAAAATATTTGTCTGTGTAGCGAATACATCACAAAACTGTAGCTGGATTTGGAACAGCCGGTAATACTGCATTAACTGCATGCAAATCCTGAGTAAAACGATAAACCTCTTTACCTGGTTTCTTAGTAGGCAAAATAGCAGTATTTCAGGGACTGCGGGTTGGTACAATAATACCTTAATGGAGAAGGGATTCTATCACAGGACGGATACCTTCTTCAGCCTGTCTGGAAATGGGATACAGAGGTACACATGGCAAGGGCTTGGCAAGATCCAAAGTGATTTTAACTCGCCGAGCCTTAACCATATATCCAGTGTCATTTGCATGGGTTGATCATAAGTTGAGAGGGACTTGGTCCAATAGCCCCTGCCGTGGACAAGATGTTTCAGCCTGGTCCCCAGGCTTCGAATGTGTAATTTCCTGTAATACTGCCAACACCTTGTGCTCTCTATGAGCAGGTATTTCAAGATATATACCATCAAGGGAACAGTAAATAGAACGGCTTAGTTTACACAATACATCTAATCCAAATAAATTCACTGGGGAGTAAGGGCTCAGCAAAAACGCATGTTGGTCAGAAATCGTACCCATCATGACCATAAGCGGAGTGGACACAGAATGAGGTATTGGAGTACCCCCTATACCTACAGAGTTTATTACATCCTCAGGACGCATCGCCAGGGGAAACTCTGAGGCTTTTAGTGTGGAGTGCGATGCTCCAGTGCCAACATGAAATCTTTTGACCAGCAACAATACAGTCAACATACAGCAAGTAGGATCCATTGATATAAGTGGTGCAACAAGCACAGAAACCCCATCGGCAATCCTAAACATCGGTTTCAAGTAGTGGCGGTGGAGGCAGAGATCTCGCCATTCTGCTCTGTGCATTGGCTGTCTGCCTCGACCTTGATAGTGAGGCCGATGTGGGCACTCGGATTTCCAGTGGCCAAACTCTTTTCAGTAGTTACACTGATCACTGTATCTGTAATACCTTTCAGCAGTTTGCCCTGGTTCATACAACTGGGGTGCTCCTTTCCCTCTTCCCTGCTTTCGCCCACCTAGCACGGGGCAAACCCCTCCCCTTCCTTGAGGGAGGTTGTAAACTATTTGTAGCGCCATGAGTTTGGCTTCAGTAATTACTTTTGGTCTCTCTACCTTTTCATGAAAGTGCTGTGCAGCCAATAACACATTTCTTCCATTTTATCAGCACAGCCTTAATTCATTCAGATACCTTTGGTTGTAAACACATGAGAAACTGAGCCACCACGGCTTGAGGCGCAACAAGTGCAGCGTCAACAATACCGGAATATTGTTCAAAACGTTGTTTCAAACGTTCGCCGTATTCCGCAGGATCTCTTCCTTAGCTTGTTTACATGGATTTATCTCAGACCAATACTTCTTTTGATGATTAATTTGATAATTGGTTGCCGGTTCTTCAGCTGGTCAATTGGCATGCGCTTTAAGCAAGGTAAATACATCTGTGGGCAGCACTGCTCACCACAACTAATTCAAGTAGGATGATAGTCTATGGAGCTTATTGGAGTGGACTGATAAGTTGTTGGTTGGTTAGAGTCTGGGCAAGTCAGTCGTTGATCGGGCATCATATTTAAAATGGCAGGGTTCTAAGTGTCCAAGATATCTTCAGAACTTACCTGTAACAGGCGAGGCCCTTGAATTACAGGATATAATCATTTGTACCTTGCTTTTTGGGCCAGCACCTGTAGGTCAGAGTACTCGGTTTTCAGGGATTTAACTTGCTCATGGAGCTTTTCTTGAATGTCTTTCAGTGCCC
Organism: Ambystoma mexicanum; assembly: GCF_040938575.1. Classification (NCBI taxonomy): domain Eukaryota; kingdom Metazoa; phylum Chordata; class Amphibia; order Caudata; family Ambystomatidae; genus Ambystoma; species Ambystoma mexicanum. The sequence goes on from NC_090929.1 coordinate 163,853,392, forward strand.
GGGCCCTGTATTCAGTCAGTCTCTTAGTAGCTTTGGTATACAAATCTTAACTATCCCGTTGGCGTATAGGTGCACTTTTCTTCTCTAATGCCTTGCGTAAATTCGTTATTCTGTCCAAGTCGAATGTACATTCCTGAGGAATATGTTTAGGTGACTATTTGTGCCATTTTTCAAGGTACTACATGCTTTTGGTGAATAGTGAGTAAACATGAAGTGTGCGTTAGGAGAAAGTGGCACTTGTCTTGACTACCCTGAACCCATTCTCACAGGGCTAAGACAAGGTAGGGCTTATAACGGATCCACATCCGTTCCTAACCAGTCTGCATCGGGACGCTATCGAATCCCGTGGCTGGTGGCGTAGATACGACTCATTAGATCAACCACTCTGCCACACCTATCCCGAACCAGGTATCACCACCCAGTCTCTGTTTCTCCCAGTTACAGAAATTTCAGGAACACCAGCAGATATTGGTCAGATTCAGATGACTGCTGGTTGACAACCTATATCCCTCATTATGTTACCCACAGTGCAGAGCGGTATTCAGCTTTTCAGAGACATGGGTAGGTAAGGGTCTCGAGTAACGAGGTACGGATTAAGACAAGACAATCCTGGTGGTCTAATCTAAAATGCTTTCTTCACATTGATGCAGAACACATCCATCCTAATCCCTGATCCATACTACACTATGCTGACGAACGCAGCTCTCTCATGTACGCAATCAGCAGGGAGTATGGATGTGCCCCTTTTAAACTGCAGTGGCCAGCCACTTTTACTTTTCCTTAAACATTTACCCCAACCCTTTTCAGACAACACAATACGAGACATAAGACACAATCCACGATTTTTCAATCAGCTCTTTCATCTTCTGCAATTGTATTTGGCTTCGCCTCTTGCTTCTCCACTCTTTTTGACTGCTTACTCTCTGCTCTCTCTTCCTCTCCCTTTTCCTATCTTCTCCCCTCCTCCCCTTACTTTCTTCTATGCACTTACTCTATCAGAATTGTCCCTGGACCTAGCATGCTAGAAACCTCGTCTGTCTCCTCCCCCTCCCCTTGTTTTTTCTCACCCCGCCCATCCTGCACTATCTGAAATGTCATCAGGGCTAGTACGATAGTCGCTTGTTTTGTTCCTCACCTCCCTTTCTGCACCCCTCTCCCTCACCTTTTGTTTTCTCCAACTCTACCAGAAATGTCGTCAGGCCTAGTACGGTAGTCGCCTGTCTGTTTCCATTTCCTCCCCACTCTCACCCGCCCTTCTTTATTTATGTCTTAGCTCTTGCACTATCTGAAATGTCATCAGGCTGAGTACAATAGTTAATTTCACATCCTTACTGTTCACGGCCTGTAAGAATTTCATTGCATTTTCCCTCGTTTCCTCCCTTGCCTTGAAGCATTTTGAAACACATTGTGTATAGGCGCTATATAAATAAACTATCATATCATATCTTCACCTGCTCTGGCCACCCTCCTCGAGTTTCCCCCAGGCACTCTGCCCAGATCTCCCTTCCAAAGAAATTGTCTCTTCAGGGCCCATGGTGATCACTGGGATGTGCGCCCTTGGAGCTGGGCACAGAGCAATGGGAATCCAACGTCTTAAGTCACCAAACGTGTTGGGGAAAAATGACCACTCACGATTCTGGTTGATTGGTGAATTTTATTAGTAAAACGCAACAAAACAGTACCAACAGTAGCACAAGACTTCAGTGCAAGTGAGCCCCCCTTCCTCCTTCCCTCTGTGCAACGTTCTCTTATACTCAAAGGAACACATAATTTCAATGGAAGTGGTCGTCCCAACAGGTCAGGGAATTCTACTGAAACAAATGTTGCTGGCAGAGAACATAGCCCCTTTCATGTTAGTTAGTACTATCAGGGAGGACAGCATATCGGAATCCATTTAGTCAAGGTGAATATACTCTATTCACACACATTCTCAGGCAGGTGAGGAAACTTGTGATATGAGGACTTTTGTCTATTAATGCGCTTTTCCTAAGAAAGCAGGAGCCTAAAACACGGTTACATTTGCAAAAAGGGAAACACGCCAGAAACGAAAGATGTGAAGGCGAGCATTCCTACAAGCTAAGTGAGGTGCACTCATTACAAAGACATGCGCATTACAATCGACAGTCTCGCCTCGCAGAAGCAAGAACCAGTTGTTTAAACATGGCAGTTTGCAGCACTTACTCAGCATTATAATGCAGTAATATGCAAGGGGAGTACATACGATTAACATTTCCAAAACTTTCCCTCACATCGGTGTATATGAAATAGGCTTTGAGCCTCTGTTATTAGGTGTTTAAACATTGGGGCAATCTCCCTACCTCTATTTTCATCTTGCCTTGTTCTAAGGCAGCCTGATCTTTCAACAGAAGACGGATATCTGAAAGACATTTCATTCATTTTGGTCACTCTGACATTGTATCAATTGAATTATGAATCAACTGAATCATGTACCAGAGAAGAGTTAACAACTGACCTTGCACTCAAGCATAATGTCAAGAGTATGAGCCTATCTGTGGCACAGGCCACCAGAATAGAGGGCACCACATAGTTGTGCAGCAACCATTTCCCCTGGGGTCCTAAGTCTATGTGTAAGGTCCTGGTGATGTGTCACAAATACATGGACGATCCCAATATTTGATCTTTATTCTCAGACTAAGTGCCTTGTGGGATACATCCAATAAGATGGGAGATGCTACCTGACTAGCAGCACAAACCAGTGGCCCAGGGATGAATATCAGTTTCTAAACCATCAACCCTACACCTCTAGTACACGAGAAGGAATCCAAACACATTGGAAACACAAGTCAGTTATAAACGTCTATTTCCAATTTTGGTAATGTGGACGAACGGCAGGCTTTTCTCTGCAAGGTCGTTGAATCGTTGGTTTTGTTGCAACACCGCAAAAAAAACAGTTATTACCCAATGATAAGAGGGACTGTCCAGTCAAGGTTGTATACAAATATCTTCTTTATTATAATCATAAGAGTTCTAGCACACTTCAAAATACTTCCCACCACGTAAAGGAATGCAGAGGACAAACTGTTTCAAAGAAGGAAAAAGGGATGCACTCTGGATACTGACAGGAGGGTAGTTAGTAAAGTAATTAATCGTAACAGTTTAAGGATACTTGGTTTCAACGCAAAAGGAGCAATGGGTCTTAAAATGTCACTAGGGGCCTTCGGAGAAGGACTAGGGGGACAGAACCACAATGTACCTTGTGCAAGTTCTTAATGCTCGACAGTGTAGAGTCGGTTTCAGGGAACTTTGCAGCTTCTGCAACAGAGTTGAAGACAGGAGGGAGGCTGGACGGACAGCTGCAGGCTGGCCTACACGGTGGCTCTGGGTCAGGAATCTTTGTCTCAGTGCTGGTGGCAGTTTTCAAGCACTGGTCGAGGCGTCTCGGACGGCTTTAGCGACTGTGGCATAACAACAGACATTGGTGCAGTCGGTTGCAACCAGAGGGGCTCGGCTGGCTCGAAAATGTCTTAAGGGAGACGTCGGTAGATGCTTGTCGAAGCACTCCTCCTAGCTTCTTCACTGGGCTTGTGTCGCCCTTTAAGGTGGATGGCTCAAAGCAGAGGAGAGTGTTACAGGCAGCTGCCTTATCCTTGGTTTGGTTGAGAGTCTCTGGCACTTCCCACCTAGGAAGCTTGCTGCAGAGCCGAGCGGGACATGCTATGTGCTGGCTGGGTACCGGTTCTGAAGCTGCAGGAGGGTCCTCTGGATTTGGTGTCTCCCTCTGTTCTCTGGGTGATGTTTTGGGGATCTTGCTTCCCTCTTTGGAAATCCTGGCCTTCATTCACTGGCGGAAGATGTAAGGCAGACTGTACCTTCAGCCAGGGTCTAATGCTGAGTTCTTCCTTCTGGTGAAGCCTTCAGATGATCTGCCCAAAAGACAGGCTCAGCCTTGTTTTGAAGCCAAATGGACCACAGGGATTGGTGTAGGCTAATCCCTTAATGAACAAATCCTGCGCCCCCCACCAACAATCTCCAGTATGCATGAGGTCATAATCAGAGTGCTTTGCAACAGAAAAGGTAAAGGGGTGAAAACATGTAATACTAAGTCCCACCAATCTTGCTGTGTGCTGTGGATCAATGGGTTTCTCTGCTTAAAGGAGCTCTCTGTGGTTCCTGATTAAAGTGGCTGGTCTCCCTTGAAGCTGCGGCGAGAACAGACTTTCTTGCACCGTCAATCCACATACTCATACCTTCTAAATGGGGTCTCCCTGCCGGGATGACTACTGTAATATACACAGTCCCAGACATGAAATTTCACTGTCAACGCGATACTGAGGGCAGGAGCTGGCTTCAGGTTGATACCGTGCATCTGAAAGGTTGTTGGGGTTTCCTGTCTCCTTTGTTAGCCTCTGCAGCTGGGTCCCACCTGCGCCTGTTTGAGGTACACTCTATTGGTATGTTAATCGATGACACCATTTACAGAGCTAAATAAAAAGACAGGCCTGGAGCTTTTTTTTAGTTAATTAGGCTGGCCATGGCAGGAGGAACGTTTTGACCTCCCCCTTCCGCCTCTGTGTGCATGAAAAAGAAATATTTTTTTTTAAAAAAAACAATAGATCTTTTTTGAGGAACTTGAGGCGCGAAACACTAGGCACTACTCGAAATGTACTCTAAATGTACCTTCCAAATGTAATGATGAGCATGCGTTATGTATTGTAGATTAGGAAATGGGTGTATTAGATTTATGCGACGAGCCTACTTCTGCTCCTAGAAAAGCCATAAGTAAAAGAAAGCATTTAGAAATAAAAGGGTTTAACTAGAGTACAAGGCTCCATTACGAAATTCTTTAAACCCATCTCAGAAGTGCATGAAGATTTAAATGTCAGCACTCTGTCAGTTTATTCCGAAATGGAAAGTATTGCAAAGCCAATGGTGAGGTCCATAGAAGTTTTAGTTGAAATTCCGTCTTTGCCCGTGGTGGCAAAACATTTGTCCTTGCCAGCAAGCACCCAAAAACTGGCCCCAATTTTTTTACTGAGAGTACCAAAAGAAAAGCTGTCTTTGTCGAAGTCGCCCTTAAAAAGGTGTTCAATGTGTTGTAACAGATAACTTGAAGTCGCAGGTGTTTTGTAAAATCCAAACCTCTGATGCACAGCAACGCTTACAGTCCATGTTGCAAAATCCACAGTCTAGTGTTGCAGCAGATCTGGTGGGGCGGAGGGGGTTCACTTCAAAGGCCCAAGTGTCCTCTGTTCAATCCTTTATGTCACTAGAAGAAAAAAGGAGGCTTTTGTTCCAACATTTCCCTAAGAAGGGTTTGGATGGGCCAGTGTGCCCTTGCTCCCTTTCTAAGTATCCGCCACTTCCATCTAACAAAATTGTGAGCCAGCTCATGGTGTCTTCTCAGGGGTATCATTTAAAGGCTAAAAAGGGGACGGATGGGTCCAGTGCTGTCAAAAACTCCTTTGCGGAGGATCGCATTTTAAATATTGAACAAATAGTGAACAAATTATTATGGACAGTTCTCCGTTGCCCTCAAATCGGCGACACGTTATGGTCTTGTTTTCAGAGATTTCAAATCTCTGCATGCCAACTTCAAAAGACATTTCTCAGGTTGAGCTTATTTCTGATATAAGAGTGGATGTGGCTAAATTATATCTTTTCTATAGAACGATCAGAAATTTGGTAATTCCAGAACTGGAAGCTTTTATGTCTTTAGCATAGGAGTGATGCAAGCTAGGAAGGTGGTAAATATTAGTGAGGCCTTTTGTAAACCTGTACAGAGTCCAAATTTGAGTTAATTGGAGTTGGGACATCTTTTTACTTTAACTAGAAGTGTCTTTTGTGGCCCTGAATTGGTGTGTGGTGTGGTTGATCAAATCCCCCCGATTTTTCGGCCAAGCTATGATTGATCCGCCATTCTTTCTACTTTGCATGGAAGGCAGCTAAACGATAAAAATGTCTAATGAAAAAAACTTTTCAATATTGCTTCTTGGAATTGTAGGGGTCATGCATTTCTGACAACACATTTCGAGTCCTTACGACCCTATTCCCTTATTTGTCTACAGGAGACTGGGCTTACAGGCCTTGCATGTGTAGAAGGCTTCACCATCTGCACTGTAAATGCAGTGCAGCGTCAAAGAGGTCGTCCGGTGGGGGGTTTATTATGTGCACTAAAGAACGGTCTGGGCCTTAAAATGTCCCCTGTGGAAACAAAGAGGGCCGACATTCAGTTGGTCAAATTAGTGAACTGTAAGGGTGTGGCCTCAGGAGAAGCCTCGTGCTATGTGTTTAATCTATATTTTAATCCTGCATCAACATCAATGGTATCTATTCTGGACAGTCTATTGGATTTGATTGCTGAGGCTATGGCTGAAGCCTTATGTAGTATTCTAATTTTCGGGGGTCTGAATAGTGAATGCCTAGATCCTCATTACTATCGGTTGAATAACAGAATAAAAGCCTCAACCCGGGCTTTAGAAAGGGGAAGGCTTATAAGGGAGGAGATGAAAGGTTGGGACCTTGCCTTGGTAAATGGTAATATTAGGGGTGATAAGCCCCTTCATGTTACCTGGAAAAACGGGGTGAGGAAGTCTACATTAAACTATGTGTTTGTTTCTGTTGACTTGAGTTGGCTATGTTTGAATGTCGACGTGATTAAAACAAATTCTGGTGACCACTGTTTACTTTCACTGTCCGTGGATTCAAATGTTGTGCAAAGTATCCCTGTTAATTTGAATATCTGTATAGATGTCAATCCAAGAAATACTGCTTTAGTATGGAAACCAGGGCTGGCAACCTGCTTTAATAACAATGTTTTGTCAATTGATGCTGCCGAGAAGGATTCGCTGCTAAATCCACTTGTCTATGACACGGTGGTCTACAAAATATTGGAGAATCTGTATACCCCGAAGCTCTGCTCTGCCAGTCCTCAACAGGGCAGCATGCACATAAACACAGGTATGATAAAAAGTTAGTAGAGAGAGAGGAAACATTGTTTACGGAATGGCCTAAGACACGTAAACAAGGATCCCTTAGGAACAATGGTTCAAAGTAAAGCCTTAAAAAGAAGTTATGAAAATTGTCTAAAAAACCATTGTTTGAGCTCAATCATCTCTAAAGATGCACGCTCCTTCTGGAGGCTGGTAAGGGCACCAGACCTCCAACGTTCTCTCCAAATTCAACCAATAAAAGCAGAGATACGGGAGGCACTTTCTCTAAGTTGTACGATGAAAGAGGAGGAGGTAACGATAATTAGTTGGGTGTTGGGCTGACTGTATGGTACTGGACTTCGAAAGGGTTCAAGCCCTTTCCCTTACAAAGAAAAGTAAAACATCAAATGCACCAGGCCCAGATGGGCTTGCAAATGCAACTTTAAACTCTAACGTTAGTCTGTGGCCAGCTATTTTGTGGGGCCTATTCCAGAATGTTTTAAGATAGGACACTCTTCCAGTTTCCTGGAAAAAGACACTGATTACTGTAATCTATAAAACTGGTGACAGACTACAGCCCAAAAATGATTGCCCAATTTCCCTTTTGGAGTGCTCTAGCAAGATATTCGGTGCTTTGATTCTCCGTGAACTCCAGAGTTGGTGATCTACCATGGGTATTTTTGATACTTTTTTTATCAGGGTTCCGGGCAGGCATGAGTACGGCCCAGAACTGTTTTGTAACCTATTTGCTGCAAGAGCAAGCCGAAAGGGATTTTAAAAAAAAAAGGTTTATGCCTTCCTGGACATTACGCAGGCTTTTGATTGCATTAGTAGGGCTTTGGTGCGGGCTAAATTAGTCAAACTGGGTTGTCCCCAAGGCATACTGAGCATGTTGATTGCCCTCCACTCTGGGACAGAAATAAGTCAGTTTGATGAAAATGGTAACACAACAAGATGGATCAGAACACAGCAGGGTTTACACCAAGGTTGCGTTTTGTCACCTTTTTTGCGACCTTGGTGTGATTTTTAAAGACATTTTTAATAATCCCCCTAAATTGGGTTAATCATTTGGCTTATGCTGATGATGTTGTTTTATTTTCTTTAAATCCTATCGGCCGTCAGAGAGCCTTGGCAGCGACTAAGGCCTATTTTTTATCAAAAGATTGTATATTAAATATAAATAAATCAAAAATTATACTAAACTGAGAAAGATCAATTTTGATTGTTTTTGAATCACGCACGTTTAGAAGTGGCTCACAATTTTAAATATTTGGGCATTGTTATCTATGCCAGTCCCTCAATTCGGCTAGCTTTGTAAAATCTTGCGAAGGAAAATTAAGGCAAATACAGCCAAAATAATGGTCTTTGATAGGAAATGTGGTTGTTTTTTGGCCGCCCCTATTTTGAAGTACTATCACCAATAAACTGTTCCCCATCTTCTGTATGGAACAGAAACAGTTCTGCTGTATGATTTATAGGAGAAGGCTGAATCATAGTTATGGAAGAACATTTTATTTCTCACATGTGGAACTCAGATTTAAGCCGTAAGGCACGAGACCGGTCCGTTTTCACTACGTGCTCGAGCAGATTGAGAAAAAGTTCAGTTGTGGAGAAATGTTTTAATTCCTCCAGGCAATTGTGTGTTTTCTGCTCTAAAGATGAACTGAGTTTGAACTCATGTAGAGTTTCATTTTAATGGAAGCTAAGAAGACTGAACTGCTTGAGTCCTATAACATTCTCATAAGTTTAAGTAAGTATATAGGGCTCAGAAAGAACCCTGCTCCACTTCAGGTCAAGCGCCACAAAATAAAGATAGTACAACGGATTGTTGGGTTTTCATGAAGTATATTTAAACAGACAGTTGCCCTATAGAGACACGTGTTTCGGCGAATCACTCGCCTTTTTCAATCAGGGCTAATTTGTGAGAGATATAGTTCACTTTTTCAAATACGGTGGTGAATTTCATGGGGTCAATGCCGCCTCACAAGAGGTGGTCTCCTTCACAAGCGTCGGCTTCCAGACGCCGACGCTTGTGAAGGAGACCACCTCTTGTGAGGCGGGATTGACCCCATGAAATTCACCACCGTATTTGAAAAAGTGAACTATATCTCTCACCAATTAGCCCTGATTGAAAAAGGCGAGTGATTCGCCGAAACACGTGTCTCTATAGGGCAACTGTCTGTTTAAATATACTTCATGAAAACCCAACAATCCGTTGTACTATCTTTATTTTGTGGCGCTTGACCTGAAGTGGAGCAGGGTTCTTTCTGAGCCCTATATACTTACTTATACTTACCGGAGTAGGGGGTCTATTACTTCGTTACTCCACTGTTCAGCTGCCACCTCTGCTTATCTAGCGCAGGACACTGATGGTTGATATTCCTAAAACACCCCCCACTGCTGTACTATTCTCATAAGTTTGCCTCATAAGATCAAAAAGAAAATATTCAAAACAGACTGGAATAATAACCAAGCTTTAACAATGAACTACCATAATCTTAGACATGAAATTAAGGCTTTTAATGTTCTGCCCGCTTACTTGTCAAAACATCCTTCAAGGTTCCATAGAAATGCAATGTTGGAATTTACAAGACAGGTTTTAGGGTCAAGGGACAGAATACCCAGGAATTCACGAATTCTATGCTCAAGAAGGGAAAACACTATCATCTTTGTGTGTCTATTCCTTCAACTTAGTTGTTATTAATGTTTTGCTCAATTTGTTTCAGATGAGATATTTTTTAAATACTAAACTTGTTGGGCTCAGGATTTTGAACAGTAATGAAACTTCACTGGATATTGCGATTTTGAAATTGATTTTAAATAAGTGATTGATTGTCTGTTTTATCTCCTTTATGCGAATTGTATAGTCTGTTTGACCATTGTTTTATTGCAAAGGTTTCCTTTTTGGTAAAACCACAAGTAATTCATAAAAGAAAGATAATTAATGAACATTTTGATTTAAATAAACTGTGCAGCTGTAGTTTCCTACATTTTAAGAAACCGTAACACACAACATAACATTTCCTTCCTTGCCTAAGGGTCTAAGGTCTAAAACCCATAACTATGCGAAATTAATATTGAAGAGAAAAGCTCCACATGGTCAAAACACATGTATTGATGATTTCCCGCAATTGTGACGAAATGCCATCTGGTGAGGGCAAATTAGCCCAAGATTTAAAAAAAATAAAAAGTATATTCAATAAAAATTATACAGGTAATTCTGTTTCGGAAAGGGGGCAGAGGGTCTTCTAATCAGGCCCTCCTTTCATATAGCTCCATGCCAAAAGCAGATTGCATTCACATGCCTTTGCTTTGTCAGTCTCCTGACATCTACAGAACTGCTCTGCAGCGGCAGCAAGGCAGGTTCCAATGTCACATTTGCATTTGTATTCAAAACAAAAGGGGTGTACCTACTACAATCCCTGGTCCCGTAGGCAAATATAAGAAGTTTATAGCAAACAAGGATGGACCAGTAGATAGGGATGACACGGGTATAGTTCAAAACAAAATATTACAAATTTTAATCAATAAACACATCTTTCATTGTTACATGCAATGTTTTGAAAACCATAAATAACAATTCACCATCATATATTTCATCTATACTTATCTCATTCCCAACTCACACATTCATTAAAAAATGTTCTTAAAACAAACAAATTTGGCTCTTTCCAGAAAATGTATCATACACTTAATACATATATTTCTACACACAAAATTTCAGTGATTGTCTGACAGTTTCGCTTTCAGGTGTCGTATTTTTCTTGGTCAAATAATTAACCCAAGTATCTTTTATGTCCCATTCGTGACAGCTGTTGGAACATAAGGTTCCAACAGACAGAGGCACCTTTTTTTAATCTTCTAAACTGCGGATTCAAAACATAATAATTGTGTACCCTAGTCAGACTGGTCACAGGTTAAAGAGTGCACTTAAGCCATGCTTGGTTGTAGCATGGTGGCTAGTCGGCTCACACAATTATACAGCCACAGCAATTTGATATCAAACTAGGGTCCGCTTGATAAGCATTGTCCACCTATGAAAGGGATGTATCACTTATCTGACAGGGGTGTCTCCAAAACAGCCATGTGGAACAAAGGCCAGGAAACTGTCTTTCGATCATCCTGCAGAAAGGGCAACACCTTCCTCCCAAGGCACAAGAACCCTCACCAGACATCCCCTAGGAATCTGTGTTCAAAGGCAACAGTGACATAACAAAGACCCTCTCACAACAAGGTGCTGACCACTGGCGTCCTTTTGAAGTCAGCAGACATTGGAAAGGGTGGAGTAAAACCATCTCCGGTTCCGGAAGCACCTCAATACCTTCCTCTTTGCTTCTGCTTTCTCTCCTCCTCTCCCCTGCTGAAATCCTGACTGAAACTGCACTTGTCACCTGGCTACCCTCTGACCTCGGGCCCAGGTCCCCTCCCCGCCAGCTGCACATCTGCACTGCCTCCCAGGCAACCCCTGCACTCGGGGGCTGTTTCTGTATCCCTACAGCCCCCGCCAGCTCCTGACACTTGATGTCTGCACTCGCCCCTGAACGTGCCACAAGCTGGCTGCACTTTTTACCTATTGTTTTTATTCATTCCATTTATTTTTTACTGTTCAGTACTGCACTGCCCCCTCCCATTCCCCCCGCACTCTCCTCTTCCACCCTCCCCTGCACTTGCGCAATCTCAATGTCATCTGGCCTGGTAAGATCATTGTCTCTGTCGTCCCTCTGTTCCCCCTCCCTTGCCTCGTCGCACCTTGAAACACTTGTGTATAGGCGCGATATGAATGCCATATCATATCATACAGGATAGAGATAGGCTAGGAGAGGGGTTCCACCATCTTGGTTTCTGCTATGGCTCTCCACCCCATTTCCTGCAGACAAAACACTTTGGGCAGGATGTCTAAAGGCAAAGGACGCTTATTAGAACAGACTGGATTGGACCCCTTACAGCAGGCTTCCTTTGATACAATCCCCTGTGACATTCTATATAACAGGAAGCCCTCTACTTGGTACATTCATCTTTGGACACTCACAAGATGAAGGATTCACTGGCACTCTCTTTGGAATACAGTCTATTCCAAAGTTCTCTGGCAGAGAAACGGACTGCCTTGTCTCAACCCAATCGCCGTTTCGACTCTGTGGAAGGAACTGATTTTAAGACCTCTGGGAGCCAACTCGAACACTGATTCGACCCCACTGCTGATTAAACCACTGCCTGGAACCATTGGAAGCCATTGGCTCACCCGTCCCGGACATCAAGTTGACGCAAAGGGAGCTCGAACATCGAACCGACTCAGCACAGACTCGCCAGTGGGGCTACATGTCTCTAACATCTTAAATCGCAGTAAAGCGCCTAGTAGCCCCACTAGAGGCAGGACAAGAACTTAAGGTATTTTTAAGAGGCCCTGTCCACTTTAAGGGAACATAGTGACTTGTAAGCCAGCTTTTTTGCCTTAATGAGAACATCCTTCTAATTTCACCTTTTCTTTTTTTCATTGAATTGTTTATAAACAGAAACCTCTCATTTAAGAAAATTTGAAATACAATACATTATTCACATTTAACAAAAGTGTGACCAGAAAAAAGCACTTACACCTTTTCCCCGAATTTGGTCTTTAAACATTCTGCGGGATTATTAAGATAACGTTCACCCCTCAGTTAAATATTTCCATATTCATTTTAGATTATATCTTTCCAATTGTATGGAGTGGCATACCATTATTAATACATATTAATTCCTCTTTCCTACAACTCACACCGGCTTACAAACAGACAACTTGTATGTGCCCCATCTCCTGCCTCGCGGTAATGACTTGTAGGAAAAGTGGAATAAATGCCTACTGACCGCACCATTACCCTCCCTACAACTGCAATGACTGAATATAAAAAATCAACATGGAAATATTTCCGAGGGAAAGGGAGAAAGTTATCTTCCCCCCAGAACATTTAAGGAACAAATAACAACAATAAACTTAACTGCTGTTCTGTGATGCTACTTATGGAATGGTGTAAAGAACTCATATTGTAATTGAAATGTATCTAATTGAGAGGTTTATATTTCAACACAATCTGCCCCCGAAAGCGGTTCAACTTTATATAACACTAGCAGAAGTACCTGTTCCCACAACGGTTTCTGTAGACAGACATGTGAACATATCGTGTAGGTCTCTGTTTTGATTCGCTTATTGCTTGATGTGCTTTGCACCCTGAGGCAGACTGCCCAAGAATGGGCACGTGTGGCAGGCTGACATACCCCGGAGCAGGGGGGCTAAAGTTGGTGTGTTGCTGCATACTGGGACCTTTTGTGCTCTCTCCCCACCTGCTGCCTCACCCTGGCATGGTGCAGTTTTTTGCGGTGCAAGTATCTTGGAAACTGTGCATCCTAGTGCCTGGACCTCGAGTTTAGTTCTTCATGTCGGGTCTGGTCCTGTTTTGTCGATTTCAGGTAAAGGTCTCATGTGTGAAGGTGCTGAAATCCAGGAAACATGTCAGGAGTCCAAATGTCATGTAGCCAGTAATGTCCGGAGGGTCTTAACAGGCAACTACAGAATATTTGGTGCAGATTGGTGAAACGTGTGGAATTGTATAAGGAACAGCGCTACAAATCCCACCACAAGCACATTTTTATTTTTATATAATGTCAAATTGTCACAATTATGTGGCTATTGCGAGACAAAATCAATTCATGTATTGGAATACAAAAAGTTGTGGGATCGCTAACAAATTGCGTGCGCTCTTTTCCACTCTCAAATTTCAAAAAATATATATAATAAAAATACGGAGGGGTCGGCAGCAAGTGATATCACTCCCTCAAACTTCCCACAAAGTTTGTACAAAGTAGACAAAGAAATCAGAGTTCGGGAGGATATCTCGCGCTCACACCAACAACTTATTGTAAACCCTATTATCACTAGTGCTACAATTCTTCTGAATAGGTACAAAAATTCCTCAAGTTACATAACAGTTGTCAAATATATTATTTAATTTTGACTTTCAAAGTGTAAAACAGCCGACACGTGTTTCGACCTTTGGTCGTTATCAATATATTGATATATTGAATGAATGTAATGATTTGTGCAGCCTTGATAACGACCAAAGGTCGAAACACGTGTCTTGGACAAAAAATTTTGGAATGTTAAGACCATTGGAACATATGGCATGTTAGGAACATAGACTTTCAGGGTCTACTATACAGAGACAGAAGATATAACCTATTGATATAGAGAGGCCTTGATAACGACCAAAGGTCGAAACACGTGTCGGCTGTTTTACACTTTGAAAGTCAAAATTAAATAATATATTTGACAACTGTTATGTAACTTGAGGAATTTTTGTACCTATTCAGAAGAATTGTAGCACTAGTGATAATAGGGTTTACAATAAGTTGTTGGTGTGAGCGCGAGATATCCTCCCGAACTCTGATTTCTCAATTCATGTATTGTACTGCGCTTGTTACATTATCCCCACAGGAATACCAATGTATGTTTGGATTCTACGATTTGTAAATGTATTGAATAACCGTTTAAAAAATATTTTCACAAACACAGTAATGTTTTTTTAGATCAGGACGGAAATTTCGTGCGTGTTTGAACTACTGTCGAAGAATGTATGAGATCACATCTAAACAGCCGAGTTAAATCACATACAAATATTTTAAAGCTCTTTTTTGTAAACAGAACAAACATATTTTTTTATTAAAGAAAATGTGTTTAAACTATGTACGATTGAAAAAAAAACATTCACTGGTGGAATTAAGTTTGTGATTACAGTTGAATAATAAGGAACACATAATTTATAAATATACAGTACTCGTAGGGAAAACGTGTAGTAGTGTTACACTGACGCAAATTCCCACTGAGGGCAGGGGGTTAGTTATGCACTGCATCCTTTTTTTTTAAACTAAGTTTAGGCAGATGTAGCACGTGTATGGACTGGGATTTTAAAGGCCTTGAGGGGCCAGTGTCAGGTAGGGTCATTGGAGGGGGGGGGGGTCTTATGTCAAGCAAGAGTCACAGGAGAGGAAGGTGTATATGGGAGTGGAATCTGCCAAGTTTAGTGAGAGACCTGCAGGAGGCAGTGAGTGGCAGGTGTCAGGCCAGGATAGGGGGCGGGGGGTCAAGGGACTGGGAGGGGCCGCTGTCAGGTAGGGTGATTGGGGGTGGGGGGGGTTGTCCAGCAAGAGTCACAGGAGAGGAAGGTGTATATGGGAGAGGAATCTGCCAAGTTTAGTGAGAGACCTGCATGAGGCAGTGAGTGGCAGGTGTCAGGCCGGGGTAGGGTGAGGGGGGTCAAGGGACTGGGCGGGGCCGGTGTCAGCTTGGGGCGGTGGGAGGAGCCTGTCAGTTGGGGAGGAACTGTGACAGCTGGGGAGGGGCCTCTGCCAGGGTGCGCCAGGTTGGTGCTGCTGTGCCTAAGAATAGCCGCTTGCCCTTACGTGCTTGAGGCAGCGCTCCTTGAGCCGCTCGATACTGCTGTCCTCGGTCACCTCCTCAATCCACTCCACCCCGTCCATGGTGCACACGGTGACCCGCAGCACCTTCCCGGCGAAGATCTTCTCCTCCTGCACGAACATGGCCACCCCTGTCTCAGGCCGGGCTCGCGGAGCACTGTTGGGTATCCATGCAGGCCAGGCTCCGCTCTCTGTACGCCTCACACGCCTGCTGGCTTGGCTCTGCTGCAGGCAGCCTGCCTGCGCACTCTAACCGCCGGAAGCACACCGCACAGTACACTGGGAGACGTAGTCTATGCTTTCCCCTAGGCAACGTTAGGTGTCTCCTGTCACTGCGCGCTACAACCAAAGCAACAGAAAGAGGACTACGCTGTCGTTTGGAAAGGGACCGTACAGTTAGAAATCAAACCAGCAGATCGAGTGGAAGGTTGCACGTAGCAACGCGGCAAAATGAAAATGAAATGGGATAGTTCCCGTTTAGACAGAACGCATCATGTCGCAGACGGTTCATTTTCTATGTGTCTAGAATTTATAAAGCGCACCTTTGGCTCGAAGGAATTAACCGTGCTGTATAGGAGTGATCGTTTGGGCTCCATTCTACATAGAAACAAAAACAGCAGCCGATTTAAACACCATGGCAGCAACCACATACATACAAATATAAGATAACGTGAGTTCACTAACAAACTTTAAAACATCCAACTGTAGCGCTCATGTGTTTTAACATATGTTGTGTCTACATTTATAGCTGGAGAAAAGTAAATCTTTGAATAATGCACACTTGCCAACATTTTAAAATGAGGGGGAGAGTTTGAGAGGAAAGTGGGAGAACTAAATTCTATGTCAAGACCGTTAACGTTTGCATATATACATATATATATATATAAAGAAAGAAAGGACGCAACACCAGGCCGGAGCAGGACATTCACTGTATTCCTCTCCGTGGATCGTACTGTAGTGGAGGTCCCAAATAAAGCCTGCAGCACTCCAGCCGCCCATTTCGAAGTACCAATCTTGGCTAGCTTTCTCAAACTAGTGATGTACTGTTCTATGCTCTCACCCTCTGCTTGAGTTCTTTTCCCAAATTTATAACGTTCCAAAATAGTGCTCAGTTTCTTTTCATAATGTTTTCCCATCTTCTTCACTGACCGCTCATATTCATTTAAGTCATTATCTTCATCAGAAAGTAGATCTGGTAGATCTTCAAATTTTTCCTGCCCCGCCGGGCCTAAACAATGCATTAAAAGAGACTTCCTCCTGTCCACGCTGCAATTCTGACCACATACAACGCCAGCGTAATGTTCAAATTATTTAATCCATCTTTTCCATGGAATAGCTGGTTCACCAACATCCGAAAGGAAAAACATTGGCGGTGGTACACTATTGAAAGACATGCTGACCACAAAATATATGTGCCACAAATTGGAAAGTGTTGACCAAATTTGTGAATTACGGTCTCCTTAATGTCTCTTTTAAATTCGAATGCAGGGAGTTGCTGCAGTATAATAATGTATCACTTTAATTCTCTGTTCCTTTTTTTTTTTAATGTACTTGCACACAGTGTAGACAATATGGGTGGATGGCTTGAAATGGTCAATTATCAGCCAACAATATGACTTCCTGCAATTTTAAACGCTTATCAGTTCAATGTACCTTCTCTTTCCATGTGATTGCGCCTTTATACTGAGAATTACGGTAGATGGAAAACTTGTAACTGACAAAAAATATTACACGCAGGGAGACGTGATTTATAGGCAAGCTATTTATTTACATTAATAGCTAAGTAAAAGTGAATTGGCCCCACCGACCGTGGAAAGCAACTGCCATGAGACGCGTTTGAAACACGCATTCCAAACATACGTCTTTATGTTCTATTCACCCTTCCATCACGGGAGCTCGCGAAGGGTGCCGTGATGAAATGATGAAAGGACATTACACATCTCCCTTCCTTAGTCTCTTGTTGTTTATGGAACACAGTCTAGTAGGCTTCTTCTACATCTCCCTTCCTTAGTCTCTTGCCGTTCATGGAATACAGTCTAGTAGGCTTCTTCTGTATCCTCAGTAATATCAGACAAAATCCTTCAT
Source organism: Ambystoma mexicanum (assembly GCF_040938575.1). Classification (NCBI taxonomy): domain Eukaryota; kingdom Metazoa; phylum Chordata; class Amphibia; order Caudata; family Ambystomatidae; genus Ambystoma; species Ambystoma mexicanum. The sequence continues at coordinate 163,870,812 of NC_090929.1, forward strand.
GCGGTTTGGTTTGCGGATCACTCTCCCTGTTCTTGACATATGTAGCGGATCTGGTTTAGATGTTGGCAAGGAAATGTTTGACATTACATTTCTATTCAACCTAGATCTCACATGCTGAACATTCCTTTTCATTCTTTCATTGTCACCCCTACTGAGTTGCTCCTTGTGTTCCATTTCACCAGTATTTACATCCTTACTTGACTCCATCACACATACTCTCTCCATATTCCAGACTCTACCATCTTGCACTCTCACCGCATGTCTAAAAACCTCAATCACACTCACTGGTTTGGACCATTTGCAGGGTCCATCTCTTAGTACAGGGGGTAGTTTAATTCTCACCAGACCCCCCACTCTGGGAACCTTGTTTCTTTTCCTTTTGCTCATTAGACTATCGTGAGCTGCCTTGTTCCTCAGCTGGATTTTCCTAATACTCTCTACTGCCTCTCCAAAATCTTTTCTTACTATGGTCTCCCTCTCCAACCAAGATGGTGTCAATTTGGTGTTTGCTCTGCGCCCTCTACTTAACTCAAAAGGTGATAGACCAGTAGTACTATGGGGAGTAAAACGGTGAGCAATTATTTTTCTTTTCACCGCTTCTTCCCAGTTGAGCCCATTTGACCAAGCCCACCGAATAGCATCCTTGAGCACCTTATTGAATCTCTCAACCACCCCATTGGTTTGTGGGTGGTATATTGCACTAGTTTTGTGCACAATGGAATTACTGGTACAGAACATTTCCATCTCTTTTGACCTGAATTGGACACCATTATCAGTTAATATGCTTCTTGGGAAACCCTCTCTAGTGCATATCTCTGACAAAAAATCTATCACTATTTTAGCACTCATATGAGGTTTGATTAAAACTTCTACCCATCTGGTCAGAAGGTCAATGACCACCAAGCAAAATTGTTGTTTACCATCACAATGAATAGGCCCTAGTATGTCCATGCCTACTTCATCCCATACTTTCCCTGGAATATTCGTTATCACCATAGGGTAATTCGCACTCACACACGCCCTGTCACTCTGATTACAAAGGATACATTCTCTGATGGTTCTCTCGATTTGCAGGTCACATCCTGGCCACCAGAAATCATCGCGTATTCTCTGTTTAGTCATCACAATTCCTTGATGGCCTTCGTGGCCCAAATCGATGATTCTTTGTCTTAGACTTGTAGGTGGAATTATTCGATCTCCTCTCATAATTCTGTCACTCGCTACGTTGAGTTCATCTGCAACTCTCCAGTATTCGATGAGACCGGACCCTTCAAACATAATTTTCTTCAAACTTCCATTGCTTCGTATAATTTGTTTCAACTGTTTTATGCTATCATCTTGTCTCTCCGCTTCTTCCCACTCAGTTTTGGATATGGAAAGCGCTTCAACGTTCAAAACAACTTCAGGATTGTTTTCACTTTCATTGTCTACTTCAGAATTGTTGGTAAGTCGCGACAGACAATCAGCAGCACGATTCTTCACTCCTGGTACATATCGTACTGTACAGTTGTACTCTTGCAGAAGTACAACCCATCTTTTAATTCTGTTAGATACATTGTCCAAACCTTTATTCATAATGACATGTATCAATGGTTTGTGGTCAGTGCGAATCTCCACCTCCACTCCCCAGATGAAATTCCTGAACTTTTCTGTTGCCCACTTGATGGCCAGTATTTCCTTTTCTATTGCAGCATACGACCTTTCTGCACCCTTTAACAATCTAGATGCAAACGCGATAAGAACTTCTTTTCCTTCAACTTCTTGTGTGACAACAGCTCCTAACCCTAGGTTGCTTGCATCTGTTGTTATTATAGTCTTCCTCCCACTCTTGAAATTCTTCAATGATGGTGCTCTGTTTAATTCTGATTTGATATTTTCAAATTCTTCTTCGCACTCCCTGTTCCATTCAAATGACTTCTTCTTTAGAAGTTCACGTAGCGGAACAGTATGTATGGCAAAATCCTTTATAAACTTAGAATAGTACTCTGCCATTCCAATGAACGTACGCAGGCCCTCCTTTGACTCTGGTCTTGGCATGTTCATTATGGCATCAGCAAGTTGTTTCCTTGGTTTTATGCCGCTAGCAGATATGGTATGTCCTAAATATTCGATTTCGTTACGATTTATATTACATTTATCTCTACTAAGGGTCATACCTGCTTCAAATAACTTCTTGTAGACCTGTTGTAATCTTTCATTATGCACCTTCTGGTTGATGGCGTGTACCAGTATGTCATCTTGAAAACAAATAATCCCTTCGTCACCTTCAAATAGTTTGTGCATGATTCTCTGAAATACTGAAGCAGCTGACACCAACCCAAATGGCAATCTTCTGTATTGATACAGCCCATCAGGCGTGATAAAGGCTGTCATTTTCTTAGAATCCCTATGAAGTTTAACCTGATGGTATGCTGATGTTAGATCCAGAGTGGAAAAATACTTCGAGGGTCCAATAGTGGATACAATCTCTTGAATATTGGGGAGTGGATGTCTGTCCGGGATCACGCACTTATTTAATTCTCTCATGTCTACACATATTCTCAATTTTCCGGATTTTTTTCTTAATACAACTAATGGTGAAACCCATTCACTGGCATCTATTCTCTCGATGATTTTCTGATCTTCCAATAATTTAATCTCCTTTCTTACTTCTTCTCTCATTGAAAGCGGGATGTTGCGTAACTTCTGCGCAACAGGAACATGTCCTGGCTTCATTTTGATCTCATGAACAAACCCACGCAGACATCCGATGTCTTTCCTGAAAATTTCTTTCACCATATCAGCTTCCTTGGCGACTTCTTTGTTTCCTTGAAGTCTTCCAGCGTTGTTTTCAACTGAATATACAGACTCATCCGACGCAGCATCCAACTTCACTTTGAGTTTGCATTGGTGGGTCCAACTTAACAAAGGCGTTCTCCCCTTCTTTGTTATGTATATTTTCCCATTTGCTTTCCTCTCCTTGAATTTGAGTGCTCCCCAAAACCATCCAATGACATCTATTTTAACTTCGCCATATGCTCTGGGATTTATGTCTGGTTCATGCAGGTATTCATGTTTCTTCCTGTCCCAGAAAATTTGTGGTATCAAGGTATATTTTGCACCTGAATCAATCATCATGTGCATGTTGGTTCCATCAACACAAACTACGGCCTTGGGGCTTTCTATTTCTTGTTCATTTTCTTCGCCTGTCACGACAAACACACATTCTCCTTCATCTTCATCACTATTTTCATCGCTTCCTATCCAGTTAGTGGAAGTGTTTTGCCTTCTGCAACATCGTGCGTAATGCCCCTTGCCTTTGCATTTCCCACATATAATTTTCAAAGCAGGACATTCCGGGTTATCCGCCCAATGATCCATGCTATCACATCTAAAACATCTCCCTGTGTTCTTCCTTCTAAGGTCGTCTTCACGCCTGTGCGGACTTTTCTTTCTCACATCACTGTTATAAACTCTGGAGCTTGGTTTTTTTCTTTTATCATCATTCCACGGTAATCTCCCGTTTCTTTCTGATTTGTATCTCCTATTGGAATTTCCTGAAATTTGGGCAATGGGTTCATTCTCTTTACTTGTAGTAAGTGTATTATGCTTCTCTTTTGAAATTTCATGTTTAATATCAGTATTTTGCATCCTGCTTTCTAATTCTTTAACACATTTCTCAGTGTGCTCCACTTCCTTGGCCACACGTAAGACAGTGTCCAAGTTGGGGTCGTCCTCAGCCCATAATCTTTCTCTTACTTTGCTACTCCTACACTCCAGCATGAATTGATCTCTCAACCTCTCGTCCAACTGAGTATTGAAATTGCATGTCTTGGCTAGCTTTCTCAAACTAGTGATGTACTGTTCTATGCTCTCACCCTCTCCTTGAGTTCTTTTCCCAAATTTATAACGTTCCAAAATAGTGCTCAGTTTCTTTTCATAATGTTTTCCCATCTTCTTCACTGACCGCTCATATTCATTTAAGTCATTATCTTCATCAGAAAGTAGATCTGGTAGATCTTCAAATTTTTCCTGCCCCGCCGGGCCTAAACAATGCATTAAAAGAGACTTCCTCCTCTCCACGCTGCAATTCTGACCACATACAACGCCAGCGTAATGTTCAAATGATTTAATCCATCTTTTCCATGGAATAGCTGGTTCACCAACATCCGAAAGGAAAAACATTGGCGGTGGTACACTATTGAAAGACATGCTGACCACAAAATATATGTGCCACAAATTGGAAAGGGTTGACCAAATTTGTGAATTACGGTCTCCTTAATGTCTCTTTTAAATTCGAATGCAGGGAGTTGCTGCAGTATAATAATGTATCACTTTAATTCTCTGTTCCTTTTTTTTTTTTAATGTACTTGCACACAGTGTAGAGAATATGGGTGGATGGCTTGAAATGGTCAATTATCAGCCAACAATATGACTTCCTGCAATTTTAAACGCTTATCAGTTCAATGTACCTTCTCTTTCCATGTGATTGCGCCTTTATACTGAGAATTACGGTAGATGGAAAACTTGTAACTGATAAAAAATAAACACCTCTATTCTGTGAAATACGGTAAGCTTAACAGCACAGGCCAAGAGCCGTGTCCGGACGGCATACATTAAAAGTAAACACAATCAGGATTAAGAAAAACTACTCACTTAATTGACTTTGACTAGCCGTTGCTGGAAGTCGGAGCGGCCACAGCTTTTATGATAGCTGCAGGGCCTGCTCACGCACATAAATCTCAGCTGGCAAACCGAGCGTAGAAGATGGTAAACAGATTCAGGTAAGATGAAAGCCTGGGGCACACAAAGGGGCGGTGGGGCCTGAAGATCCTCGTCGCCACTTGAAGTGTTTAATTACACGCAGGGAGACGTGATTTATAGGCAAGCTATTTATTTACATTAATAGCTAAGTGAAAGTGAATTGGCCCCACCGACCGTGGAAAGCAACTGCCATGAGACGCGTTTGAAACACGCATTCCAAACATACGTCTTTATGTTCTATTCACCCTTCCATCACGGGAGCTCGTGAAGGGTCCCGTGATGAAATGATGAAAGGACATTACAAAAATGAGGGGGAGAGTTTGAGAGGAAAGTGGGAGAACTAAATTCTATGTCAAGACCGTTAACGTTTGCATATATACATATATATATAAAGAAAGAAAGGACGCAACACCAGGCCGGAGCAGGACATTCACTTTATTCCTCTCCGTGGATCGTACTGTAGTGGAGGTCCCAAATAAAGCCTGCAGCACTCCAGCCGCCCATTTCGAAGTACCAGGAACATTCACACCCAAATAAATGACGTAAGATGAGCAAATAAACCAGCAGAGAGCCGCAGTAGGGCTCTGCCTAGTGCCTATCATAAGAACAATACCTGTTGAAGTACCAATAACCAGACAACCATGGACAGTAAGGTATCCATTGAGAAAACGCTACCAGCAAATTAAACAAAATGAAGGTTGCTTAAACACTGTCCCGGAAGAAACTCAAAGGCCTTAATTGAAGGTGAATGGTGACGTCACTAAGGCCCGGACAGACATACAGATAGAAGGTAAGACAACCCAAAGATGACACACAAAGACGAAATGCCATGAATAAGGATATCGTGAACCTAGAAGGAGAGACGATGTTGACATATAAAGAAACTTAAACTGTAAAGCAGGATGAAGTCATTCAACCAGCTAAACACCTGTACATATGCTTGAAACCGCAAGAAAGCTAAGACAACAGTGCAGATTGCTATGCTTAGTAGAAGATAGTCTGCGGCAAGCGCCACCTACACATATCTACATCAACGAAGCACACTATACAAGTGGGAGTCCACTTTATACAAAAGCTGAATGAACTCAGGTTACTAGAGGTCAAACAGGACAGGATTCGTATTCCAGCTAAAACGAGAAGAGACGGCTGAATTGAAACTCAACAAGAGCAACTCGTGCCTGGGGAGCCAAGGTCAGACCAATAGAAGGAGCGAACAGTAGCTTCGCGGAATCAAAACTTAAGAACAGAACAGCCTATCTCAGGAAGGCCGAGATAAGGAGGCCCAGGCAGGTGGCAAGCCGAACAAGAATTAAATGCACAGAATTGAAGAAAACTAGGCAGATTCACGGTGTGAGCAGCACGTGACCATCCGAGCAAGAAGTGGCACGGGTTCACACCTACGCCTGGCTGTCGCCCAGACAGAGATATCATAGCTTTTCCTGACATGAAGTTTCGAGGCCGACCACAGCCAACTAATTGACAGATAGCCACTAAAGTAATGATTGATTGAAGGGAGGCCGGGTGAATCTTGGGGCATCCTGCACCTGGCTGACCATTCTGCATGCTGCTAAGTAAAGTGGAAATGTATGCATGGGGTTGAAGCCAACCCAATCACAATGGACCAAATAATCTAGGGTCCTATAGATAGTAGAACCAATGAGACGTCGTACTCATAGTGACGTCTACTAGAGTAATGTTAGAAGGAAGGGCTTAGACGCCCACCTGATAGTGTTTATCCAATCCTCTTACTCCGTTACCATATACAGATATAGTACCTATAGTAAAGTTACCTTTTCCCAACCAATAGAATTGCATGTTAACTTTTCGAGTGTTACATGTCCATGATGACGAGTTTTGGGTACAAATGTTACTGTTTGTATGAAGTCCTTGGGAGTTCAAGCGAGACGGACTATCGCATCACTGTTGATTTCTATGTTTCCCCGTTTTTTTGTACTTGTCATTAAATGGACTCCCCTTTGCCAAACCATTGAGTTGTCCTTATTGATTGGTGATGGAGTAATATACCCGTACCCCCATCCATCTCAAAGGTACAGCTATCTTGTCTTAAAGTACTGCGGAGCAAACCCTGACTCTATGGGCCGGCCGGCGGCCTCCCCAGTACAGGACATACAGGAACTGACATACCATTCGAACCCCCAACTCCTCCCTTTCTTACCGCTTCCCGCCTGGTGTCCTCTCTGTGCCTTAAAGGCACAGAGTCGTGTAGTGTAACATCACCCCCGGACAAATGTTCTGAGGTTGTCTCAGCATTCATCTACTAGGCGCATGGGTCTTCTTATAGTGCGTTGTGGGCGAGCCCAACCTTCATTCGGGCCTGCGCCCTCTGGGCTCCGTGGCCCGGCTGGCGGCATGCTCCTCGCCTTCTCTGGGGGCGTTCCCAATTCATCACGGGTTTCCGTCACCTCTGGCTTCCAGTCCATTTGGGGTGTGCCATTTTCCTCGTTCTTGATCAGGTGCTTCAAGTGTGAATTATTTCTCATGATTTCCTGCATCTCGTTTTGCGCGGCTATCATGGAGCCTTTGGCGGCTACTACCTTGAAAGGATGCAGTGAGTATCTTGGATCGGTCTTCCTGATTGGTGTCTGTTTTACGAGTACTTTGTCTTCTGTCACCAGTTCCTTGTGTATTGCTCTCCTCCTGATGTCTGTGGCATGTTTTGCCATTTCCTTTCTCTGCGTGTTTCTCGATATGGTTTCTGCGTCAAGCTCTTCTTAGTCATTGATGTTTCTCACGAGTCTTGTGTGCACCCTGTACCACTTCATCACTTCTGCTGGTGCTTTGTTAGTCGCTTCATGGGGTGTATTGCGATAATCCCTGAGCATCCTGCAGAGGGTGCTGATGTTGGTTGGTGGCCTCGATGTATGCTTTCTGTATGGTCTTTTTGATTGACACCATAAAGCATTCAGCCATTCCATTCGCCTGGGGCCATCTTGGTGTGATCTTTTGATGAGCAAAGCGCATGAGTTTCGCGAATGCAGAGAAATCATGTCCCTTGAACGGGGGTCATTGTCTGATTTAATCGTTCGCGGTATGCCCCATCAACTCAGTACCTCATCGAATACGGCTGCCACTTGGGGATATGCTGTCATCGCAACCTTCTTCACAATGAGAAATCTTGAATGTTCGGCAATGAAGACTATTAAGTATTCTCCCGACTCTAGGGGTCCATAGAAGTCGACTGCAGCCTGATCCCACGGCCTGTCAGATATGTGCATTGGCTGTAGGAGTGTGGGCACCTCTGCCTTCGTGTTGCACTGGCATGGTAGACAACTATTCACCCAATTGTATACTAGGGAGTCCATGAATTTGAACCAGAGGTTGCACCAAAGCTGCTTCTTGGTGTTATCGGCTCCCCTGTGACCCTCATGTGCCGCCTTGATGACCTCTGCTCTGAGTGTGACTGGGATGATGAGTTTGCACGCTCTCAGT